>NW_009649190.1:2396936-2406717 GCF_000708025.1 Charadrius vociferus | reverse complement strand
CGGCCCGGGGTGGGTGGGGGGGGGATGCAGAGCTGCGCGGGGATGGGTGTCGTAAGGGTTTTCCTTCAGTGTTAGAGGGGAGGCGGCGGTCCGCTTCCGACGCCTCCCGGACACCACCGTCACTCCTCGCCACCCGTCGTACCGCCCCGATGCGGGCGTTTGGAGGCCTCGGCCTGGTCTTCGCCGCGGGCACATCGCGTTTTGCACTTCAGGTAATGGGCCATAGCGACAGTAGCCGCGCTGCAAAAATTGTTTTGAAAAGGGCCATAGCCGTATGTCTTTTTGGTATTTGTGGATCTCTTCTATGTGTGTATATGCTACTTATAAGTAACGTAAGCTTTACTCTTGTTTCTCTGTGTGTTTTCTTTTGGCGCTAGGGAGCATTGTGCAAAACCAGCTTAATGAGTTCTTCACCCTTTATATTTTTAAAGGTAGAAGATGGCTAAATACTTGAAAAGGCCCTTCAAAGACACTCTGGGTGATATAAAAGAAAGAATGAAAGAGAAAAGAAATCAGAAATGGACAAGGCTGGGTAAAATAAGCCAGATCTCCACTGTAAAGTGCAAAATAGCGAGTAAGATGCTTAAATATCTTAACAGTTTTCATAAATTTTTTATTTAAACCAAGTTGAAATACTCACTGTTATGTTGCAGCAAACAGCTCCGTGCAAATGAAGAGCATCCAAGCAAACAACAGAGCTCTAGCTCAGGCTTTGCAAGAAGAAAAGCTTAAACTGAGGGATGCCCAGGTTACCATCCTTCAGTTAAGGAAAGAGTATCAAGATCTGAAGGTTCAGATGTTTGACTTGCAAAGAAATCTCAGGTTCAAGCAAGCTCGAGGACTTAGTGAGGTATTTTTAAATAATAACTTTATGATTTAGTGAAGCTGAACATCAGAATCTGTACCAATCCACTGATATCTTTATGATATGTTTCATAAAAAAATAATTCAATATATAGAACAAGTTTTCTCGTATTTTCACCTAATCTGCTAACTAACTAAGTATTTCTTTTCCTGGCTACTCTTTCTTCGTTAATTAAAATTTTATTCTGTAATTTTTTTATTATTTTTTTTTTTTAAATCACAGTTTGAAGGTACCTGACACAGGTATCCTCAGGATTTAGTCATCTCATAATGCTGGTGAGAAGGTATTGTACTAGAGGATAACAGCAACAGTGTTATTTTCCTTTTTTTTGTCCATTAGAATCAATTGTCAGCCTTGAATGAGATAATGTCAAAAGTTTCTGAGAATTTACTGAACTCGATTGCTCTCCTTGGCCCAGCAAAGAATTTGTGTTCCACAGGTGTAGTAAGTACCTTTTCCTCTTGGGGGACAGGATTTCTATTAATTATTCTTCTTTCCAGTATAGATGCACACAGCTTTTGAGATTTGAGCCTTAGTTTGGAGGTACAACTAGTCCCACAGCTCCCAGTATGACATGGGGTCCCACTGTATGGGGGGGTATAGTAGGTTGTTAGTGGGACTGAGGCTCTGCTACGAGGTGGGTAGGGCTACCCTGATTTTCTATGGGTATGCATCTTGCTCCCTGTACCATCCTCACAATTCCTTCTCCTGTCTGCTATCTGTATAGTTGGGTTGGTGATAAATGAGCTGACTTGCAGGAGCTGAGTATGTGAGATCCCAAAGCACTTTGTGTTAGCCAGCCAGCCAGAAAAAGAGTCAAGGGCTTCTTTGGCCATTCTGTGGGTAACTTGACTGTTGTCCAAAACTTGTATATGGTGCAAGCTTGTTTCAGCTATTTAGTCACAGTAAGATTTATTTTGTTGACAGAATCAGAGTGTGCTTTCTTCAGCTCTTGAAAATAGTTCCAATGTCGCAGGACAAATATGTTCAGTGTAAGTATCTTTTATAATTATCTATTTATATTTGAAAATTCTGTTCCAGTAAGCTTAATTTTCTGACTGGAAAAAGGGAAGAAATACAATGTAATGAAGTAGTTTGTTGTCATAAAATATATTGCTATTCAGTAAACACTACCTTTTGGAATTTTCTCTAGAGGACTTCTACAGTGTGCTGATGGAGATCACCAAGTACTTCCAAGTGGGATGGAGGCTGATAGTGATCAAAACGAGCTGGCTCATTCTGTGTCAGAGATCTGTGAGGAATCTGACAATGCAGTTTCCTTAATCAAAATAGTTCCAGACAAAGGTAACTAAAGTATCAGGCGTTGCTCTTTTCTGAATCGGGGGCAGGGGGGAAGTGAGAGTGTAACATTTAAATGTAATTACTACTTTTGAAGTAACTGTCAAGTAATTTTCCACTTATTATGATAAAGGTTAGATATTAATATTGGCAACTGGTAAACTTTTTGAATGAAGATGCCTAGCATAATGGGGGAGGAATTTGAAAATGCTTTGTCTTCTATATACCTGCAATCTAGTTTCGTTATCTACCAAACAGAGAGTAAAGTCATCTTTAGTCATACATTATCATTTATGAAATGAACAGTTGTTAACAAAGCAAAATACTCAGAAAAATAAATGACCTGTAGATAACTTTCCAAACAGAACAGTTTGGAAGAAAATCCTCAGGTAGTATACTTAACTGCTTTCTGTCTGGAAGCTGTATTAAACAGAGGTTATCTTGATGGCCAAATACTGGTTTGTATAAATCTGTAGAGAAAATTCTAAGAATAGTCTTAATTTTTGACAGGTTCAGGTTTTGCACACAAAACCTTTCCAGGCTGTTACTATTTAGCTTTAACGTGACTTTTTTCCTCTTCAATTACAAGGGCAAACGTCTGATTTTCATCTGGACAACACAGGGTCAGAGCTGGAAAATGTTTCTTTAAGTGGAGAGGATGGATTTGGTAATGTGTTACCAAAAAGTGTGTCCACCAGGCGTCGCTATTCAAAGACGAGAAATTACGATGAACTTCACCCAGGTGTCTGGGACCATTCAGAAGCACCTGATTCAGCAAGGGAGCTTTCTAAACTGGATGAAATTAGACTTGAGGAAAGTCTAGAGAAGCATACTGTAGAAAACATAAATTCAGATATTTCTCAGTTGAATGAAAACAAGTTAGGCTCAGAGATGGTGTTCAGGCAGACAGATTCTGGCACTGCACAGTTCAATTTAAGGAATAATTCTGATCTTAAACAACGTGACTGTAAAGGCACAGAAGACTCTCAAGTAAGGAAAAAGAAACATCAAAAGGGAAAACTGGAATGGCCTAAAAATATTCCCAGACAAAGACCAAAAAAAAGACAGGGTAAAGAGGCTTCCAAAGAAAAGTTGGATTTCTTGGGTGGCTCTTGTGATGCTTATGACTTTCATTTTGAAGAGTGTGTCCATCTTACACCTTTTCGACAAAATAAGGTGAATGACACAGACACTGATGTGGATGACCAAGAAGACTTATCCAAAACTAATACCAGTGAGTCAAGTGACATTGAAGATTCAGACGATAGCCTCTATGAGCCTTACAAGAGTAAATCGAAAAAAAGGAAAAGTTCAGTGGACAACACAGATACGTCGCCTGTCCATGAAAGGCGAAGGTCTAAAAGATGTTTGGCGCAGCGTGAGCAGAAACTCCATAATGAAAAAGAGACTGAAAGCAATAAATCAAGTGACAAATCTATTAGTAAGTGTAGAAAGTGTTCTGTAATTGGTTTTGTTTCTTTGAGAGAGATAACATTGTTTAAGGTATTTAGGCTTTTTTATTTTAGTGTTTTTATTAAATACAAACAGAATGATGTTATAAAAATCATTAGATTCATTCTTCTGCCAGCCTTTTTTTTTTTTCCACAGCAGAAATTGGAATAAAGATATGTTTTGTTTAAGAAATTGGTCAGCAATGAATTAATACTGTGTTTTAGGTGTGTTTAATGATGTATTAAAGCTGAGGAAAAGAGAAGAACAAGAGTATAAATTGAGAGAGAGGTGAAATAACAAAACACACTTTGCCTGGCACTTATTTTTCCAAATAAGAATTCCTCTTACGTATTCTTAAGTGGAAAGATGAAGACAATAGTTATAGCTGAGAGTTACTTTACATCTAGTATGTTCATTGACCTTCTCTCTTAAGCTAGCTTGCCTGAGTTGTCTTAAGTGTGCCTAATTCCCTCCCAGGGCAGCCTTCTGAGCCACCTCGTGGTCATCTGTGTGATGTCACCAACACTGCTTCACTGCTCCCCAGCACTGGGAATGCAACTGTTGTACCAGAAGGTGAAGAACCACAATCTCCAAAACGCAAGCGACGCTGCACTCTTACTGTGAGCTATAAAGAACCAAGTATTGCAGGGTAGGTGTCTTGCTTTCCAGTTTGATACAAAGTTCATGATCCTCAATCAAATGGAGGATTTGAGTGGGTTATTTAAATATTGGAAATAAGTTCTTAACAAAAAAAAAAACATTCAATGAGAGGTCTGATGTTAGTAATATGAAATAGTTCATGTGAAATTGAACCTATTAGCTGAAAGTTAATGTTTTAAGTGATGTGGGGAACAAAACTCAATTTTGCCTTTTTTGTTGGTGTTTTTTTAACAGGAAACTCAGGAGAGGAGATCCATTTACAGATACAAATTTTCTCAATTCTCCAATTTTCAAGCAGAAAAAAGATGCTAAACGCCATTCTCTTAAGAAAGAATCTCTATCAAAATATAATGAGAAATTTGTTGGTTGTCGTTGAGATTTGCAGCCATGATAGCAAAACCATGCTCACTCCATGAAGAAAAGACATCTTTCATCCAGGAAGTTATTGTTGCACGGTATCTTACACAAATGTGGAATTATTTCTATGTGTCTAATATTAAGGATATAAAATTAAGGCATTTTGGTTTTAATCCAGTGACTTGTTTTAAATGATAATTGAAGGCACAAGACTACTTTTATAACTAAGGTGATTCCATTCAAACTCTTGAGAGGAGGCATTCCTATGTCATGGATCTGTGAGCGTATCAGAAATACCTTATGAAAAAGATGATGAATGTAATTTTATTATTTAAACCCTGTTTGATCTCACAGCAGTTGGCAAAGGTGAACTTCAGGCACTTCAAAGGAAACGTTTTTGGTTTTTCTTAATAATGTTTGTACAGATCTTGTTTATGTAATGGTTGTAGTTTCATATTGAAGCTCGTAATAAATGTTTTAGTGTTTGGAAACAGCTTGGAGTTGGTTGGTGTTCTCTTTTGCACCACGGTCATTCTGAAACCCTATAGTACTAAAGAAACTTACTTGAAATTAAATTATTCTGCTTGCTTTTTTCTTTCAGCAAACAAATCTGTAACAGCTGTTTATCAGGGACAGAAAAAGAATGAGGAATATCTCAACTGATATTCCTAGAAGCATCCAGAAAAAAAGGCCAAGCCCCTCCTGCCCCCCATTTGCTACCCTCTGAACAAGTACACTTCTACATGATGGGGCACAGGACTAAATCCTGTGGGGGGTGGAAATAAACCTCTTCATACTCTCTAATTGTCTGTCAGGTATTAGACAGGTGCAGGGTTTGTTTCTGGTCTGTAAGACAAGTGTACCAGCTGAGTAACCTCATGGTGATCGTAGGTGAGTACAAGCTCAAGGTAGACTGTAGTTTGCTCCTATGGATGTGGTGTCTTGTGAGTAAAAGAGTATAGTAGACAAAACCAGGAAAAGAGCGTGACCGTGCTTTGAGGTGAAAAATCAGAACTTTCTAACAGCTCAGTCAAAGAGGAGACAGGAATAACAGCACTGCTGTAGCTCAGTTAGTACGGAACTGGGAATGCTATTTTGAATGGTCACAGCTTTCCATACCGAATTCCCAGCTCAGCTTAGCACACCATGCTGCCAGTGAACACCCAGGCTTTTTTGCATATTTTCTACTGTACCTGGAAGATGCACAGACTGTACTCTTGTAGCTTCACTGTGTGCAGTTGTGAAATTGCTTCAGTGTGTGTATTTGTAGTGTAAGAACTAAGTAATGAAAAAAGAGACCAAAATAAGTAGTTTTGTACATATATAATTTAAAACTATTCTGTACCAATACAATATATTAATTTTACAAATGTAAAGTTCATCAGCTGTTAAAGCATTTGCAAAACCACATATCCTACTGTAACTTTATTGCACAGTATCTATGAAAATATTAATTCTTAAATTAGAAAACAAATGTTTCAATATAGAAGAGACAATCTGATTGAAAGACGATAAGAAAATCTACTCTGAAAATAACAAAATTTCACAGGATACCAAGCTTAACAGGTGCATCTGTAGGCCCAATCTACAAAACAGGATTATAGCATCCAGTACTGCCTATTTAAAAAAAAAATAATACTCACTGTACCTTTGTTATAGATCCAAATGTAGGTCAGACTAATCTCATACAAAACACTATGGCAAGTCTAGTGTTAACATTTTTAATACCTTGTGTACCACATTTACTACTTCCAGGTACTTCCTGACATCTACTTGCTGAACTGACTCGTGACTTATCATTGCACAGGCATTTTGCAGGAATATATTCTTTGACACAGCACAGGACTGGGTTGGGGTTTTTTTCAGTTTTATAACTATTGAATTTTACCAGTGTAACATCTGTAAATATAAAACATCAAGAACGAAAGTTAAATCTGTTTTTCACAAAAGCTATTATAATTTACAGTTACAAACTCGAATTAGAAAATGTCAAGTGACAACTTATTGGCCTGTACTGATCACCATTAGGAAGTTAGGTGTACCTCTTAAATGTAGTGTAAGCAGCAAAATATATATATTATATATACAAGTGCTCAATTTGAAGATATACTAACATGAGTTGTAAAATGTTAATATGTTCCCAGGTCTAAATAATCACAGTTAATAAGCATTTATAATAAAGCTTGGTAGAAAATCCAGTTTACCACAGAGCCGAGTACATAAGCTAGAAGCTGTCATATGTTGACTTCTTTTGTGTACGATAGTCTCTGAATCTCTACTGAATAATCTAAAGAATTTATCAGTGAAGAGTGGCAAATAGGGTGGATCATGAAGTGCATCAAAACCTTTACTAAGCTAATTGAAATCGTCTAGCGTACGCCAATCAGATTCTCTGAAGTTAATTTGGGTACTTATGTCCTGCATAAGCCAAGTCACTATGACATTACACATCTAGCCAGATATTTATTCTGTTTTAAATAGTGGTTATGAGATTACAATTTGCAGGTTAAATATTTATCAAAACCCAAAACGAATAGAAAAACTTGCATCTACCAAAGATTACAGGCAGTCCTTTTTTCCGAACTGGCTGCTCTTCTCTCACAGCTTCTCAACCAGCTGAGTGTTTCTTTTAAAAAATAATATCTTATAAAAAGATTCTACAAAGAACCCCAACTGTTGTCTTCCCTTACTGTTTTCTTTTTTACTGGAAAAAAATAATAAAACTTTATCAAATAGGTACTGCATTAGGTAAGCTATAACATCTGTTGTTTGGGAATTTTCTTCATATCCCCAAACATGTGCAATTTCCCACATGTTCTGTGTGGGGTTTCTGAGGCTGTAGCTGATAAACTTATTATGAACATATGATAATGGGCACACAAAAGAAATTTTCCATAATTAAATACATTATAAAGCATTTTAATAAAATAATTTTCATAACTTCAGTATAATACATGTTTGCAAAACTAAAAGGGTTTTTAAAAGTGCTAAGTATTAAACAGAAGTTTCCTGAAGCCTTAAAGTCCCACATCTCAGATATATAATGGCTTCCCCTGCCCATAAAGTAGGCACACTGTTTGGTTGTAAAATAGACAGTGTCACTTGTCAATTAATCCAGCTTCTTTAATTTTTGTGTAGAAGAATTTCTCCAGTATATTGGCACATTTGTAGTATTCACTCTCGGGGGGGTTGTACTCTCTGCAATTTGTAAAGACCCGCTGCAAGTCTGCCATGAATAATTTCTTAGACACGTAGTACCTATTCTTGAGACGCTCGCTCATTGTTTTGAGATCTGTACAGAAGAAAAATAGATGAACAGCGTTTGATTCAAATACTTTTTGTACACAATATCCTTTTAGACTGATCTGCCATTTAACAGGAGCTGGCAAAGCTACGAGTTGGAATTCCTAATTGCCTTCACCTAAGGTGTGGTCCCTCTTTTAGCTTCAACTGCAACTGAGCAACTAAGCAACATTTCACTGTAAGAATGATTTTGTGTAGAGTTTATTTTGTCTTCTTTAAAAGATTAAAGCATCTTTGTTTTGTGCTCTCATACTTCTTTGAGTTTGCTGTGGGTATTAGGTGTCCCTAATTCTCCTCTAACTGCTCGGTGAGGCAAAGCTGTTGTCAGCTCTGCTGGAGGAAGCCTTAGGGGTGTATAAGCAAAGAATTCAAACATTGCAAAACAGGTATATTAACCTAAAATCCTCACTTTTGTGTGAGCACAGCAGCAGAGAGACATCTGTCTATACTACAAGCAGCTTTGCTTTGAAAAAAGATTAAATTCGTTCCACACTCTACACAGATTTTAATTACCTCTTCAAAGTTTATAGTTATGAATCCCTTTTTAAGTCATGTGAGAACAGGTCTCTCCTACTTTCAGTGCATCATATAAAACCTTTACTTACAGAACGCTTTTTAAGAAATGTTTTGCTTTATACTAAAATCAGTCATCCATAAAATACGCGAATCATCTCAGTGTTCTCCACACAGTCACTTTCCCAGTAATTCATATCAGGCATTTAAAAATTTTGTCTGCATTACAAGTGTTCTAGGAGTGAGTACGGGAATAGAAGCAGTGGGAGGTGTGCTGAATGCCTTGGCTTTTCTCACCTCAGATGCTCTAACAACTATTTTTTTAGCAATGCTTGAGCCAGGCTTCAGCAGCACCTTTGTGTAACGGTAACAGAAACAGCTGAAATAGAGAAGTCTTACTGCCAACAAATACTGCAAGGAAAGCAGATACCAAAGACCTTCAATGCGAAGAAATTAAAACTTAAGATTTAAAAATACAGTTGTGGGTATTTTTGGTTTAGTTTGGTTTGGGGGTTTGGTTGTTGTTTTTTTTAAGGGAGATTTCACTTTGGTAAAATAGAGAAAAACCCTGTCAAACTGACAAGAGGGAATTATTTAAGAAACCTTTGATAGATGCTCTCAAATACCTCTTCCAGTGATCTATAACTTGCTAGTGTGCAGTGATCTATAACTTACTGTGCACTAGTGTTGCACAGTAAGTCGCAAAAGCTCATTCAGTTCCCATTAAGTCTGAATTTTAGGTGCCTACATCTAAACTAGATGTCCACAGTCTAATTATATTATCCAACTGAGAAGGCTGTTCAGCTCACCCTGAAGCAAACACCGCCTGCCTGGTCAGTTATACTGCTCTCCTCTAACTAGAGTGAAAGTTTGGCTCCATCTGTCACTCAGCCGTACAGCTTTTGTATTGCAGATGAAAAGGAAAAACAAACAAACAAACAATTTCTTGAAAATAAGCAGCTGAAAGTACTTAAAGCAGGGGGGAAAGTGTTTATACATCAGAACTGACCTTAAGAGGTAGTCAAAAAAACCTACAGCCAAACCTCTCAAATATTGTACAATTTAGTCTGCATGCAAACATAAAAGACAAATGTTGTATCTTGTATGTGATGGCATAAGAAAAGACAATGCCATTTCTTTTTAATTGATCTTATGTCTGAGCAATTTTTGTACAGTATCAGCACACTGGTAGTGAGAGCAGAAAGAAAGCAGAAGTTGATCATGAATCGAAACGCGCTTTAGTTGTGCTGAGTTCCTCAGGTGAAAAAAACAAAGCAAAACTAAACCAAAGACCTCAGCTAAAATGAGAGCTGCTTCCCCCACCTCCAGTGT
>NW_009649190.1:2377784-2396877 GCF_000708025.1 Charadrius vociferus | reverse complement strand
CCAGGCACTAAGTGCTTTGCAACCACTGTTCAGATAAACAGCCATCTAGATCGAGCCTCTGCTTGGAAAAGCAGAGAAAACTCTGCCAAGGGAGGATGTCAACGTTCTTTTTCTTCATTGCTAGAAAATACATTTGTGTCAGGGATACAGGAAACCGGATGCTGCTTTATAAAGTACGCATATATTTGCTATTCGGAAAAGATAAGTTGAATTAAAAAGTCATTAAGCCAAACTGGTACACACAGGCTAGGAGCCTATGCAAAGCCGCATGAAGGAACACGCTCATTCTCTGAGAAACTGATTGATAGCCTGCAATGAACTTGTATTTCATTCTCTAATAACACTAAAAGGTACAGAAACTGTAATCAAAAAGATGGAGGTGAGTACTGCATAAACAATGAAGTAGTAGCGGGATTCAGTTTTAAATCTGCTGCAATACAAATCAAAACAAGCATCTGTTTAGAACACCACTGAATCGTCATTGAAATTATATGACCCAGCAGTCAAAAGCAAAGAAAAACGTTATTAGCAGTTGTGTACTTCCCTTTGCAAGTAATCCTGCATAAACAATAGCTGCATGATTTAAAAATATAAATAAATAAATAAACAAACAAACAAACCACCTCAGGCAACTTAGGCAGACCTAAAATACAAAAATAAATGTTATCTTACGATCAGTTGCATGAAGCATTTTCCTAGACTTAAATGGGAACAAACTGTTAAGACTTAATTAGAAAACCCTGGTACTTTTGAAAAGGTTTTCTCTGTATGATTTAGAAAGCTAAAGTCTGCTTTTCAAAGCAATTCAAATGCTCAGGTGTTGCTGAAAGTTTGCCTTGAGACTTTTTTAACATACCAGTAGGATCTGCAATGACCAGTTACCACACACAAGAACATATCCGTACAACTCACATAAACCAGCTCAGTCCTGAAAGTTTCCAGCTGACTGCGCCGTTTAAAAGCTTGCTAGGGCTCTCTAGGGCATGCTAAGATTTCATGTGTATACACTATAGATGCTTCACAAAGGTCACAAAGCAGTCATAAATTCCAAATGACAGCATCATACTCTTGGCACTTCAGAGCTGCGAGCTATTCAGCTGCAAGTAATATATATCTTTTAACATAAAACAATCAGATTACAATTTATCTGCTATGTCTCCAGCTATAAAGATTTTTAAACTCTATACTTAAAAAATGTTAATGGCATTACCCATGGGAAACCTTATAACTTCATAATATCCAGGAGCTTCTGTTCTCTTCACAGGTTCCATGAAGGGCCAAGCGCTTTGATGGCTCTTTGGTAAAGAAAAAAGTAAGGTATCTAATATGGAAACTCTATATTGGAAATAATTTAAAAATCTTTACAGAAGGTAAACTAGGACGAGCACTCACCTTCACCTGTTGCAGGATGGTTTTTAACGTGCTGTAAAGTTGATCTGGATCCTTGGGCTCCTTACTTGAAAGAAAATATGAACACAAGAAGATTAGCTTGAATCCTTTATCTTCATTCCTATGATGTGCATCTTACCTAAATGCAACTTCAAAGTTTCAAGCATTTTATGGAAGAAACAAAATTAAAAAAATAAAATAAAAACCCCAACCAAAACAACAATACCCCCCCCCCAAAAAAAAAATCCAAATCCACTTAAGAACTCATCCCTTGCAGATTATTTATCAATTTTTCAATGGATGGAAGGAAATATCAAATGGCATTGTTTAAAAACTTTTCTCAAAGGAATCTCCAAACTGCTTCATCATTTTACTTTGTGCAGTACTTACCCTCTTTCTTTTCCGCTTGGTTTCCAGCCAGTCTCTCCTGTACACCAACAAGATGAGAGATTACATGGGAACTTCAGTAGGTCAAAACATTAACTGAGTTATTTCAACTCTAAAAGATAAGCCATTTCAGCACTGCTGCAGTAAAATGGGTTTGTTTTAATAAAAGCTACTCCTAATAAATAACACAACCATCTAGCCTACAGCCCCATTCAATTTCCTACATGCCTCCCTCCAGACTGCTGAAAAGATTCTAAAATATCCCTACATGAAACACATTTTTTCAATAATTCAATACATATTTTACCACAACCTCTGTAAAGAATAATGATGCAAAAGTTATCTAATTTCATTCTCTAGGGATAGAGAATAAACTGCAGAAAAGCACAAGTTGGAAAAAATCCCCCCAAAGATGATACTTAAATCTTCTAATTCTGTTTTGTCCTGTAAGTCCACATTTAGCACAGAACTCATCCTTGTACAGAAGTGCAGGGCATAACAGTGGTGCCAGAGGGAAATTGCTGACTATACTGTGATATAAATCAAAGAGGGATCACATATAAATAAAATTACACACATGTACATAAAAGAGGATCAGCCTAGGATGCCTTAGGGAAGTCTCAAAGACAGTAATTGTAACAGAAACACAACAATCTTCACAGAAATCAAATCAGCAGACCAAAACAATTACATTTTAATCAAAAAAGAAATATGTGACTACGTTAGTATTTCTAGTCTTGGACCTTTCTTGGGCTGTTCTGCTTCTGTTCTACATTAAAAGAATACTAAAATACATACTAATTCCAGGAATGCTTTCTATAGGAATCTGCCGTACTCCATCTTTGAAGCAAGAAAGGCCAGGATAGACTTTTCGTATCTGAGCTTGTTTCCTTTCTATGAGCTTTTTAATGATCTGTAATAAAGCAGCAGAGAAAACAAAAAATAATTGCTTTGCTCAAAAGTAGCTCAGAGGATTAATGCAAAACTGTGATGAACAGAAACACTCCCGCTTCCTAATGTTATGGTCCTTATAGATCCACTGAAGCTGGTAACACGGGTGAGCTACCTGGCCGACCACTGATTCTGCAGAGGAGGCTACCAAGTCTCTCAGCTGCCTATTTAGGCACAAATCTGGAAGAAAAGGAGTCATTGCTTGCTGTATTGATCCCAAGCTGCGCAGCTCCTGGTAAGATGGCAGCAGAGGTAGGGAAGGAAAAATCCCTGGAAGCAAGTTTGGGACCTGGCTCTAATTCTAACAGCTGGTGCTTCTGAACTGTTTCAGCACAGCTGGTCAGGTATTTTAAGGCAAATATTAAATGCACATATTTCAATGCACATATATGCTCATATTCCAATATTTTAGGAATATCTGTTCACTTTGGAGTTTCCACAGGAGACATAGGAGTTAATTAGATATCAGTCAGAGATGCTCTTACTGAAGACTTTCTCTTGAGGAAATCAGAATGATGCCACTCTTCGGAACAGATATTCTACTCTGCTTGTAAATGCCAGAAAAGGCTTTCCTAATTCTGGGGTACATTCTCTTCTGCTTCGCAATCTTATTACCTCAATTCTAAGTAATTTTCTTTGGTGCTCTTGGTACACATTTAGACGCTTACCTAAGCTTTGTGTGTCCTGAATGAGTCATTTTCAAAATGGCTTACTTCATAACTGGGAGTAAACAAATGTGCAGCCACTCAGACCACCACAGTTTGAGAGGCTATTTTCTTTGGAAATAATAAAGGTGGACATATTTTTATTTTTAAGGACCTTCACTCCCCCAGAGATAGTACTTTCTCTCAAACAAGCGGAAAAGAAGAAAATCAGACTTTCAATAGAGGCTACAAATATTAAAGAGAAATACAGGATACAACAGTACCATGGCTAGATTCCAGGTATTTCCAACTAATTGCGAAATCCACCTTAAACCCTTCTTATAATTTAGGAACTAGTGGCTCTTCCTGATTAAAACAAGCTGTTCAATCAGTAATACCAATTACAAGTCAGCAGGTCATAAAGCTTTGCATAAAAGGGATTTTTCATATTTTTCAGAACAACTGTAAATTAGCTACAAATCAGGCAAGACAAACTCACAAATGGTGGTCTGCGACCCGTCCCCAGTGTTGGGTGCCATGGCCTTAGCAGCCATTAGGCATATATTCTAATTCTTTAAATAAAAGCTCAGATCCCATGAAAATCTTCACCTCTAAAATGTCAGGACTAGTGTAGTCTAATGTCCAGTGTTGGCCAGTATCAGCAGCAAGCCAAATTAGTATGTAACCCACACTGCCAACATTCAAAATTCTAGTTATGTCCAGGAATCATGTTCATTGCTATTGATTTGAGCAGACATTTGAACATTCTTCATAAAACTGCAGACCACGAGGGCTATTTCTAGATTTCCTTGGAAGAGGGAGAATGAAAAACCTGATCTGAGTGCCAAAGAGGCAATCGTAAAATGCACTTCCAAAGGCATATATACTTATTCTCAGAGAAGATACAACAGTAATCATAGATCAGTGTGTAATAACAGCTTGCTTTTTAACTGTGGTAGACATGGGATGCGTGGAGGACCAAGGCACTTTACCCCCAAGTGGAGTGTCACCAAGTGCTGGGCAGCCCACCAAATAAAGAGTGTGAAGAATGCAAAATAACATATGCTAATAAAGCAGTCCCAGTACCACAATCTTAAAAACTGACTTAAGTTTTTGGAAGTGACATGTTGATGGTTTGGGCCTAGAACTGTATTACTGCAGTTCAGCATGCCTGAGATGGAACAGGCTACAAGAGACACGTCCACTATCTGCCCACCCTGACAACAGCTCACTCCTGGGGGAAAGTGACAGGTCTGGCAGTAGACTGGGATCTGACGAGTAACCCAGCCAAGCAGAAATGGAAGGGAAAAAATGATGATCTATGCTGTATGGACATATCAAAACTTTACCAACGAGCAAAGTTAAGAAACCTTGTAAGCTAAACGTACAGCGCTCAGATATTGTCTCTCTTTCTGCAAGCGTGGGCCAAATAGTTCTTTTGGAAGGAAAATGACTGTTACATAAAGAAGCATTTTAACAAAATAAGAAGTCATGAGATTTGACCAACCTTAAAAGAACAAGTCATCCTTGTAATTTCTATTTCTTTAAAAACCCAGGAAGGTATTTAAACACAACTGGAAACATCTTAATTATTTTGCTAATAAGCTGCCTTATTATATGAAGTATTATGATGGACTGAGTAAAGAACACCCCACATAAATTCCAAGATGTCCCTTTTTGCAGTTTAAGACAGCTCACCCTTGATCTGCACATTAAACCACTGGCAGAAAAAATAATCATCTTTCTTTCAAGTAAATATGGGACACGCAGGACAAACATTACATTCAAAAGCCAACCTAATGAACACTACTGTCTTGGGAGGGTGGGTGGAGAAAAAAAACCTGAGAAAGCTGCAGAACAAATCAATCTCACAAGATTTTGCTTAGTTATCATCTATAATGACAAAATTTAGCTATGAAATACTGCTCAAAGTATCAGTACTTTTCAACACTTCTGTTATCATAAAGTTAATAAGGTAGAATTGAATGCTTCAACTGCACAATTATGTCACTGAGACTTGAATGAAAGAATTATTCTCACTAACAAAAATATACATTCTAATGTTTCAAGCACCAAAGCAAGCAAGAGCGCTAACCTGCACTCACTGAACTGTGTTTCTAAACATCTGAATAGATTATAGTGTTCAGCCTTTACCTCCTTTTGCTTTTTAATGATAACAGAAAATTCCGTGTAGGGGATCCTTGGATTTAATTCACATCCCATTAATGTGGCACCCTCATAATCCTTGATGTAGCCAACATATTTTGCTTTTGGTACTTTAATATCTTTGGAGAAACCCTGAGGAAGAAAAAACCCAAGTTGTCATGACGCCATTTTGTTTTTATATTTGTTTTAAATGAAATGCAATGATGATTTAGAACCAAATTCATCATAATGTAAAAATACAGGCAATACAAAGGAAAGAGTTACAGATCGTAATTCATAGTGTTACAAACACCTTCTGCACTGATCTGATAGCAATATCTCAAGCCCATGTTTTGTTCATTTTGAATGTGCAAAGAGCAAGTAGTACCACTTTCGTATATAGAATCGTAGAATAGCTGAGGTTGGAAGGGACTTAGGGAGTTCATCTACCCCCATCTTTGCTCAGAGCAGATCTCATCAGATCTGTTTGCTCAAGGCTATGTTCGCTCTTGAGGATTGCCAAGGACAGAAGTTCCACAACCTCTCTGGGCAACGTGTTCCAGTAACTCACCACCCTTATGGGTAAAAAAAAAAAAATTATTTTTTTTTTTTTAAATCTTCCTATATCTAGTCATTACTTCCCATGAACCAACTTGTGTCCATTGCCTCTAGTCCTATTGCTGTGCATCTCAGAGTGAAGATAGAGTCAGACTCTTATCAATCATCTTCACCAGACAGTTAACAACTGTTTTCTCTTTCTCATCTAGTTTACAGATTAGACATCATGATCTTTCCTGAACTTGAACCTCATGCTTCAAATCAGGAAGAGCTGTGAGCACAGGTCAGGTAAGTTCTAGTCTGCTGCAGGCATGTCTGGTCCTTCTTTACACTTCCTCCGGAATAAGTAAAGGAAGTGAATGGATGAAGAAGCACCCAACCCATGGTTTTTAAACTTGGCAAATTACAGGCTATACAGTACCCCGATATTGAGATGATTCCATCAAAATAAAATGCATTATAAGCCACTATCATTACACAAGATGAACACAGAGCACATTTTGTAGATATACACATAAAATTGCAGTATATGTTTTATCCAACTACTTTGTCATGTCTAGTTGTTTAGTTCATCAGTGCTAGATGTTAATTTCTTGCACCAAGTAATTTCTTACATCAACTTACTTGTTTTTTGAAGTAGCCGATAGCATATTCATCTGCATACGTGAGAAAGTTGAGAATGTTGTGTTTGATGTGGTACTCCTTCAGATGGTTCATTAGGTGAGTTCCATAACCCTGTGAGAAACATACAAAGAAAAAAACATTACAAAGCCTGTGGAGACTGCACATCCTAGAAACTGCAGACCGAGGGTTATTACAGACTGTTCTTCAAAATGCAGCCTTTCCTCTAGATCCTGTTTTAAAGATTTTCTCATAACTAACTTGGTGAGGTGTACTCAACATCAAACTATTTTCAGCCTTGTAAGGATATCTTTGTGACCCAACACGGAACACAAAATATCACAGCTTAGAACCACAGAAACATTTAACTTGGAAAAGATCTTTAAGATCATCGAGTCCAACGGTTGACCTACCACTGCCAAGTCCACCACTAAACCGTGTCCCTGAGCACCACATCTACACGTCTTTTAAATACTTCCACGGACGGTGATTCAACCACTTCCCTGGGCAGCCTGTTCCAATGCTTGACAATGCTTTCGGTGAAGATTTTTTTCCTAATATCCAATCTAAACCTCCCCTGGTGTAACTTGAGGCTTCTAGTGTCTGATTCACTTTTAATCTAAAAGAGACCAACACAGAGACTCTCTCTAGGGGTAAAGCGTAGCTCTAAAGAGGAAGCTGTAATTCAAGGTGCACACATTATTTTCCTCCTTTTAAGTTAGATATCAACTATTAATAGTCACATATTTCACCAATAACAAAACCACATATATTGTAATAATAGAGCATCTCTTCTTAGCCATATCACTTCAAAATTGCAAAGCAGTGGGAATACTGAAGTGACTCCTAGAAGAATCCATTCTGAGATGAGATCTGTTTTATTGTCTTCTGCGCACCTGTAGCAGAAACAGCCTCTACCTCAAAGGATTTATAATCTGAACTTATCATAGAGCATAAAAGAGGATACTGAAACAGTTACTACCATAATAAACAGCAGCACACTACTGACTCCACAAACAAATAAATAGCTATGCCTTCCTTCACGCAGGAATAATTTCCATATTCATTCAACCCCAAAGTAAAAAAAAAAAAGGTACCATTTATTTACGTTTCCAAGTAAGCTATAGTATTCCCCTTCCATTGTGAGATGAAGAAACAAAACAGACAGGAAAGCCTGCATTGCTCCTGCGTATGTTCCAGTTTTAACATCATAGAGAATAACTGGACACTTAGAGAAATATACACAGAATGGTTTTGTGTACTCTCTTCTTGAAAACTAGGGAACTTGTTACTTATGTACATAAGCCAGAAAAATAAATTAGAAAATACATAGTTCTGATTTAATTCACAATTTCATAGGCCTAAACGTGGAAATAGCCAAATGAAAGCAAGTTAGGTTATTGTTGAAGCTCAATACAAAAAATTTTGTAGTGACACATTTTCTTTAAAAAGCCACCAGTCAAGGTACAAAATTTGTGCATTAGTCCTTCGTTTCCAGCTAATGTTTGGAGAATCTGGTGTTCAGACATCATATTTGAAATTAAGACCTCATATGAATTTGAGGAAGCTCTTAAATCCATTTGTTCACTTGTTAAAGTGGTATTTGATGCTGTGCATGACGTGTGCAAAGGGGTTTGACAACTGACAACATGTTAAGTGGTACAGCATTTCTTGGAACTCAGAAGTGCTCAAGATAATGAAGGTACTTTCTAATTGCAAGTCTGAGTCCTCAAATTCTTTGAAGAGGATGAAAAAATCTGAACCAAAAATTGGAATGAAAATTGTTTTCCTTAAATGCAAGCTAGCAGTAGTTGAGCTAGTCAAGCTTGTCACTTCCCTTCTCAACAGCATGGTGAAGGGAACAGTGTTTGAGACTGACATTTTATTAACACCTGAAACATTGCAATTCATTCCAGTAATTCTAAAGCATCTCATCTCTGAGAAAAAATGTCAACTTTGAGTCTCAAAGAAATTAGAGCAATTATGATGACAATTACCTCAAAAATCTTCTGCTGACCTATTATTTTTATAACCGTCACAGGATTTATTAAGTCTCAAACACTTGCCAAAGTCTAACAATCCTAAAATGAAACTAAGCCGCGTACAGCAAAATTTTAAATAATTTTGTAACAGGGCAACAAACTATCTCAAAAACAATCCAACTTTTAAATATCACAAATAAAGGAAAACAGCACCTCAAATTGAATTAAAACAGGACTTTATCTTTCCCAAGAGTAGGCAGTCCACCCATGTGTGAACATTTAGTTTTTCTCAGTTACCTGCTGGTAGGGGTCACCTTACTCAGACAGGAATGTGGGAAGACAAATTTTCAGAAACAGTCAACTGGTACAGCGAGGTACTTTATGTGTGCATGTGCAGCCTAGGAGGCACTCTGAGGGGTCAGATTTATTTGCTCTGCTATATTCTGAAAGGTTATTCCTAGAGAATCACAACACGCTTTTGGCAGCCTAACTTGTGTAGTGCAGTTGGTTGTTTTAGTAAAATGAAAACACCTTTTATGAATTAGTCAAGCTTAGAATAGACATGACTTAAGTATATTCTGTGGTTTGCATTTGCTAAAACACTTTGAATACTTTTATGACAGGCCACTACTAAGCGCAGGGGAATCTTCCTAACACCAGAGCTGAATAGAATCAAATATAATCCAAGTAATAACAGTTGTTACAGGCTTTCAATCCCGCTGTGTTACTCTTCCACACCCAGAGCTCTTCCCTTCGAAACAGGGCACACCATTTCTGCATGTTCAACTGCTACAAACTCTGGATTAACCCACAGCTCAGCTTAAATTTCAATTGAAAAACAACGCTACAGCACCATCTAAAGGCAAAATCCTGAATTAAACGGTCGTAGTTAAATCTACTTGTAGTCCCAGGGAAAGCAGGAGGATTCTCCTGTATTCATAGTGCTCTATATTCTTTCAACATAGCTGCTAATTCTCAACACTCGGAAAACAATTTGTGAAATTAACTCAAAAAAAAGTGTATAGAATAGACCACACGCTTATTTTGAAATGCAAAACTAGACCTTTTTTTTTTTTTAACATGTATCTCATTTTGATTGAAGTCATGTAACGCCATAAAGTGACTGAACACAAATTACGGTCACACACAAGCAATATTTGTCACCCATGAGGTGGTACTCTACACAGAGAGGGAATTGCTGAAGACAGAGGAGTGAATAGTCCAAGAACATGAGACTACTGGCCACTACTGTTGTGCTGAGAAAGTTTTATTTATTTAATCAATTACAAGTAATCACACTACTATGTTGATGGTTCTAAAGTTGTACATTTGTTTAGTTTTCATGTATTATATTCAGAATCACCGTTATCTTTCAAATCCTATTTCTGTTTGGCAACTCAGCAATATATTCAATGTGACTAACAAAATGAGGAGCATACACAGTAGTGAACGGGACTCAAATACATTTAATAAACTCCAGCAGAAAATTATTTTTACCTTGACTTGCTCATTGGAAGTCACAGCACAGAAAACAATCTCCGTAAATCCTTGAGAGGGGAACATCCGGAAACAGATACCACCGATAACACGACCATCTTTTATTAATGCAAGGGTCTTGTGTTTCCTGAGTAGACAAAAATAACAGTCACTTTAATTCATGTACATAGTACATAAAGTGCCATTACCTTCCTTTTTTCAGAAACCTGATTCACTTCTTTCCATGACGCTAATGTAATTGTATATGCCTCTGTTAAGTTAGCTGCTTGTATCTACATGTTAAGATTATGCTTTGAATTTACCATAAAATTCATCATTCATGCAGCAAGGTCCTGGCCTTGCGAAGTACTCCTAGATACTAGGGTAACGCCCAATAAATAAGAGTTGTATTGCTTTCATTGACTCTACTGCTGACAGTTATGCCATTGCATAGTTCCCAGGATGATTTTACCCTGACTAAATTAGAAATTAATGGAGTTAAGGACAGCAAGTCTTTGCTAAGAGATTCCTGTTTCCTTGCATGCACTCTCTATAGCTGAGCTATCAGTTTCAAACGCAGCTGATGAAGCAAGAAATGATATTTTGTATTTCTAATCATCCACTCCTAGTGGAATCAAGACCAGAATAAATATCCATTTCTGTTGCACTTACATTGACTGCCAGGAAAGACATAATGAGGTGCAATCTGAACTCGTGTCAGGGATCAAGAATTTTAGTGTAATCCCCAAAGTCTGGAAAGATTCACACTGCACCAGTTCTCTAGATTATTTAATACATGGTATCATATAAATTGTATAAACAATACTGCAAACTTACAGAAGATACCGTGGGGGAAAGGGAGGTTGGTGCCAAAAGTGAGCACCTTCCAAAAAAAGGGTAGTCTGAAGGGTAGTTATATTTTATGAGCTATCATTAAAGGAGATTTTATACATTTCACATATTCTTCTTTTTCTTGTACTTATTTTGGTGGTTTTTAGTTGCAGAATGACAGTAGCAATGTAGCAGCTCGAGCTTTTAATTTTGTTTACTCATGTTTGAGTTGTTTAAGCAACAAGATTCAGTAAGGATGGCCATTTCAGAAATAAGAACGTTAAAGGCAATCATAAGGTAACAACTGAAAGAAATTTGGAAAGAGAACTGTTGGACTCCAGTATCCCCTAATTGATGTAGGTTTGTGTGTACCCACTACTCAGTGGAGGTCCCCAATGTGTCTCCCTGGAGATTCATGGCAGATGCTGAGGTTCTCTGAGCAGGCAACGTGCTTTGCTTCCTTTGGATCAACTGTTTACCACAGGCACATAAAGGAGAGCGTTTTCTTGCTGTACCAATATCCGTATTTCTTTCTCAAGCACAGACTGCTCTCCAGATGGATATCTATACTGAAGAGCCACTTAAACCACCAGCAGTTCCTCTCAGCCTACTAGAACAGTCTTTCCCAATAAGGGAGGACCTAAAGAAATATGGGAGAAGGCCATGACTCAACACCACTGCTTCACAATTTTGCTTTGATGTTCGGTTATGAAGGAACTGGTCACCTTCAACCAGTAGGCTCTGTGTGAGATCACAGTGCTGCTAAGGCTCCTAAACTCTGACAAAATCTTGGTGCTGCCTCTCTCTCCCAGTCAAGCAGCGTTTACCCCACACAGAAAGGTAAAAGAGTCTGGACTGGTGCTGGCCCTCAGGAGAACAGTGCTGTTCCCCTCTGAAGAACACAGGAGAAGGCCCAGGATCAGTCTTCTGTGCCTGGAGACCAAAGTCCTGTCCAACAGTCCCCAGCACTGGGCTGTTTGTGCTTCAGGGACCACACAGACCCAGCAGCAGCGTTTGCTGGCACCAAGACAGTATTGCCAAGGGAACGCTAGTGAGTCTAAAAGCAGAGGAAATGGTTCCAGAAATGTTTTAATATCTGCTGCAGCAGAACAGCTATACCGGGCACAAAGACAGAAGCTGGTATCTGAGTCCAGAGGAAGGCCACAAAAAAGATCAGAGGGATGGTGCACGTCTCCTATGAAGAAAGGCTGAGAGGGTTGGCGTTGTTCAGCCTGGAGAAGAGAAGGCTCCAGGGAGACCTTATAGCAGCCTTCCAGTACCTAAAGGGGGCCTACAGGAAAGATGGGGACAAACTTTTTATCACAGCCTGTTGCAAAAGGACAAAGGGTAATGGTTTTAAACTAAAAGAGGGTAGATTTAGACTAGATATAAGGAAGACATTTTTTACAATGAGGGTGATGAGACACTGGAACAGGTTGCCCAGAGAGGTGGTAGATGCCCCGTCCTTGGAAACGTTCAAGGTCAGGTTGAACAGGGCTCTGAGCAGCCTGATCTAGTTAAAGATGTTCCTGCTCATTGCAGGGGGGGTGGACTAGATGACCTTTAAAGGTCTCTTCTAACCAAACCATTCTATGATTCTGTTGCTGGTGGTGGAGGAAGGCTCTTCCATGAACCAAGCTGGGCAGTTGGCCGTGGTCAGGTCAGTCAGAGCTCCTCGAGCTCTCCGCCAACATGCGGCAACGAGCCCACAGGCACACTCCACTGCAATCGGTATGGCAGGCCCCTAGGCTATCCTTGTGCATGGATCATTCAGAGGCAGAAATTTTGGGAGGACATACTGGTCAAGAGGAAGCAGGCTCTGCAGGAAACACAAATGATGCAAAAGCAGACACTTCTGAAAAGAACCTCCCTTAATGCTTGAGCAGCTGAGGCACAATTCAGTCAGGACACTAGGGTAGGTGGGGCACCGCGTACAACCTGTGGATGCTGCTACAGCCAACGCGTCTCTTTTCAAGTGCCTGAGGTGTACAGCTGCGCCCAAAGCAAGGCAGGAAAACTGCACTGATAAAAAGAAAAGCAATATGCTTGGGTGAGGAGTGGTTTCTTCCATGCTGACTTAAATGCTCCTGTTCTTTTTAAGTCCCACAAGTTCTTCTCATTGAAAAACTTCCAGTCTGTGCTGCCATTTGGTTGACAATCTCCACAGAGGGAGGATGGAGCAGCCTGCAAGTTAGTGTGGGCCTGGAAACCACTAATAAGCACCACAATTACTTTCTGACTTTCAGTTCTAACATTCAAAAGTACAAGATAGGTCAGAGCCTTCCCCACAGGCCCAATTCCCACAACTACAACCACTTGTCATTAATACAGCCGCTGAGATGGTACTTGGGTACAATCCACTTAGATTGGCCAGGAGTTACGGGGGCTTTAAAATACAGGAAAAGGGTAGCAGAGGCAGAGCTGCCTTCTACGCCACCTCGGCTGCCCCCATCTTACAGCACTGCTTGCAACCAGCACCAGGTTCTCTCAGCCTCACCCACCAAACCCCTCTCCAGTGGCACTCACGGATCAAAGACCAAGCGCGTGATGTACTCCTTTGGCATTCGAGGCAGCTGATGGGAGAAGACGTTCTGCAAACCAACCAGCCACATCATGATCTTCTTGTTGGGTTTCTGGTTCAGGGAGTTGCCGACCACATGGAATTCAATCACCCCCCTGCGCTCCTCCAGCCTCGCCGCCTCGTCCCGGGCCGAGTGCGCCGAGAGGAAGTTGGTCTGTACCGCACAAAAGAGGAACAAAATCACATTTTGGAGATTTCACATCCTCTGACGGAACAGCCTTAAGGAACAAACAAACGAAACCCCCTCATTTTTCCAAGCCATCTTGAAAAATAGAGCTGACAATGTTTTGGGTTTTTTTTAGCAGAAGTGACACCATCAAATAAGCTGGATGTAAGTCTACACTCCAGTGTACAAAGGCTTATTCCAACTTCTTTTGGTAAAGATTAGGTAACAACAGCTACAGTTATTACTCAACAAGTTCCAAAATCTCCCAAGGGACAGCACTCATCCAGTTGAAGCCTACGCCACTAAGTCTTCGTATTTTCTTTAGTCTAGTCAGCTTGGACAAAAGTAGCAGATTCGCCTATGCATACTGCAAATCACGTATTTTAATGGCGGTGCAGGCAAAGTCATATTTTTTCATTTTAGTACTGCTTTTCGCTATCTATGCCACTATAATGAGAGCCTAAAAAGAACATTTTAATTCCTACTGATTTTGCTGTTACATATCTTGCAATTGCATCCATATATTTGAATGGAGATTAAATTAATACAGACAATATATTTAACTTCTTTTTTTTCAAGATCATTTTATAATGCCAAAACATCTCTGCATGCACATACTGTTTACTTTTTAGAGCAAAGTTTGGCTGCTGGATTTCTAGTCACTGCCAGCCCCAACAGCCAGACTGGCACAGCATTTGTAATATGCAGAGCCATCAGTCACAGTATATAGTTAGAGTAAGAAATGTACGTGGTTCCAAATCTTCAGCAGTCTCTAGCTAAACCTTGGCAAACAAGAGCTGCTGGCAAAACATAGCCTGGCAAAGGGAACAGAAGGAGGAAAAGCCAGCCAAAAAAAAAAAAAAAAAAGTGCAATTCTGTACATGGCACTATTCTGCAATTTTGTTTGTTTTTCTCTTCCAGCAGAAAAAAAGAGCAACTGTGGAAGACAGAGCAAATGACTGTTTATAACAGCCCTTCTACACTAGACAGGTTTTAACTTCAGATTTTTCATTCTGCTGCAGTATTTGAACCCCATTTACTTTGTCTTATGAGCTACATCTATGATTAACAATAAAAAGCATACCCTGGAACTGTTCTGCAACAAAAGTACCTTGCAAAATAACCTGGGATCTACTTTTTTTTACTATCACTAGTTTCCAAGTCTCTTTGCAAACAGTACGATGCATTAAAAAATTGTAGAACTATTCTTCACGTTAATGATGCATTTCATCGATATTTTTTGCTCACCTAATCATACTCTTTGAAAGTCTCTACTTTTTTTACTGACAGCGTGGTACATTTTGTGGACTCTTAGCTTACCATACTCTCTCCAGGTGGAACGTTTATTGAAATCAGACCATTTGCAAACAGACCAGGTCTATATATTTCTCACCTCTGGCCCGAGCATTGCTGCAGGATCTGTAATTGTTGACATTACTTCATTGATTAACTCAATAGGAATATCTCCTACAACCCTTGGTCTTTTTGAATCCTCCAGAGAATAAGGTTCATTATTTTTTCTCTTTTCCCCTATAAAACAAAACCAGGAAAATTAGAACAAGCAAATTGTCACAGGCTAGCACTGTGAAGTCTAGGACTTCTGTTACATTCTTTAATTTGTATGCCAAGTCTGGGGATTATTTTTCTTTCTAATCCCTAGAGAAAGAAAGAAAGAAAGAAAGAAATGCGAACAACACTTATCACTGCTGCAATTTTGTCTTTGTGCTGGAATATTAGCATGAAGCAGGGTGAATATACCTCTCCTTCTCCTATGCCTCTGTAAATTCACAGTGGAACTATTTGCTTTTCTTTTTGCTTCAGCATCTTCTGCAGTCAACCTCTGTATTGCTGCCTTGGAAGGTCAGTGCTTAATACACAAATTATAGTGTATACTTTTGGATAACATGAAATCCCATTTTGGGATTCACTGGAATTAAGTACCCATTATAGATTTCTTTCACCCTTTTTGTAAACCAAGCAGCACGTACAGTCTGACACATCATTTGACTTAGAAAATCCATACGAAGTTTCCAAATCAAAATCTACCATGTTAATTATTAACTGCCCTACTAACTGCAGACCAACATGTAATACAGCAAAAGCAACTAGTTAAACAAATTCATGAAAGAAAAGTTCACCAAGGACTAGTGGTGATACAGACAGAGCCAGCTGCTAGCTCAGGATTTATCGAAGGAGTAAACTGCCAAGTACTAGGAAAACATACAAACAAGAATATCACTCCATGGTTACCTTGTTCCTGTATTCTTTCCATAAATATCTGCTACTGGTCATTGTCAGAGCGAGGATGCAGAATTTTGCCTTTGTGATCAGCACTTAGCAGTGAGATAAGTTGGTTTGCTTTTGTTTGGGAGTGTTTTTTTTTCCCCTAAGGAAAATCCACAATAGCTTTAAGATCTTTCTGAAACAATCAGGTAGTTTAGGGCCTACTGTTTTACATATACTGTAGAGAAGGTTATTCCACAGCTATAGTGCTCTCAATATATAAGGATCAAACTGTTCATTCCCCTTTTCAGATTTGCAAGCAGTACATTTATTTTTTTCACAACAGAATTTTATTGTTAACCTCCCTTCATTGTGGGAACAGTTTATTCCTATTCTTTATGTCTTACTTTTTAAACAGTTATTCATATGTGAACAGACCTTCCTTCTTATTTCCTGAGGGATTAAGTTCTTGTTTTAAAACAGAATTTTTTGAAACAATTTGTCAAAAGCTTTCTGGAAATCTAGGTACACAAAACCTTTTCCAAATGCTCACCACTTCTTTCACAGATACATACCACTTGAGAGTTCTAGAAAAGGCACACTGAATTTCCACACATCACATTACTCACGCATTTATTCTTTCCATTCTTAATCAGTTTATTATTGTTACTTCTAACTGTCTGAAACAGAAGACTTCAAATTGACAGTTTCCTGCATTCTCTTAAAACCCCTTTAAAAACTAGTTTTGCATCTGTGTTTCAATTCTGTAGTGCTGAGAGAAATTCCAATGACAACTCAGCTGCCCAACTTAACAATTAGCTTGTCAATTCCATATTTCTTTTCACACTTTCCAAAAAAAAATTCTTCTAGTGACTACTTACTACTCATTTTGCTGATGTGTAATAAAAAAAATAAATAAATCTTCTACTCATTCCCACTTTCAAGACCATTTCCTGACTTGTCCCTCAAAGAAAGCTGCAGTTTAGGAACTGCCTTAAGTTCCTCTGTAGCAAACACAAGGCTAAGAATTCATTTAGCTTTTTCTACTTCCTTGAGAACTTACTTTACATGAGCTCGTGATCATCTATGTGACCTACAATCTCTCTGGACAGACTCATTAATCCTGAGGTGTTTGAAAAAGGATTTATTAAGAGAATTTATGCATTCAACAACTTTTTTTTCCCCAAAAACCTTTTTCTTAACCGACCTCATTCAGGTTTTAAATTTAACCTGGTTGGTATATTTGTGCTTTTCTTTATTGCTCAAATGTATGCAATTTCAGTAACTTGAAAGATTAAAAAAAAAAAATGCAATAGCCCCTTCTACTCTGTCTCTATTTAAACGAAACCTTTTTCCATGGCTTATAATACACATACTCCAAGTAAAGTGGTTTTCAACAACCTCTGACACCAGCAGACCTTTCCCCATTTTAACTGAACTTAAACAAACCAGTATTTTTTCCAAATACAGTTGCCATTTCTGCTAGTTAAACCATAGTGGAGAAAAACCAAATGTGTGCATGTCTTTTAGCGAAAAAACCTCAAGGTCGCTACTGCAGAGTGAAGGCAATGGTCACCATATACCAGAACTACCGATAACATCCACAGAAGCCCAAAAGCAAGTCTCCCTCCTCATTACCTAGGTTTGGGTCAAGGGCAGAAGAAACTTTGCAAGCAGGACTCATGTTCCCGCTGTTGGGTTGCTCCAGAGATGAAGGACTTGCACTGTATGAAACAGATCTTGCAACAGGAGGAGGATTGATAACTGCAATGGCATAAAAGACAAACACACAAAAATCAGGACATGGAACCTATTGTGCTGCTGACTGGAGGACTATCACAACGAGGGACTCAACTTCACACCCGCCACCTGAGAAGTAAGAGCTAACGTTGTGCAACAAGAGCAATGCCACCAGTTCACGAGCAGACATTAGAGCTTTATCTCAACATATTTTTCTAAATTTCTACCTACCAAGGGACTGTATTACAGCTGGACGACAGAGTTAGCTTTGCTTCATTGTATCAGGCTTTATTATTCTGCAGTGCTGAGCACAAGCTAAGAAAACAAACTTCCTTCACATACCTGCCAAGCCTGCTGGCGTTCAGCCTCATGAAAAGGCTTTTTGTAGGGGTCTATTGAAAAGCAAAATCTCATCATTCAGCTTCAGCTGTCCACTGTAACAGTGTTCAAAGACTGGCTGGACAAATCAAATTCCATAAAGGGAGAAGCTGTTGCACCAGTTAAGAGAATGAAACTAGTATTTTAAAAAGCCACAGACTAACATATCTCTATCTAATATTTTAAAAAAAAAAAAAAAAAACAAAAACAAAAAAACACACCCACACTCATCCCAGATCATCCAATTTTTATTTGTATCAGAACTTTTGGCAGCCAGATGGGGGGTTGAGGCGACAGCTCGTAGTCTGGACACCTGCACTCTTTCTCTTTGCATGCCTTTATCCTGGTGTCATCACCAGCCACAGCTCTTTTGTGCCATACCCATGCCAAGAATCCAGTGCTTAAGAGGTGCACGTTAAAATGAAGCACTGCAGAAATGTACAGGATAGAATGAACTCTGAGAGCAACATGATTTTAGAGTTGCAATGAACTTGTGCCTAAGGCATAATTCACCAGTTCATGGTGGAGATGAGGAATTTCTCACAAAAAAAAAAAGTCTACATCTGTCACAGTGGAATTTCCCTACTACTCTACGAAATTCACTATCAAATGAAGTGCTGACGTGATAGTTTTGTCAACTGACAACCAACAATTGTTTCAAAACACTGAATTGTTACAAAATATTGAATTAAATACCTCCAGTCTTTGCCTCCTTAAATACTGAAAGCTGAAGTCAACCCCTGAGCTGCATAAATGGATTTTAAATACTTCTGAGCAGAAAGGAAGAGAAGGGGAAAGTGAAAGAAAACCATCATCAATGTCTGCCTACAATTTTAGGGATGATTTATACCTCAGTACCCTGACTGAGGAAAAGTGAATAAAACTGCAGAATAGCCGATGAGCACATGAATATGAAACAAAGCAAGGAAAAGCTATACAAAACCAAGAAAATCAAAGGCATGCGTGCAAAGGCGATGTGACACCTGATGTGTGAGGTCCCTACATCCCTACTGCCAGGGAG
>NW_009649190.1:2366636-2377743 GCF_000708025.1 Charadrius vociferus | reverse complement strand
CAGGTGCCCCCCCCCAGCCATTCACCCCCTGACCATCCTCACTTGCCCACACCAAGTGCCCTTGCGCTGCTTGAATACTCAGGTGATTTGCCTCAGCACCCAGCCTGCTCCACCGGCACCTTCAATTAGCTGGATTTCATCACCAGAATGGGATCTTTATATGAGGCAGGACCAGAGTGTCAGACACCTGTGCTTACTCGAGGCGGACTGATTTTGGTATAGCCTGCTCTTTATAAAGCTGCATCTCTAAGTCTCCTTCCTTAGAATTCATCACTTGTACAGCTTTAGCTTTATATTCAGGCGCTCCCTTACCCATAACTAAATGCGAATTACCTGTCTGGATTCCCAGCTGGCCAGTTCGGGAACTAGACACCATGAAATCTTGATCCCAAATGGGAGAATTCTGGCTGTACACTTCTTCTTCCAGCATCGACAGAAACCTAGGCACAAAAGCAGGTGAAATATTAACTTAAGAGGATCATTAAAACCAGGTTCTTTTTCAGATTAAGCCTTTGCAACTTTTTTTAATTTAAAGATATTTAATGATTCAGTAAGAAAATGCTGTTGACCGATTCCTTTAAAAAAAAAACAAACACAAATACACACAAAATCACAAGTCAGAGTAGGCATTAAGTATCTTAATTCAGTAGAGTGCTTTCACCTATGAAGATTTATCTTTGGTTATAAGCAATATTTCTCTAATTTGCAAATGCAGAAAGAAACAGTCACAAACTACTTTTACAGAGCAGAACTGTGCACTAATAAGAAAGTTATGAGTTGTCAGATGCCACGGTACTCATGTTATACAAGGATGACAAAAAAAGTCTATTTTGATAAACCGGTGTTTTGCAGATGCACTTGCTTTTTGCCTCTTACAGATTTATAAAATCCCAGCATTAGTTATTAACTATGCTCTAAGGAAGATATTTTCATTCCTTTAAGTGTGCTACTGTAACATTTAATTGCACGTTTGTGCTTGCATAACAGTATTTTTAATCTTACTTCGGTACATTTAGAGAAACAGAGTGATTTTAAACCTCTCTTGGTATTATTATATGTGAGAGAAATTCCACAGATCAGACTATCCAGCAGGCTTGCCTCCACAGAGCCTTTCTGAAGCAAGACAGCTGCATATCCTATGTTGCACAAAAGGGGTTTTCAGACCAGAAGTTGACATGGCACATTTTTACTCTAGAGTCATTGACATGTATAGAAACTGCCTAGCTGAAACCAACAGAACTGCTGAGCAAGACTTTCTTGAACAGGATAAGGATTTTCAGGATCAAGTCCTCTCGCATTTTATACATGGGACATTCATACCTCAGCGCAGCAATGCACGGTGTTTCCTGCTATCTCTACAGCTGATAATGGCTAAAAAGTTTGCAACAGCTACTGGACCATCTGTGATGGAGCAGAAGCACAAATTAAACTTCAGCCATGGCTACCTTTACAGGCAGCACAGAGACTCTGCGTTCAGACCCCTTGGTGACTATTTCCTAGGTAGACACAGACACAACCTGTGGGTGCTCCTTTTGCCCAGGAAGGAGCAGCCAGGGCAGTCGGGAGCTCTGCACTGAAGCCAGGCAGCAGCTCTGTGCCCTCAGCCTCAGCTCCTCTGCAGGATTCACTCTGCCTAACGCCAGCAGAGAGACAAATGCTTCAGACAAGTACAGCCCCTAAAAGATTTAAAACACTATTCGTGTTTCCCAAAGATCATCAGCAAATAGTGCTTGTCTTTCTTTTTTTTCCCCAGCAGAATATTAAAAGGAACTGCAGTGAATAATAACACTTTTCAAATTACTTATCTAGGATGTAAAATGCAGTGGAAACACAGTGGCATACACGCACCTCCTTCCTCCGCAAATCTGCTCCTTGTATCAATGCGGTGTTAAATCCTTTTTTATACCTATTTCAGCGCCAGATCATGATCCTATTCCCAGATATACACAAACATTCCTGTATCCATAACAGTCTACCCCAGAGACAGTTTACATTCTTCAAAGTGGTAAAAGGCACTATTAATAATAGTAGGAGCAACAAATCCTGGCTCTACTCAGCTTTGGAAAGCTCCTATTGTTATTTCATTCCCCTGGGCACTCACCCAATGCTAGCCCCAGACAGTAGCTTGCACAGCATCAGCGCGACCAGCTCTCCTGTAGGTTCAGTTCCTTTGTTGCTAGGAGGGACAGACTTCTAAAATATGGGCTAGAGAACCAAGCCACCCTCACAAAATAAGGATATTTTTGAAGCAATACATTATTTTAACAGGAAACATACAATGAATGATCCTGTCATCACCACCACCACCCTTAACACCAGTAAACTGTTTGAAATTAAGGACTGTCAAAGTTGAGCATGTTTCGAGACAAGTCATTCTCCCACATATCCCCATATGTAATTATTGTTAATTGTGAGATATCGTCATCAATATTCCAGTACTGGAACATGTAGTCAATATGAAATTCATGAGTTTAGGATTCACTGATGCAGCTTTATACTGACTACTCTCTTCTTTGTCAAATGAACACGTTTCCACTGGGGGTGGGGTGATTCCTTTGTTCCCTATTACAATGTTGAGTTAAACTGAAATTCTGCGGTGTATACAAACTCCTCTACAACACTCCCTTTTTACTGCTCCATCACAAAAGCAGAAGCGAGCACGTGTTTTTGGAGATCTGGACCTATGTTGCTTCCAAGGACTATAGAAAAGAAAGTAAGTGACCAACAATGCATGCTAACAGGCAATAAGCAGAATCCTCCAGCGAGGTGAATAATCCTTTTTGTAAAGTCAAGTCCTACGACAAAGCAAAGCAAGCAGTTGTGTACATAAGATACACTGGTTCAAGCTATGGCAGAAAAGAAAGCTGCAGTATCTACTTGGTACTGAATAAAAGGAGGAATGATTTTAAGCTACAGGCAATTATTCCATTTCCATGCCAAAGTTGCATAGTACTGGTTAACACTGAATGTAGGCAGGTTACAACCCCTTACTTTGGAAAATGGGTGAGGATTAGTGTTCGTTTCTCTTGAGGAAGCTTGTCTTTTTCTTGCCTGGCCTGCTCCAGCAGTTGCCGTCTCATTACAGTAAAAACAGAGCGAAGCAATGTCCTACCAAAAACCTGGGTGGTTTCATACCGAGGTAGACTGTCACAGAACTGAGGGACATTGCAATAACAAAGCCACCTGTAAAGGGGGAAAAAAGCCAGATAATTATCACCATCTAATATATGAACTAATGCAATAAAACCACTGCCTACATCATTTATAATCCAGCTGAGAGCTATATGACCATATAAATCAGCTCTACATCAAGTCTGGACAGAGTTAAGCAGCATTTATATTGCCCAGTTTTTTAAAGAAATGACAGCCAAGTACTTTTAAGTCTCCATATATTCTTTCTCTCTGCAGTCTAGTTTCCACAAAGAGCTCTTGTTCCAGACAGTAATCATAGATCACATAAAATTCGTGTTGATGTCAGGGATTCTCTCCACAGCTCATTCATTCAGCCTCCCACGTCTCCTGCCTGAGACTCCGAAGACCCTCAGAGCCCGGTACATTTTCCCCTCTTTAAACTTCTGCATTTCCCCACATAGATGCAAAAGGGGCAACACTTCTACCTACCTCCACCCCAATCTGACCGGACTCCCACCCTGCTCTCCCACCAGCTGGCTTCTTCCCATCACACCCTGACTCAATACTCTTTCATTGACCAGTAACTCCCTCTGTAATGAGTTCTGCATTAAGAAGTACATATGAAAATGTAACACGTCGTGTTATTCTTCTTGAAAAAGGGATCATGGTACTGAAGAGGTAAATCAAGAGTACACTGACTATGCAGGTCATGATATCTGTTAATTCTATAAACAAGATCTCACTATCTGCTTGTAAGTGAATGGTACACGTAGCTTTAGCAGAATCAGACCACAACCATTATGAAAGCTCCAACAATGAAAAGGAAATGTCAAGAACTGGATGCGAACAGACTGTGCTGGATCCTGCATGGGTTTTCTCATCCAGACCCAAAGTACAGCCTGTCTCAAAATGCTCTCCCAAACTCTTGTGTCTTAATCTTTGCAAACACAAGTGTTGCAAAAGAGTTGTGAGATACAGCTGTTCGCAGACCTCTACTCCCTGTTCTTGGCTGATAAAACACACGTCTCAAAACACAAGCACGCATGTGAAACTCTGATATAGTCTCATAAAAATCCTCAGGTTTTCAAATTAAGTCGGTGACTGCAAGAATTCACAAGATGCATCCTTGGCGCGCAGCAGCTTTCTCTGCACCCCATGCAGTGCCTCAAACACCACAGAGGGGAGAAGCTCAGAATGACGGGTTGTATCAGATGGAATAGGTCAGAGGGAACCTCAGGGACTGCGGGCAGGAAGGTTTGAGTAACCACAAGTGACAAAACGATCAACATCAAAAGTCACCAACCAGAGCCAATGCTAGCTATTGATTCCTAATAAAAGCTGACTCCAACCAACCCTGTCTATCTGGTATCTGCATCACAAACAAATGGAGGTCAAAGACCCACCAAACATGGTCTTAGGAGCCTCGTGGATTATCAGTAACTGTCCTTTACGCCAGGTAGTTATTTGAGGGGACAGGTCATCTGAGAGCATCCCCGTCAGACACAGACACAGCACAGTCTGCGGTATCACCAGCCACAGTCTCAACTCACACCAGGGTTTGCTGTTCTCCTTCATGAAGCTGAGGTTAGTCAGAGCAAAGGCCACCAGGAAAGCCAGCGGAAGGCGGTGCTCATCCTCAGCCAGGAAAAGCTTCCCTGGCCATTCCTGCGACCAGGTGTGCCCACAGGGACAGTGGGATAACTGCTGCCTGCGCCCACAGGCAGCACATTAACTGTTGCCTGCACCAGCAGGAATTTTAACTGCTGTCACTGTGCTAACTGGAAAAGGCATTGCACGATCGTTATAGAAAAGCAGAATTTAAAAAGACCTGGCTTTCTATCCTAGCTCTTCTTCCCCCAGTGACTAAGTTACTCCTTCGAATTCTTGACAACATATTAAAAGGTCGTAACAAGAACTATCATTTTAAGGAACCTAGTAATATCCATACACACTCCAGCATTCAAGCACTTACAAAATTGTTCTAATTTTTCAAATCTTCCATGATTTGTTTTCAAACTGTGATACTTCACAATGCTTAATGTTATCTTCTTTCTTTCTTTTTTTAAGTTGAATAACACATTGCCCGAATTTTTAGTACATGAAATAAGGATCTTACAGGAGGCTCATATCTTAAGATGACTGACAGGAACTTTGCTAACACAGGACATGCAAAAGCATTGTTAGATACAGATGTTCGCTACCTCTACTCCCTGTTCTTGGTTGATAAAGCACACCTCTTAAAACACAAGGATGCATGTGAAACTCTGATATAGTCTCAGGAAAATCCTCCGATTTTCATATAAACTCCACAACTGCAAAATTTCACAAGGCGTACAGGTACTGGTGTACTCCTGAAGTGTGTACATGCCATATTTGTAAGCAAGACTTGTAACAAGCAAAAGCAGCCTTACCTGGTATAATTCACTTTATACCCCGCAATATCATCATTGGGTGATCTTAGTCTTCGCTGAGAAGGTGTCTCCAGGTGCCAGTAGTTAATGCGATTCAGAAACATTTTAGCCAGTTCCACTATCGTTTGCCTTTCCTTTGAGGGTAGGTGGCTAAATTTGTACTGCACAAAATTATTCACACCCTTCAAACAGAAGAAAACAATGTTTAATTATTTAGCCATAATTTTTGCAGGAGTGTCCTCAAACATTCCTCACTTTATGTTTATTAACCCTGAACTTGCAATACATGGGAAAGGAAACAAATACCGGAGACCATGAACTCCTGGCTCAGCTACTCATGTAGCTGCCACAAGCTGGTTCCCCTGTAGACAGCAGCAGGTACATCCAGTTTTTCTTATTCTATCCACCCCCAGCAGCTGACTTAAAGGTGGAGAAGGAAAATTCTTTATTCTTCCTTGCTTTTCAAAGTAAAAAACTTTGTCCGGGAATAAAAAAAGATGCAGGGGGCTGCCTTCTATATGCTCGCATATACACAATTCTGCTGATAACCATGCTGCACGAGTTACTTCCTCTGCAATCAAGTATCCCCCAAAAAACCTCCCCAGCCACTTTTCAACAGTAGACTAGGACTTGCAGACTTGTAGTTAAGTTTGTGTCTACCCATCATGTTATTTCTTCAAGAAGTGCCAGTATTTCATAAGTATGTCATTTCACTGCACTTCATATAGTAATTTAAAAAAAAAACACTACTGAAGATAGTTAAAAATGTACTAAAAGTGCTGCAATACATATATATTAGAAATCAATTATAATAGTGCTGCTTAACAAATAATTTTGTGTGACTGAGTTGCTGAACTGCTAAAACAGAGCTGAAAATATTCATCTATTTTAAGGGTAAATTATTTCAAAACAAACTGCAAGAATTACCCTTTCAGCTCTACGCTGTGCTTTCTTATGCAAACTGAACAGTATGAAGAATGTGACAAAAAATTATATTGCACAAAACCTTTTTAATAGTATATTTTAAGGACTAGGAGTGCATAAGGATTACATACGCTTATTCTTTGTTTACACCCAAACTAAGGGAGAACTTAAGGTGAAGACTTCCCAGAAATTCAGCAATAAAGTGTTACGATTTTCCTAAATGATAAGAAGTGAGAGTTGCAAGAAAATAATTACTACACATAACAGCCTTCACATATAAAATGTCCTGTTTAACAATACAGCATCCATTCATACACTGATGGGAAAACATTGCGCTCATATTGAGTGTGCCAAAAGTGCATTCACAGCAGCTTGCTTAACCAAAATCTGAACTTGTCATATGTTCTTTATCCATTGAGAGTTACAAAAGCCTCAGTTACTCTTTGGTTTCGGCTTTGATTTTTGTTGTGCACCCTCTGAAAGAGAAGGCTATGATCTCACTGAATTGGACTGTAACATTTTCATTGATTTACAGAAGACAAGTGTCATTTTAATATTGGATTTCAAACCTTCAACAGCATTTTTCATCACCTGAAACAAAGAAAGAACTGCCACACATAAAAGTAGTATTTTAAGTTCATTCTCTAAAACCACAAAAAAAAAGTCAGTTTCATTAAAGCATAAGATGAACGATGGGAGAAGTCAAATAATGTAACTATTGTACCAACACTAAAGGAGAAGCAGCAGCAGAAGGCTCCTACAGTCTCCTGTTCTGTACTAAGTAACATACAGAAACATTTGCAAACTGCCTATAACAAAAAAACTGCCTATAAAAAAAAGAAAGAAGAAAAAAAACAAAACCCAAACCTAACAAAAAAAACCCAAAAACACCAAATAAAAAAAAGCCCAAACTAACCAAACCCCCATGTTGGTAATTTACCTGTTCAATGCTAGGTTTCTCAAACGGGGGACTTTCCAAAGATCCTTCTACTACAGGCTTTCCCATCTGTAAAATGCACTTCCTCAAAAGCTGTTAAAAACACACAGATTTTTAAAAATTAGCATATTTGTATACATAGGGTCAATGGAAGTCACAGGTGCACAAAACACCGCAAGCAGTGTTGAAAATCTCCTGGCTATACATTTGTTTGCTTAGGCATCTGAATTTATAGCCACTTAATTCTACTGTGAATTGTTTCATATCTTCTTTGAAATGTGTCCGTGTAGGCAGCCACGTTAGCATCTCTGTCAACTGACTTTTCCCAATGTGGAAGTGAAGAGGCTGAGGCTTGCAGGTGGTTGCATGCAGTGTTTATGGATGGGACTCGAGGCCCGCTCCTGAACCATCTGGATGTCCTTTGGAACAAGGTACGATACATCGCAAATACCACAACATCTCGCCCACACTAGAGCATCACACTAGAGAAAAGAAAACCTCTCCCCAGATGAAGTCCATACATGTGTGAGGAGGAGCAATGAAATTGGCTTATGTGTGAGAGAGTAAAAAACCTTATCACGCAAGTTCAGCTTACTTTGAAAAGGTAGAAATAAACTTGCTTGGTGTCTGCATCTTCTTCTTTGTGGACACAGGTGAACAGATACTCCACATCCAATACAATCCCCAGAAGCCTATTCATTTCCTCTTCGGACACATTCTCCAGGTGAGAAACATGAGCAGCTAAACGAAATCAAAATCCAAACCTGTAAAAAGCCTACTGAGAGAACTGATAGCACAAGTATTCCCCAGGATATCTCGAACTAAGCCCTAATGTTAAAGGCAATGATCCTGCAACAACCTATTTAATCAGAACATCTTATCAGAGGTAACTGAAACGTATGTCGCATCGGAGCAATTTGTAAAGGTAGTCCAGGGTGTTAAATCCCACAGCAAAGGAACGATGGCTGGTTGGAATCACAGTGTCTGTTAACACTTAAATCAGACCACACAAGTCCTGTCTATTAATGTGTTTCAATATACAAACAACTACATGTATTTTTGCCCAAGTGCTATGCTTTTGAGCAAGGCTTCTTCACTAAAGAAAATAAATCCATAATTCCCATAAATTAGTTAATCCAGTTGTTGATACAAGTAGCATCTTATTCCATGAAGATTAAAAAAAAAAAAACTCCGTAAACAGGCTCTTTGTTTTAAACTGGACATTACTGGCCAAGTCTCACACTTTCATATCACATAAAGTCAAACTATGCTTTTTGCACGCTACATTAACAAAGCTTTTGAAAATTGTACATGCTTATTTGTTCAGAAGTTTACAAAAAAGCATCTTCCAATGTATCATAATTTCCAAGCGACAAACTCCCTTTTATCATCTCCAAAGGTAAATACAACTCCACATTTGTAATTTTCAAAAGCTTGAGGTCTGTACACAGGAAGTGGGACATTCATTTCAAGCTGGTTTGAACAACTGGCCCCAGGAAGAGAGAAGGCAATTTAAAACAAAAAGTCAATTCCCAGGAAGAAGATATTTGCATTACAAAAAGCAATGATCTTCACTGACTCCAGGTCAATGTACATGGAATGCATATCCTTTTCTCTAAAAGGACAAGAAAATACCCTCTACAAGAAAAGAACTATTTAAAAGGTTGGGCCTAGTAGTTTTTATATCTTTTAATAACTTGTATCAATATTTACATCTTAGATAATTATTGTATGAAATTTATAATTTTCAGCATAAATCTGATTCCTTAAGGGGAGAGGAACCGGGGAGAAATAACACTTGACTTGAAACCGATCGTATTTATTGTCTGCCTAGCAAAGATGGTTTGTTTCAGAAAGTTTGGTATGACACCTGCCAAAACGTTTATATTCAAGAAATTTGTGCAGCTTCAAGTAAAAAGGACACCATGGCTCTGAACAGTAAAAAGATGCCAGCAATCATTTCCCCTTAAATGAATATTTATAATACAGTGTCTTTATATATGCTCAGAACTGAAAGGGGGATAGTCATCATGGGCTTTCTTTAAGAACAAATATTAAGCATTCTGGGCAGAATAAAACAATTTCATTTCTGTCCTTGAGCCAGACATGAAGGTTTAATATTCCCAGCTGTCTGTTCTCATCTTGTAAAAGTAATAAATTCCCTCCTAGATGAGCTTTGCATGAGAAATTGATAACATACTAAAGAAACCTTGCACTCAACTAACAGATGAATAAAACATCAGCATCAGAAGCCACTTCCACGCAGTTTCCATAACAATGCCGAAAGTTACCTTGACTACTTAGTGGATGTATTTAAATGTTTTATTAAGCTAGACAATTATTACACATAAGGCGAATCTAAAGTAACACAGATGTATTACCCGCACGTATTTACTACTGGTTACCATTTACTGTAGAGTCACCAATGTTTGTACATCAGCGCAACCACCTATGTTTCTTCAGATGTCCACAGCCCACTCCCAAATTCTTGTGGCCATTAGTAAATATTTTATTAAAATCAAAGCTTTAGTACACTGACATCAAATACTAAGTTACTCTTGTCTGGAGTTATACAGTCTCGCTCATCTGCACTGCTCAACTCATACACCCTTCTTCAGCTCCCGTTGTGTTTGCAAAATAGTAAATTTAAAAAAAAATAAATCCTAAGTATAGGTTGCTATAGCACACAGAAGAAGAAAGCAAGCAGAAAGAACAGGGCAAATGCAATGAAATGAAGACCTGAAAACCAGCAAGTTAATTATTTCAGTTGTGCAACTTCAGTAAGCAAGTACTTGAGTGTATGAATTAGGAGCAGATAGACAACAGATTCACAGGGAATGTGGCCACGGTCTATCTCAAAATCAGTGTGCGCATAAAAACACTAGTAATGTATATAGGACAGGCAAACCGAGAAATACCCAAATACACTACATGAAGGTGCATAGCAGGAACTGAAGACAGTGCTAGGGGGGGGAAAAAAGACAGCCTCAGTGTGTACATTGTGTACTAACACATTAATTAACAAGTTTTAAAAGTGCACTAGACTGAAGACTGAAAATGTTTACCAACAGGAAAATCCACCCTGTAACAAAGGAGAAAGCAATCAAATATAAAAGAGAGAAAGAGCCTCTGACTAAGTAACACCTGGTCTTGAGGTGGAGAATGAATTCTCCTGGCTCACAACTCAGTCACCACTTCACAGTGTTATGGTAGTGATATATCACACAATATATCACCCAAATAAATGAAATATTCATTAAAGGCCCAGTGTAGAGCCAAGCTGTGGAGCTGAGACACAAATAGAAGAATACAAGTTGTAGGTAAGTAGACATAAAACAAGAAAAGAAGACAAAAAAGAGTACAAGTTGTTGGTAAGTAGAGAGAAATAAGCTCGGTAAGCTAATACGCACTGCCAAACGGATTTATGCACCAAAAACTGCACTGGCTTGAAGATCGAACCATACCCCCAAAAAGAGATGTCTCAAGCAAGACTAATGTCTAGGATTACCTTTGGAAGAAAATAATACATTAAAAAAAAAGCAAAAAAACCCGAGCATCCTGCATTTTACGTCAGGTATGGCTTTAACCAGTAGAGGAATTTCTACATCGCTATTTAAATGGCTCTCCGAGGAAGAGAAAATGCAGCACAGATGATAATCTGAAGCCTGCACACCTTGTGGTCTGTCTGGTTTTAAACGCATTC
>NW_009649190.1:2356441-2366619 GCF_000708025.1 Charadrius vociferus | reverse complement strand
CAGGAACACACTCATTTAGTGGAGATGAATAGGAAAATTATCTTGGAAAACAATGCTGAATGACATATTTTTGCCAGTAGTATGAGGAACCAGCCAGCAACTCATTTCAGTTATTTCAAATGAAACATCATCCTCATTAGCTGCAGCCAGCAGAACAAGAAACCTTACCTTTTCTAAAAACAGCAATAAACAAAAATAGTTTGTTCCAAGGTACGTTTCACTGGTACTGGTTTTCCAGTACTGGTTTTCCCTAGTTCCCTAGCTAATGAGCAACATAAGGTATTTTTTAATAGAACAAAAACAGTCTCAGCCTTTAGAAGAGCTGAGTTGTTCTACAAAATAGATAGCCATCTACAAACTGCTGCAGAACAGGGAACTGACAGACACAACATCTCATAAAATTAAAAAAAAAAACCAAAAACACAAAAAAAAACCCAAGGGAAAAAAAAAAAATCTCTTTCTTCAAAGGCCAGGCATGAAAGAGACGGGTAACACAAGCTACCCTAACTGCAAAACCAAAAGCAGCACAGAGAAGCTGCGTGATGAAAGGTTGAAACTAACTTGGCTAAAGCAACCAAACTTTCTGCGATACTGTGCATTTGTTAATCTTCTCCTGCAAGCAAACCCAGAGACTTGGGATATCAGGGAAGGAAAGGAATCTGCTGAAAAGCAAAAAAATAGATCAAATGTAATGACAGCATAAAAAGAGAAGAGAGCAGAAACAGAAATACATCACAACTAAAAAAAAAAAAAAAAAAAAGTATTCCACACAAAGTGTAATATTATTTTCAAAAGTAAAAAAATAAATGATCTATTGTGAAGGTTGCAGATTTCCTTTTTCCTATTTCACTGCCCTAAGTTTTGGACATCAACAAAAATTAAATAGCAACTGCTTCTTTTCAATTAGTTCTGAATTTTATTTTAACTCAATTTTTATTCAATATTTGCTAATGTATACAGAAAAAGTCATCAGCTTTTATTTTGGATAAGCACAAATTCTTAAAAAAGTAACACAGTGATTCACCACTCTTGTTCGGGTTCTGTGGGTAAGAAATCAGTATTATTAGTTTGGAAAAAACCAACCAAACCAACCAAAACCCCACAGCAGTATTCAACAGCTGATTTTGAGCAGTTGCTTCCAAGATATGCAAGCTGCCTGCACAGTAACTTAGACAATACTAAGTTGTACAACCCCAGTATTATTCTCTGTGACACAGAAAAGGCACAGTTCTTTTTGTAGAGAAGAGTACCTGCATTAGCAATGCTCAAGAATATTTCGTAGTTTATTCCGTAGTAAGAAAATGTAATACAGCCTACAGGAGAGAGTCATTCACGTTGGCAGCTGACATAAAACAATGTGAGGTCAATGCATGCGTTATAAAAAGTATTACAACTGTTATGCATAGCTTAAAAGTGCTTTTTGCATTTTAACAATCTAAGATGCATGAGTTGTTGGGAGTTGTACCTTGGTTCAATTTCTTCAAAACTCATTTTAGGATACTTCCGACATACTTTAAATTATTGATGTCCAACCGTAACCCCCATTTCGAGGTCTTGGCATGGCACCTTGACTTTCATCTCCCAAGAGCGGAGGCTCCTGGGTACCGGCACGGGGAGCGCAGGAGAAGGGCAAAAGCTTACCCAGCGCATGGCTGCAGCTGCGGCAGGGTTCGGCAAGGCTGGCAGCCGCCTGCTGCAGCTCGGCCCGGGGGGGCGTTGGGGGCGGGTTGGGGTTCTTCCACCCATTGCATTTACAGGATTCCTCAGCCTGAAATCAAAACACAGGGATATAGCGGTCAAGATGGTAGAACACGGGAACTTGCTGCAACCGTGTTATTTCCAAAGCAATTAAAAGTCATGTTATTATAGGGTAGGGGGAGGTTTGTTACATTTTTATGTTTGGGGGGGATTTTCAGGGTGTTTTGTTGTTGTTGCTTTGTTTGGTTTTGTTTTTTTTATCTGCCACACAGCTAGACCTTATTTTCTAGAACTAATCAGAAATAGAATAGCACCCCAAATAGAGAGATTAACATGGTTCTGGTAAGCGAAGCGTGCTTAGAAAAATCATAGGATGGTTTAGGTTGGAAGGGATCTGCCAAACCCCCTGCCATGGGCAGGGACACCTCCCACTAGACCAGGTTGCTCAAGGCCCCGCCCAGCCTGCCCTTGAACACCCCCAGGGCTAGGGCTTCAACAACCTCTCTGGGCAACCTGTTCCAGTGCCTTACCACCCTCATAGAGAGAATTTTCTTCCTAATATCTAATCTAAGTCTATCTTCTTCCAGTTTAAAGCCATTCTCCCTCATCCTATCACTACATGCTCCTGTAAAAAATCCCTCCCCAGCTCTCCTGTAGGCCCCCTTTAGGTACTGGAAGGCCGCTATAAGGTCTCCCCAGAGCCTTCTCTTCTCCAGGCTGAACACCCCCAACTCACTCAGCCTCTCCTCATAGGAGAGGGGCTCCAAAATAGACACACAAACTCTGGATAATTTCTTTACAGAAAGCCCTCACTAGCTCCTATACGAAAGAAGCGTTCAAACATTTACTGGTGTATCAACGTGTACAGATCCTGCCACTAAGACAGTTTTCATGATTTAAACACAATCAGGTTACCTAACAGGCAACACGTTTATCACCACCTTATCAGCTATGCTGACAACAAAGAATCATGCAACTAAAGAACCAAGCCCATCACAACCCAAGCAGGGTTAACTAAATACTGAAAAAGGCAAACAGTAATTGTGCTATCGGAGAGCAGTGCCTAAAGCAGGGCTCGGCCACAAGAGCAATGGGTGCCAAAGACAGTGACGCTTACCAATGAAACCTGCTGCTCACCCTGGAAAGTTTATTTACGCTCACTGACCGCAAAACACCGACAGACTGTAGCTAAAAGTGGTGACGACCATGAAGGGAGAGCCTGTGGCTTGGGCGATCGCGATTCAAATCATTCAAAAGTTCATAATCCCGATTCTCGTTACCCCGAGAGCAGCTTTATAGGAGGGGATTTTCTTCTGCATAGCCAAAAGATCTTAGTTATTTTGGTGGCAGAGTTCTTCTAACAGCATTCATATCCCTATGTGAAGGCCTAATGGGAAGAAAAGAGTGCCTTCCTGCTGTTCAGAGGTATCTGTGCGCTGGGCTGGAACAAGATACTCATGAATTTGCAGCGCCAAGACCTCAGCGAGGAAAGTATGCCAACTGCTGCATAATATTTATGACTGAAACAACCTTAGTGGGAAAAATTGCGATGTTAATATATCCAGCACTAACGTGTCATTTTTCAAAACCGACTCTGAATATATTTAGTGCAGTCTATTTCAGGCACCTATTTAATTTTCCTTTTATGTTTCCAAATCCCACCTTACCTAGGGAAGCAGTACCCAGGAGAAGCAGAAACGATCACAGCTTGACAGCTCCTAAGACTGACAGCTTTGTAGGTTGACGGTAAATTGTTCTTCCAAACTAATTTCAATACTCAGCGACCTGAGCACCAAGAGAACTGCCACCTGCGGTTTGCTGAGCACCACATGATGTTTTTACCATCCATTATGCTTAAGTCTTTACCCAGCTGGGCTCCTGGCCAGGGGTGCTGTGGTCTCTGCCGGTTCCCGGGGAGGTCTGGCAGGTACGAAGGGATGCAAGCGGATTTTTCAGCAGCTGGAGCCCCCAGGGTGACTCAGAAGTCCACCTGCAAGCACCCAGCAAAACCACTTCCAAATACTTCCCTCGGAAAGGGGGACAACCTGCGTTGCCCGAAGCCTCTGGCTCTCCAAACTGACTGCGTGGGCGCCGACTGCCCGCCACAGCGCACATTTATAGTGCAGCATCAGGGAGGTTTCAGTACAATATGTGGGGAAGATTAAAACTTTTTCTTTTTTTTTTTTAAGTCTCATAAAATGCAATCTGGATAGATTTATGGTGAATTTTATAATAGCTTTTTTACCATGTTTTCTATGAGTAATATGATTGGCAGAGAAGTGAAGGAGGCCTGATGCTGTTTTACAGAAAAAAACATCTCTTACACTTTCACCGGCATTGAGCCAGCTTACTTTTGTTTGTCATCCAGACCTACAGGACCTCTTAAAGTTTAATGACCAGAAAGAGAGGTCAGTGATTGAGTGACACCTGTGAACCAAGGACTGCCCTGGTGCGGGGACTTTGGACATCAGCGAGATGATGTGAAACCCCACTCTGAATTCGCATCTTGAGTGAGACAAAACCAATGCCAAATAAGCTATCCGCGTTTGCTTCATTGCCGTGAAAGTTTTTGCAGTTAAGACAAGGATAGAGAAACTGTCACAGAAAAAAACACTGCCAGAAAAACGAGATTATTGCCAAAGAAAATTCAAGAGGCAATTGTAAAGACGTTCTCAAACAAAAATTGATTGAATATTATTCTAGGGAAGCAAGATTTGATCCTTCCCATCCAGCTGTCCAGACAAATGTTCAACACTGTAAATTACTGACATAATATCATGTTTATTATTAATTGCCTTAAATCATACTACAATGAAACATGTCCAAAAAAAAACCACCCTCAAACCAGGCACAAGCTTTTTGAGAACTTTTTCTCCAAGTGGAAACAGTATTTCACAGAAGCTCACCACACAATGTTTACTATCAACCCTGAAAACTATAAACAGTGAGTAACTACACAAACTTTAGTGTCACACAATAATTAACAGTAAAGATGCAAACAAACAGATGTACGAATCGTGATAACAGCTCAGTTAAACTGCCAAAAATAAATATCAAACCACCCACAGAAGAATAAAAACAGTGTGTTCAACGGCAGATTTTTTCTGCCCTCGCTAGTATTTCCCCGCCAGATCTTTCTGAAGCCGCAGTTAATTTGTATTGTTCAAATTATTCCAGAGACGTTTCTCAAACAACTCTTAGGGTGGGGTTTTTTTGGTTAAACTCTCTGTAAAACACCAGAATCAGCATAAATGTTCTGTTAACCGAGGGGAAATACAACCCAAAAAGGTCCTCTTTTAAACTAAGCTTTCATTGTAGGTGTTGACAGTGCAAGTATTTTGCAGTGAATACGCAATGTGCATTCCTCAGTGGCTTAAATTGCTGAGTTGTTTTAAGTCTTCCACAGCGCTTTTTTCATTCAGTCCTTTGTTTGACTATCTTCAGCTTTTTTCTTTCTTTTTTTTTTTTTTTATAATGTCACTCATCTGCTTTTCATTAGAAAATAAAGTATGACTTCACCTCTGCAAAAAACTTAATTTAAGATCAAAATAGTTTTGAGGGGAAGAAAGAAAAGAAGCATTTGAACTAGTACATCCAGTCCTTTGAGCCTTGTTTTCTGGGACATCTGCAGAGCTTTGATAAAGCCACTGGAAAAAGTTGGGGACTTGTGCCTTACTGAAGCCTGCAAAGTAATGACCGTCACCTTTGCAGGCCCGGAGATCACAAACACTGCCTCTTTGTTAGTAGTTTTAAATAAAATCAGATGAGTACAGTAAAATAAAATACAACAATTACACACTGTTGCCGTCCCCCCTCAAAAAAGGGTTCAGAAATTCTGTACATTTTGCACTGCACAATATAATTTCGGTCATTTTTTTTGAGCCCTTCCATTCCAGGTGGAGCATTACAATGTGGGAAATCAAACTGTGTGGTAGCTTTGGGCAGCGAAAACCACAACTTTGGACAAACTAAAGTTACTGTTTCCTTTAAAATACTGAATATACTGAGCAGGTCAAAAACAGACAGTGAAAAAATACAGGACATTTTAACACACGTTGTTAGTATTCTTACTTAAAAATTACGCACCCGAAAGTTACAACACTGCCTCAGTGTTGGGACCTCAGAAAAGGGTCTCAGCCCCTTTTCAGTGGGTGTCAGATGTCTAAATAATAACGAATAAATGAAGAATGTCACAGCAACGTGCGGACTAGAGCATTCCTCCCCTTTTCCGACAGTGAAATGAGTACAGGAATGCGTAAACTTCAAATCAACTTAACTACAAGGTAAAAGACCCCAACAGTCTTAAAACTGAGTTTCAAAAGAGCTGTTGTGCTGGGCTCTCATTCCAACTCAAAATGCTACAGGTTGCCCTGCCTGCGAACTGAGATGCGGAGCAGACTCAACAGATTATATATACCCAACACTACAGATCTTTCGGTTTCCAGCAAGTAAAATTCTTCTAGAAAAAACAGTCTTCCTCCCAACACAAAAGCCGTGTAAAATACCCTATAAGTTTTTTTCCGGCAAGCAATAATTTCAAATTGATGCTTTGATCAAAGAACATCAAACAAACTGCAACAAATACACTGACAAACTTGAAATATGTATTTTTTCCTACTCAAATGTCCAGTACCCAGCAACCAGACAGACACTGCGTAGAGAGCCACTCAGACTTATCGGGAAATTAGCTGATGCATTTGTCTTTAACAATACACAATAATCAGTTCAATGTTCAGCTCTATGGACATGTCCTTCATTTATTGATCAATCCAAGTATTTTATTCCCTGTATTTTCCAGTTTCACTTACAGAATAGATGTAGGTTACCATACCAAGCTTTTATTAATAACAGGGACCTGATGCCCACCTTGTAAAGTTAATGGTAGGTTTTCTATTTAATTTAAGGGAAGATGCTTTTATTTGACCAGTGAGACACTGTAAAACAGATTCATCCCACTATGAAAATGATCGTGAGGAAGCTTTAGATATCTTGTATTTCTGCAGAAGCGTGTAGGAGACAACAACTTTAATACATTTCCAGTTGAGCTCCAAGGAGCTGTACTCACACTACACAGAGTCCAGCAGTAACAGGGCCAAGTCTGCCGCATCTTAATCTGCCTTACAAAAGTCAGGGAAAAAATATTTCATCACGTAAACGGCGGTACGTGTTTACCCTATGAACTCTTTTTTACGTGTAGGAGCAGGAAAACTCCATAGAGGTCACTCCAGGATGAGAAGTGGGAAGAAGGGCTCCCACCGAGGGTCAGCTCCTGGTCTGGAGCCCGGGACACAGATTTTACTTCAACTTCTGACGCTCGCTCACCCGCTGCAGGGCTTCAGCCGAGTCATCTCATCATAACCTTTCTCACTCTCTGTCCATTTTGTTTAGGTAAAGCACAAGGTCCTTCTTCAAGAGAAATTATTCCCTGCTACTTGTGCAAATGCCTTAGGCTACTGGGCTCTAATTGTATTTATAAGCATCCAGGCATTAATGTAAGATATATATATAATGAGAAACAACCGACTTTACAGAAAATTTAGTGTACTAAAATAGTACGTATTTCAACCTGTTTATCAGAAAAACTCCCAGTGAGTCTGGAGAGAGAGTTGTATTTTCACATACTGTAAACCAATAGGGAAAATAAGCCGAGGAGACTTCCTCCTCCATCTTCATTAAATGTATTTACGTGTGTAGGTCACACAGTGCTGCTTTTATGTAAAAGCGCTGCAAGCTCGCCTGCCTAACGCTCAATTTCACACTGGACAAAACCAAAACGATGTATGCAGCCGTTCACACACGCACAGATACAGCAAGTGCCAAAAACAAAACCCCACGCAGCATACGGCACTACTGTGCACTTCCTAAAGTCGCAAAAACGGTGCCAACTCCTGATATATATATAAAATTGTTCATTACACACTTTCTCCCCCCCTCCCCCCAATTTAAGAAGGGTTTGGGTTTTTTTTTGTTTTGGAGTGGTTTGGGTTTTTTGTTTGTTTGTTTGTTTGGGGTTTGTTTTTTGGTTTTTTTTTTACACAGAGGAGCCTGTTCTCTCCCTTCCACCCTGACCTTTTCTCACAGGTGAAAAAGTCAAGCGGAGCAGCTCAACAGCTACAACTCTCCTGTCCCAATTATTTATCAGGAAAAAGAAACAAATCCCATGTTTCTCTAGCCTGGGCAGCAGCTCCCGGAACTTCACTCTCATTCTGCTCAGAATATGCGCACACTGAAGATGTCTCTGTATGTGTTTCCCGCAAAGAAGTCTCTGTATGTGTTTCCTGCAAAGAAAAAGGGATCGCTGAAGAAGGACCAGGAGGTCCTTCTTGGGCACTGAGCACCCTACCCCAGAGCAGCGCCTTCCACCCTTTTCTGCTGCACATTTCTGCCGTTGCCAGTGAAGATTTGCCCTCTACATGGCCACCAACCTATCCATCTTCTTGTGTTGTTGCTCTTCATGCCTAGCAAACTCCCTGCATCTGCTACTCTCAGCATCTCCAAGGTTAAGTTCCTAAAACCTTTTGTGTGCTGAAGCAGCAGTATTTTGTGATGAATTTCACATGAGAGAAGGTGATCAGCACTAAGGATGCCATTACATATTTTGCACTCCACCTTGTACAGCTCTACGTAGAGTTACACAAGATTCACGTATGGCCACTCCTTGAATGAGCACAGGCGTCCCCTTCGGAGATGGTGTGTTCACCTTCTCCCATTCTCTCGTTCTCACACACAGAAGCACAAAATAAATGGAATAGAAATTGCGACCCAAAGTAAGAAAAAGTTCAAAGTTATACTCTGCGCTGCTACAGTTTCCTGCAAACCGCTAACGTCACAAATGAAGCAGTGTCATTTTGGAGCACCTGTCAGGTGTTCAGGAAGAAAAATAGCACATTTTTCCACCCTGCTCCATCCTTCCCCCTTTATCCCACAGGAGAAGCCGCTTGATTAGTTTACCAGGAGCTTCCCGTCTGCCTGCTTGCTTCTGGTTGGAGACCTGAAAGCAAGCTGCCTGCCACTGAATGACCGAAGAGAAGTGGAGCAGCAAAGGTAGGGTTTGCATTTTAATCTGGACCCAGACCAGCATTTAGTGCTGTGGCTGATGCAGGAGGAAGAGGCCCTGGGGTGCCCCCGGCCATGGGTCACCCTCCATCCATCACTGGAGTGCCAATGGAGCACGCACCCAGGACTTCTCACAGAAGAGGGACAGTAAGGGACACCCCAGCAGAGCATGAGCTGGCACCGCACCGTACCCCAGCACCATGAGAGGGAGAGAAGGGCTGGTGGCAGGCTGCGGTGTGCCCTCCTCCCCTCCCACATGGCACCCCGTCCCCTTCCAACAAAGCACCCGTGGTGGCAGTACACGTGCGGGGCTGGAGACTCCCCAAAAAAAACAAAGGGTTTGGGAAGAGACAAGGCTGCCTGCACTTCTCCACTGCACAGCCACCTCTGCGGGACAACGCACCTCAGGAGAAGGCTTTTGCCCTGGCAAAGATCATCTGGAGGTACATCAGGGGAAGAAAAAAGAACTCACCAGGGAAGAAAAAAAACCAACTCACGCACACTCCTTACAGCCCATGAAAATCATACCCACCCCACATCCAGCATCATTTAACAGCAAGTCTTGGTAATATTAAAATATGGGGGTGTGAAGAGGACCCAGCACCGGGAAAGTTTCAAACCACTTCACCCCCGCCTGCCGCGAGGGACGCAAGTTTCAGGAGCACCAACTGCTCTTTTAACGTGCCAGCACCAGTGTAGTCTTCCGATGTGCCATGTAAGCACCAAGGCTGCAGCAGAGGTGCCGGCACATTTGGAAACTACCGAGAAACTGAAACGTGCGTGGCTTCCTTCATCCGCCCTCACATGACAGCGTTGCGCCATGCCCTCAGCGTGCAGCTAAAGCTCCTCGCACCGCCAGACGGGACTACGAAGCCGTCCTACGATGCTTCCTCATGTACCTCAGCCTTCAGTTTGGCCTTCCACTTAACATCCGCCCTTTTGAGGTTCCAAAGGACCGGGCGCAGAGAAAAAAAGATGCGCGTTTCTCACAAACAGCTCTCTTCCAACGCCGAAAGCGTTACTGGAGGATTTGACACCAGCACTGCCAACCTGCACGTGCCAGACCCGCTGTGCATCCAAGGGATCGCCCTGACAGCGGCGGCGCAGCCAGCGGCCCACGCTCCCGGCACCGCCGTCCTCCCCACCACCCCGCCACTCATCCCAGTCCTCCGAAGGCGGGAGCCACAGCTCAGACCACGCTCCCTCCGACAAACCCACCACCGGCGAGCCCCGCTTCTCCCACCACCACCAAAATTGCAGGTGGAGGCGAAGCGCCGGCGGAGGGAAACCCGGGGCAGCTCTCCCTAATAAGAGAGACGAGCGTGGGGCCAAAGGCGCTGGAGAAGAGTCACCCCACACACACATCCCCCCCTCCCCGGACACCGGGCCCGGCGCTACGTGACCGGCGGGGACACAACTTTCCA
>NW_009649190.1:2354127-2355024 GCF_000708025.1 Charadrius vociferus | reverse complement strand
GGCACTACTTTGTTTGGCTTAACCGTTGCCTTTCCACGCTGGGCGCTTTGCAGCCGCTTGTAAACGATTAATTTAGTATAATTTTTGTATTATTATTATTATTTATTTATTTATTTTCCCCCAGATGATTTCTCTTCCAGCCCATTTCAACCAGTCAGTTTTAAATACAGGAGGATTCAAAGATTCTCTGCTCAGTTCCTCACGTCATGGTTTTGGGGCTTGGTTTGGTTGGTTGGGTTTGTTTTGTTTTTTTTTTTTTTTTTTTTTTTTGTACAAGCGTTGACCTGAGGTCGACTTATTGCCTTAAAGGGATTACCTTTTAATTGAAAGCTAAAATTAAGTCAGTGGTCCCGCCACAGAAACGGCGCTGGGTGCGCGGGGAGGCAGCGCTTCGGTCTTGCGGCGGTCGCGCTCCGTTGCACGTATGTAAAAAAAGTGGTTGAGCTGTAAGAAACCGCAAATGGCAATTCCGTAGGACGGCAGCACGGTTTTAAAAGGTTGGGGGTTTTAAAAGGTTGGGATTGCGGCTCGGCCGCCGCCGTGGGATCGACGGCCGTTTGATGTGTAAACCTGGAGCGGCGATACGATTTTGGGAGGGAATCCCGGCGCGTGAAGAGCTCTCGCAGAGGCAGGGCCTCGCCGCCTTGCATGGGGCGAGCAAAGATGACCCCGGACTTGTGCCCGAGTTCAGAGGAGTGTTTGGGGAATGGGGAGAAAAAAACGCTTTGTGCACTTGTGGTCTCCCTCTTCCCCCACCTTCTCGGCTCCTGGTGGTATTTTCAAGCATGAGGTTATAGGGCGAGTTGGCATTAAATGATGGGGGGGAGGGAAATGGGATGAAATGCTGTAGTATTTTTCATGAAAAAGGGGGTCTGGATGGGGGGTTTGGGGGACAAG
>NW_009649190.1:2320820-2354030 GCF_000708025.1 Charadrius vociferus | reverse complement strand
GTGGAGGAGCTGCTGCTCTCTGGGCAGCAGCTGCCCCAAGCTTTGCAGCAAAGGAGGGGGGGGAAAGATGTAAACAAAAATCCAGTTTCTCTTAAATTTAAAAGTGAATTAATTTTTTTTTTTTTTTTGTCTGAATCATTTTTTAAAAATCACAAGTAGCTGCTGTTTGGTAACAGCCAGCTCAGAAGCTCTTTGCTTGCTTTTTTTTTTTTTTTTTTTTTTTTTTTTGGTTAGGTTTCTACTTTTCTCCCAGACTTGAAAATGAAACTGTTATTGCTTACTTTCACTTTCAGCTTTCCCACTTCTTTTTTTTTTTTTTTTTCCAAATCACCAACATCTCCTTTAAATGGTAAGCTAATGATACTTAACCCAGCGCAAAGTTTGCACACCCGCCTATATATGAATTACAAGTTTCAGTTCTGAAAATACATTTACTGTTTTCACGCAGGTGGGTAACTCCACCGGTGTTCATGAATGGCCACTCAGGTGTGCATTCATGTCTGAAGCTGCGCAGGCGAGTGTTCGCAAGATCGCATCCGAGGCGAACGACCTTATTCTTTCACCTTATTCTTCAAGGCCCTTAAAAGTCTGCAAAGTTTTTACTTCCATTAAAGTAACATCAAAGGTGAAAGTTGTTACAAAGCAGATACTGACTTTGGTTAAATGCCCGAATATTTGTTTACATTTCACGGTGTGTTTATGAGGGTCTAACAGGGAAAACACTGCCGTATTGCATCCAGTAAGGCACTGGTTAGTATAAAAGCAAAATACTTTTACTGCAGTTCCTTCTTGAATCCTCAAGAGCACCGCTGCCTTACAATACTATAACTCTTTTTTTTTTTTTTTCCTTTTTACCTTGCTGCTCACTAGATAAGGAGAACAGTAAGTCTACCAGCCTGTGGCTACGGATACAGTTACTATAGTAACATTTATAAACACTAATTTCACTACACATGCAGAGCTACTGCCTGCTACTGCAGCAGAGCAGCTTAGAAAGAAATCACCCTTAACTACAAATAGGTAAGTCTTTCTCTTTTTTTTTTTTTTTAACTTTAAGCCTGATTTAAATCATAGCTCTCATTCTAACTTTGCGCAAGTATGTTGTTCAAAAAAAAGAAAAAAGCTTGACTTTGTCTGAAACGGCTCCAGTGACGGGTAAAATACTACATTCACAATTTTGGCAAGAATAAGGAATGAAAGGATCATTTGCTGAGTGGAAACATGGGACTATAACTTGGGCAGCGTTGACTTGCGGTAGCTTCGGTGAATGTCATTTGGCCATGACAGGTTACACTGCATTAGGGGGAAAAAAAATTTGTGCTTTGACTTAGGAGTGTATACATGTCATTCTCAATTTCATATATCCAAGCTGGCTTTTTCTGTTGGCTGAATTTACAAGCAAGTACATGCTAATTTTCTAATTGTAATGCATGCATAACTCTGAGCACAACAGAATCACTCTGGTGCTTACTTTTCATCGTTAAACATGCGCTGTGAAGATATTTAATTAGATTCAAACTCAAAGCATTATCTGAAAAAACCCTCGCCGTGTTTTTTCCCTTTCTGTCCCCACGGGGCATGTCAGTGGGTTTGCACAAGTGGAGCCGACTCTGAAGCCCGCGTTCGGCAGCGCTGGCGGGAGCCGAGGGAGCCTGACTGCCCGCCTGCGCCGTGCCGCTCGCGGTCTGCGGCGAGTAGCCGGGTGGCTTCAGGAAGACCACTCATCTGCACCAAATTCAGCAAAGCCAGGAGCTGGATGAGCTACGAGTGCCAGCTCCTCCTGTGACTCCCGGGTCTCTCTCTGGCTGCTGGTAGCCCCAAGGAGGGTGCCCGCTCCGAGCCCATGCTCCCAGCAGAGATGCGCAGCTCACATTTGTTGCTCTCACCCAAATTCACTGTGAACACCCGACAGGCTTAAATGCAAGACCGCATATGTTACTCCAGCAAAGGAGGCAGTTGCACTCTTGATGCCGGAATGACACAAGAGGAAATTAAAATGCAGTTTAGGGTGTGCCTGATGCCTGCTTATTACCTAGTTGTCATTTGGGGCCTATCTCAGTCACGTAAGTTAACGAGTGACTCAACTAATAGCAGCCTCATGGGGGATGCTGCCTCTCTGAGAGGGACCTCCCAGCCCGTGGCCGAGCTCTGGGAGCTCACCCCTACCCCTCATCCCCGTCTCCCACCCTAGACGGAGCGAGTGTGCGCAACCCAGCCCTCTCTCCCTCTCCTTTTGTTCAAGATGGGACTTTCTTTCCGGCTCTCCCACCTTTTTGCTTTCTCGCCATTCAATGCAAATGTAAAAAAGCGGAGCTCTTGCCCCTCCGCGGAATTTCTCCGAGTATAAAATCCCATTGTGTCCTTTCATTAGCGCATTCTTTGTGGGTGAAGTGGCCTCCCTCCTGGCCACCACGCATTCAGGACTGCTATCAATATTTTATGAATCACTGGAATTAACCGTGCAAAAGTTTTGTTCGTTACTGCTGCCTCTAGCATCTTGCCGGCTTCCCATGGGGCTTACATGTGACTTTAATAATGCAGATGGCAGACCTTCCCACCAGGCCTTTTTGTCTGTTACAGGGAACCTCACACCCCAATTACCCAGTCTTTAAAGGAAAAAAAAATGCAAAAAAAAAAAATATGGAGAAAAAGTCATTGCAATACTCACGGCTGTTTCAGTAACATAAACTTCTTGTTAGTGATAGAGCATTTAGCAGTTTTTATTCACTTTTTACACAGAGGATGCTCTTCTTGACTTCAGACAGAGTTTTGATTTAACACAAACCAAGTGACGAAACTAAAGGCCGGGCTCACACAGCACAGGCCGTCTACCGCCTTTGCCAGGAGAATGCGAGCCGCGTGTGCCAAGTTCAGAAGCTGCTCGTTAAAGTTATTTAGCCATCTGCAGTCACTATGTAAGCTTACACTGTGTTATTTCGTGGTAGTGAGAGCTCTGGATTGCTTCATGCAAACATGGGATGTACTCTCTATTTTCCCCTTACCTTTTCTTTCTTCTGCCTCCCTACATTGTTATTTTTTGTTTGTTTGTTTATTCCCTCCCCTGACATCTTTTTCTCCCTGCTGCTTAATATGTGGCAGAGACCTTCCACAATTCTCTGGGACCCCACTCAGCGTGCTTTGCCTGCCTGTGCTTTGACAGTTTTGCCGAGCACCCCATCGCGGCGCGGGGCAGGTCGGTGGGTGCTGGCAGCCTTACAGACCCCCAGACAACTGGCCAGGGTGGGAGGGAAGGGACCTCCTCTCTGCTAACCTGCACCTGAGTCGCCGCCGACCAGCACCCTTGGTACGACACTGGTTTAGGTAATAAACCTCCACGTGGAAAATCCCTTTTATTTCTGCAAGATGAAGTTACACTGGCCTAAGCACATCTGACCGTGCAAGTCTGTTCCTGCATCTGTGTGGGAGAGCACCTGGAAACACCAACAACTATGGATGCAACCACAAGCACCATGGCTGGTCGCTTAGCTAAGCCACAGAAACTCACCAGGTTAAACCCCTCCATTTAGACCAACTACAATTGCGGTGTGTACAGCTAGAAAAAGCGGAGGAACCCCAGGAGTGCAGCAGGAACCCCAGATGTGGGGTTTTGGGGTGAGGGAAGCAGGGTGTCGCTGGGAGGAGAGTGCAGGAGGCATAGTTACCTTATCTTCACCCATCTTCCACCTTCCACCTCAGCTTTCTCCTTGTGGATGCCCGAAACCTCACGCGTCCATTGTGCCTCCCCTCCCATGCTGAGCCCAGCGGGTTCGCCATCCCCACCCGATGCTCCACAGCCTCTCTGCATCCCCTTGCTCTGCCCCACGCAGGCACTGGGTGGGTTACAAACCACCGCCTCCGCCCCACCAAGTCAGACCCAGCCACCCAGAACGGGTGCAAAATATCTGGGGTGTGGGAAGAGCTGCTTTTGGCATTTTTTTGCTACTCCTGTTTCCCGGTTTGATGCTTCCTCCCAGCTGAGGAGCTGCACCTCTGCCCAAGCAGACAGTGTCACAAATTATAACTCTCACCTAAGAAGAACCTTAATGATGGGGACTGTTTCCACTTTATAGGATGACACAAAACCAGTGGGCCTGGAATCCCAAGATTCCAGTTTGGGGCAACACTTAAGAAGATAAATAAGGAGGCTAATTATCTTAATTTATTCCATAATTATTTTAATTATTAATCACTTCCTTCTTTGTTGCCTATTACCAGGTCTAGAGGTGGGAGTGTTCCCAAGTCCTGAAGGCAGGCTCTGCCCCCGGCGTGCTCCTGTGACTCACCAGGTTCATCTTTATCTCTTCCCATACCTTTCATAACAAGACTTTCTTGAAGCTGCATCATTGCTTCTGGGGATACAGTAAGTAGGCTACTGCTACGCACACCTAAGTTGACTCACTTGGGAGAAGAGGTCTTGTTCCTTCTGCATCGTTCCCTCCGCAGATGGGTTTGGAGAACGAGAGGGCCAGCTCTGCTCAAACTGGGGGGAGGTGTCAGGCATGGCTGCTGGGTCAGCAAATGACTTTGGCTTTTCAGGTGAAGAGTTTTTCCAGAGGTCATATATGAGTTTAACAAGGGCAGAATAAGGGGTTTATGTAAGATGTTCACTCTTTGCTGACCTGGCCAAAGGTGACCACATAAAACTTGGGACCTGTTAAGGCAGACCCAGGCTCGGGCTCTGCCACGGGGCACTGCACAGCGCTGTCAAGCTGCACCATGGCACATGCTACCGCCCCACTGGTGACCCGTGGTGGCTCCTTGCAGGCACCAGTCCTGACGATGCTGAGATTCCCCGCCCTGGTTTCTGTATGTGGGTATGATGCATTCACAAACAATTTTCCAGGGGAGGTGCCACTACCAAACCTTGTGTGACAGGCGGAGGGAAGGGAAATCAGCCAGGAGGAGAGGAGCGGGGCTGAACGGGTGGAGGCAACGGGACCCGTGTCACGGCATCGCTGGCACGTGGGAAAGGGGGGACCGAGAGGGAAGCGCTGACTACAGCACGAGCAGAGGAAAGGCATGGCAAGAAGCAAAGCAAGGAAGAAGGAAAAGACAGGCAAGGCAGCCGGTGCTCATTCAGCAAGAATTTGCAGCAGGGAGGCCTGTTTGTACATATTAGCTGAGAATAGTGTGATGCGACTGTGACCTCCATTTTACACCCCACAGCCCTTCCCTGCCTCCTCCTGTCACCCGCAGGCAAGCAGGCATCGTCCTAGTGATGGTTTCAGCATCAATAATAGTCACCGTTTTTCTAAGACCACAAGTATGTAGCAAATAGTAATAATAAAATAATAATAATTAAAAAAAAAAAAAACCAAAACAAAAAAATCAAGAAGAAGGAGTTCAGGACTAGAGATTGTGTAAGTTAAGCATTGACTATGACAAAGGTAAGTGAGGCAGAAGCACGCTCTGGGTGGAGATAGGAACGACGTGTGTCAGAGGGGGATGACTGCCTGTGGGACTCTTCTGTTTGGATACAAATCAGATTCTGTGGTCCTCAAAGCTCAATTAGTGACACCTTCGCTAATTAAAAAAATAATGAGATTGTAGGGGCAAACTGCAGAAACAGAAAATAATCTCGCCTTGCTATATGAACAGCAAGCAACTCCAAGTGCCGCAGCTAGAGAGGGTGGACAGAAATATGAAGTTTACTGGGATGATGGTGTCCTCTGCCACCCGCGCCCCTGGGCTCTGCCTCAGTTCTGCCCCTCTTACGGGCAGAGGTGAAGCAGCCGTCCTTTCCTAGTAGCAGGACTAAGCACTGACCAAGATGCTCTTTGTGGGGACACAAACAGTAATGTGATTTTTACCCCTGAAAACACATACAACCTCAAACTGTGGTTCGCTCCCCATTCTTCTACATCTTCTCGTGGTTTTTTTTTTTTTGGTTTGTTTTTTTTTTTTTAAATCTGCTTCTATTTTCAGCTCAGAACGTTGAACAGTGCTGGGTTTTGGCTCCCTAAATAGGCGCAGGGAAACTGCAGTGAGCTAGAATGCTGAATTTTATCTTTCTGAGGCTGAGAGTGCTTTAGCTTCGTGGGTTGTGTCGTCAGTATCTCACTGGTATCCTTTAACCTGACAGCAAAAAACTTGCGAGTCTGTGTCTATTCCTGATGAGGGAAATGCAAGGAGACAAGTAAATACAGACTAATCTTTTTACTTCATAGGAGATCAACAAAGGAAACGTTTCCCTTTTTATTTCATTTTTACAAAGTTTTCAGCTATTAACATAAGCAGTGTATGCATACTATAAAAAACTAACATCAGGGCTGCCCTTTAAATAATTATGAGCAAAATGATTGCAACTGAAGAGTTGTAGCATATCTTGTTATTCTACATGAATTATTATGTATATTATCCTGGTTATTTACAGACTGTGATAAAGTGGGACTGTTCTCTGAAATTATGATTTGTTAGCACTTACAGAGATATAAACATCTATAAAGTACGTTTGTTATAAATTAAGCTTACTGAGGTCAAAGGAACATTTTGTTGACAGTTTTCAATTTCCTGTCTCTAATCCAAGGGGCTTTTATATACACTAACCCTAAAACGGGTTCGTATTTAAAAGGCTGACAAAAAGCAGCTTACCAGATTTTCTGTATATATTAGTCCCAATTTTTCTCACGCCTGAATGCATCATGATGATGACAGCAGTGAAGAGGCCTGTGTGATCTCCCAGTCTTGAGTTCAAACTATGCAGAATAAAGGAAAAGGGATCTTCACGCGCATATCTTTCCCGGCTATTTAAATCACGTGCCTCCTTATCTTGCCCTACTGAAGTGATGCAGCATTTCTAGGAGAGGCTGACGCTCACCTCTTGTGGAGAGGTGGACTTTCCTATAAACTGGTCCTACAGCAGATTGAGAGCTGTAGTCACCCACAAGCTCGCCTCTGCCAGGACAAGGGATACTACAGTGTCATAAGGGTTTTTTTTTAAGTCCTGCTGCCACCCTCTACTGAAGGGATCAGTTATAAAATTTTAAAAAGAAAATCTACCTCAACTAATCAGAGGGACTAGACTCTTTAAGACATTAAGATTAATCGGAGCTGGAGGAGGTTGGGGCTTTGTCTTTTAATGCTTCTGTAATTCTCAAAGTTGAAGGAATTTTGTGTAACAACTGTCACCGCAGGGGGAAAAAAAGTGTATGCCTTTGAAAGACAAATCATGGAAATGCTTATAACCCAGAGCTGGTGGACAGAAATAATGAGAGAGAAGAAAATGTACTTCCTAACTGAAATCCTGGAAGAGACAACAGTTGAAAAATAATTACTTTAAGGTGTGACTGTATGAAGTTTAAAGAGAGAGTCCCAGAAAATGGATGAGGTTGAAGCAGGATGAAATTACCAAAGGCTGCTCTTGTAATGATGCTGTGGGATATTACTGCTGCTAAACCATCGCTGTTTGCCTTGGTGATGGATTAACAGCAGTTAACAATGGTCACTGAAAGTCAGAAACCTCAGAAGAGAGAACATAATGAAAACCTGTAATATATGCATTTTTTGTCTGATATTTCTTATCCATACACACATGAATACTAAATAAACAAACAAAACTTAATTAACTTAATAAATAAAAACTACGTTTTCATACTTAGCGGACAGATGATGCATAGGCTGGCAAGCTGAGCTTCTCACATGGTGTCAGGATTTGGTGTTATTATAGTGTCTGTACACGTATGTTATGTGCCGATTTAGGGGGAGAGGATGTTACGCAAGCAGCTGTAAGGCTTAGCTGCACATCCCTTTATGGAACACAGAAGCCATTCAAACAATTTTAGTTTCATCTGCTGCCGAAGCAATATTGCTATTTCTTCTGTACGTTATATATGTGTTTTCTTACCCATTTCAAATTATAGGCAGGATTATTAGTGTTCCTGCCAATAGGGTCGCCTCGTGTTTTCACGAGAACTCTTAGAACTCTGACAGATATTAACTGTTCATACCGAAATTTTCCAAGCCTGAAGCAGAATAATTTGAAAAAGTTCCAGGTAATATGATTTTAGCTGTTTCTGAGAATATGATTTCAAAAATATGTTAGTTTTGCTTGTATTACACCAAAATTCTAACAACTATTTTACACAGAAGGTCTTAAGATTGTCAGGTTTTAAACTAGGCCTTGGAAATTTGGCTGAGATGGCATCAGCGGTGCACTTTTTTTGTCGCTCGTGTAAGTTTACCCAAATCAGAGCAAGTCGCAATATTTAAAAAGCAGCATCAGTTAGCCGGTGCCGAGCGGAGGCATGCCAGTGTGGAGGTGCCAAGTGCAGGCAGTCCCCTCTGCACCGCCTGGCCTCACCAGGACTTGCTCCACAGCTCTGAGACTTGGGTTTGTAGCACCAGGTGCCAGACCCACGTACCGATAGTCTCGTATCTCGTCCTGGCTCTCAGCACTCCCTTTGCTAATAACAGAAGACTGAAGGTGTTCTTATGTGCGCGTAACCCCATCGCTAGCAGTAGGAGGGATTTGGAAGTAGATATTCAAGAGAAGGTACATCCAGGAGTGCAGAGAGTCCCAGGACTCAGGAGACAAGACAGCATGGAGGAACAAGAATGAGGAGAGACTGGAGCAAGGAGCTGAAGAGAAGAGGGAAGAGATTCTCTTTGGCTGGGGAGCGGGCAGAGAGGCTTGTGCTGATCAGGTCCTTGCAGTACCTGGCCATGATTCCACGTTTTCAGCCTCCTCGCTCTTCGGCAAGCTCTGTTGCAGAGCGCGTCTCTCCTTCCGTGCTGGTGGTTGGCAAACGCAGAGGGCGCCTGATGCTGCCCGCAGGTCTCGCAGCTCAAGGAGCTGCTCAGGTGTGTCTCTCTCGGACCTAAAAGCTCAAACACTGCTTGGCCTGTTTGATAACACTTTTGGTCTTCCTTACGCTTTCTTGATTTAGAAATTGACACATTCGAAATCCATCCTACATTAAAGGAACATGAACATTGCAAAAATCTCGCTCTCGTCAGCGAGCAAAAAACTGTAGAATATTGTCCACATAAGTGCAATTTATCTTCTGTGTGCCTAAACACAATGTAATATAAAGTAATTTTTTTCCCAGCTCCCTCCTAAAGGCCTCATAACTAAAACTGATGGTAATGACAGTGAGATTTGATTAAAGATGTACACCAATGCCTCTGGCCCTGTTTTGTATCTCCCATGCAAGACTGGCAGGTTTTTTTAATCTTAATTTGAAATATGCCTTTTTTTCCCCCTTTTTAAAGTAGGAATTACACTTCGCTACCATGTCTGGAAAGTGATGAGCAGATACAAAAGCTGATGAGGAACTACTTCATATTTACAGTTCTAACAGTGCGAATGCACAGGGCTATGCATCGATTCACAAGGAGGAGACCACTGAGACCTCGCTAGGTACAAGAATAATCTATGCTGTGTCATGAATTCTGTATTTCCAAGCTTCTCACTTCTTAAATTTGCTGTATTACTGATTTTTAACCTAGTTACCAGTTAAAACTTTCATATAAATCTCGCATGGGTTTTCCCACTTTCTTGACCCCGTATGCATTACTACACAATGATGCAATTCAGAGTTTATGAGTGAGAACAAGGCTGAGGTAAATGGAGTGTTACATATATTAAAATATTGACATATGAAAATTCTTAACATGCTCAACTCATTTATAGAATGACATGGGAAGAAATGTCACAAGACAAACCAAACCCACCTGATTTTGGACACTCCAGAGATGAGGAAGATCAGCTGGAGAAGGCCACAGCTGCACTCCAGAGCGATGATTCCAAGCGCATTTCAATTTTTTGCTCTGCGTGTCAACAAACAGTATATCCGTACCACCTTCTTTATCATAAAAAAGCCCACAAAGCCCTAACTTTGCTGGGCTTTGATAGCCCACAAACAAAGATTGACAACAAAACACTCTTAGCTCAGAGACAGACGCTAATTTCAAAATTGACCAAGATTCCTAAATATTCTGAAATACACAGGCAGAAGATTGATTATTCATTTGAACTCCTTACGGATAATAACACTCCTACGCCATATTGTGATCTTGCTAATATTAACAATCCTAGTACTTTTAAGAAAGTAAATAATCCTTTAATAAAAGCATTATCGATTTGCCAAGATAAAAATTCCATGTGGCAGGCAGACATGGAAGACAGATTTATTGTGCTCGACAACTATGGAAATAGGGCAGATACGTGTTTTCTGGGGTTAATTGATGGCTCTCGTGGTGCGACAGCTGCAGAAACAGTTGCGGCAGAGCTTCCGCTTCTATTTCTTGACCAGCTTGCTCAAACGGATTCCTCCTACAAGAAGAGTAAGGATGAAGAGCGAATTCTAGATTCTTTTGCCACAGTAATCAAGGCAGATTACAGGGAAAAAGAGAGGATTTTCTCCGATAAACCAGGCAATGCCAAGACTGACAGGACCAACACTTGCGAACGGATTCACAAAGCGTATGCCAAGTCCTTTTGGAGAATGGACAGACTTTTACGACTAGGAAGGAATGAGGTTTCTAAAGTTCGCTGGAGTGGCTGTTCAGCAGTTACCTGTTTGGTAGAAAGAATCCCCAGCGAAGAGATAGACGGCACTGAGGAAGGAGAAAAACATTCTGAAAACAGAGTCTCCAGCGAAGAGACAGACAGCACTGACAAAGGAGAAGAAAAACATTCTGAAAACAACACACACAGTCCATTAACCAAGACAGCCAAAGGTGCTGTGGGGTTACTGCACATTGCTAACATAGGTACGTACGTTCCACACCAGGATTTTTTTTTTCTGCTCAATAAAAAGAGAAAAAAAATAAGCTAATCTACAGAGATTTGTTGGCAGTAGATATTTGGAGATAAAAAGCGGCAATTGCTTCAACTTGACAATGTGAAGGAGACATAAATTCCCTTGCAACTGATATTGGTATCAGGCAGTAAGTATTAAGCTTAGCTAATAAGTACCTTCAATATGATATTTGAGTTAAAGCAGTAAATTTACCAATGCAAAAGACACAGTTAAGAAACATTCCAGAATACACAACACACAGCACATCTCTGTAAGAGCAGTAAGGACAATTTTTATTTATTTATTTATTTTTTAAAATCAAGAATAAGGTGTCATCATTTTAGGGCAGACAACCATAAATGTTCTGATTTTTAGATCTGATAAATACCTTGTGTCAATGAAACATGCCCAAGATATTCTTTTTGTTAATTTGTTTCATTGAGACTAAGTGCCACCACATTTTGCTGCCAGCAAACTGAACACAAGATCTCTGGGGATCATCTGAATTATTAATTTCTGAAACAGGAACCTGTTGTTATTTACTGTTGTTATGGAAGATCTAGTCAGCCCTGTTTCCTTATGAAGGAAAACTCTGCTTTGCCTTTCCGGTGCAGAAAATCGGTTATTAATTACAATCAGAAACACTGATACATTCCTAATGCATCTCCACCCAGCCCTGCTGCAGGCAACACTAAACAAAGCTCTCGCAGTTCTTGGCAACTCTAGTCATCACTTCTTCCCTCTTGGTGATTTTTCTTACCAGTTAAGTTCTCTTGTGTAGGTAAAGACAGCTTGTAAGATTACAAGCAAGATGCGCATCTTCCCATAAAGTACACAAGCAGAATTATATAAAAAAAAAAGCTGCTGAGTGAATAGTTTCAAAATGGATTTGTGTCTACAGCTATTTTCTTCGCTGTCTTCCAGTCCCGCCTTGAAGCACAGACCCAGCACTGCAATATTTTCTCTCCCTCTCTCCTTAGTAAGGAGCCTGCCAACAGTGCAACTCTCCATCGATGGGGGCACTCTCTCCTCCTCAGATGAGTGTATTCACAAAACTTCTAAGACTTCATATGAGATTTGACTGAAATTAATCAAAAGGGTCAAAGATCAGTAGGAATAGGCAAAACCATTTGGACACTTCATTTCTTCAGGACGCAACAACCCCGTGTCCCCCCAAACAAAAACATAGTCCACATTTGGAAAAATTGATCCCAGATTAAAAAAAAAAAATAATTTTTTTGCTTAACAATAATCCTCTGCCAGTCTGGGGAACACTATAAACCAACTTGAACATGCACTGACACTGAAATAAGTAATTGTGGTCGACCCCCTCCCTTTCCTCTCCTCTATTCTTCCGACGCTTGTTGCAATATCCATACTTTCTCTACCTCCAAAAAGCACTTTTGCAGCTACCAGAACTTTACTGTTACTGGTATCAATATTGGTAGTTTAGTGCTAGCTCAGATATTCGTGCAGGAGACACAGTCATACCTTTAATGGAATACAGGAGTAACACATAAAAACTGTAGTGTTTTCAGAGCTAACAAACCCATTTGTTTTCACCTTATTGGGGAAGAAACCCACTTTTATTACAATGAGCTTGAGAGGTAGGATGAAGGTAAAAAATTTGGTAGAGAAGTCATCCAACCTAAGTTTTCTCGTTCTAGTTACCTGCTTCCTTCCTTCTCTCCCAGATGAGGTTTTGTGCTGGCTGCAATTAAAGATACTACTGTAAACTCAAGCTCTGATAATGAGTTAAGGCTTGAAGTTGATCAGAGATACTTGAAGACTTTTATGATTAAAGTCCACATTTTTGAACCACTTCTAAATGCACATTTATTTAATCTAATACACTTAATTTTCCACCAAATATATCACATCAAAGAAAATTTGCACAACATCAAGCTTCACTTTTCCCTCCAGGAATGTGTTCTTAGAGAAGTACAGACACGTTCCTTCAGCGCCAGGTAAGCAACTGAAGAGGATGGTCAGATATGCAGAGCAGGAGACAGTGACATTGGCCAGCTTCGTCTTCTTCATTTAGTCCCACATTGATAGGTCAACTAGGTTTTGTTGAGTCTTTTGCCCTGTCTGTGGCTTGCAGACAAGAGACTTGCATCCAAAAGCAACTAAATTTTACTCTTTCTTGCCGTGAAATTGTTCCACATTGGTTATATTATGCCCCTTGTTAGGTGTACAGCTGGTGGTCTTACTCCGAGGGTTCAAAGGAAATTTCAGACAATCTTCCAGCTCTCCATGGAAATCAGGAGGGAGCATGCACAGGGGGAAAAAAAAAAAAAAAAAACAAAAAAAAACAAAAAAAAACACACAGCATAACTTAAGGCATCTACATTCCATAATCGATAAAAAAGGTGTCCCCTTCAGTTTGATATTCTGAATCACCTTCTAGAGATATCTGCCTTCACACAGACTACACTTAGCTGTCTCCTACACTAGACAATGCCAATACTGCCCAAGAAATGCAACTACTGTATAAGCAGTGCCTACTTATAAACACTTCCCAGAGATCTGTGCCCTAGTCTAGCCAGATGATATTAAAAATACAATATAAATGAACACACTGCAGTGTCTGGAAAGCTCCCATCCCACTCAGGTTCCTGCTGTAAGACATTGCTTTTGCCCTTCTGCCAACACATGCGAGCAGACCAATCACCTCCCCAGCACAAAAAATGGTCTTCTCGCAGATCAGCATAGCCACAGAGGATCTCAAACAATACATCGCTTTGTTTCAGAGCTGCTTTCCTTTACACTCTGCAGTCAAGTCTGAAAGGACTAGTCCCATGCAGTGTTGCGATTTCTAACGCTTTTCATTCTTACCCTGCAGATTTCAAAACTGTTGAGGGAAAGGTAAAGCACCTATTCCTACTGAAGGAAAGAAGTTAGTCCGCGACTTCTCATGCTGACTGTGAGAACTCTTGCTCCCTTGGGTCCCTTAAGTGAGGAAGAGATTTAAGGCATCATGTTAGTGAACTAAGTTCTACAGGATGTCCAATTTATTTTCAGCTACTATAAATTTTATACTGACGAAAATAGTCTGAACCCGAAACTTCTTGATGAGTTCATTCAGCCATATTTTGAAGTCACACACTCTCCTAGAGAAAAAAAAAAAAAAGAGTATTTGAGAAAAATAGGCACTCTTGCTTAAAGAACAGTCAAGGTGCAATATTTATCTCAGACTGCACTTTAAGCTAAATGAAATATCACTTAAGACTTCTCGTAAGAGTTTAGTTGCAGTCAGAAGAATAAGGTTCTAGAATAGTCTTCTGAATAATGAGAGGGGAAAAAAACCCCACAAGACTTTGCAGTAAAATAGAAGCAGATTCATTGATGGACATATTGTTGCCTGTGGCAGTACATAATTGAACTATAACCTCAGTTTTTTTCCCAGTCCTTAGCAAAAGGCTGTGAACATAACAGCAGTATCTTACAAAAAAAAAAAATCAGGATGCTATAATTTAAAATACTATCTTATTTCAATTTTAGGTAATGCACATGCAGTCTTATGTAAAAACGGAAAGAGTCACTGCCTCTCAAAAGAGCACAGCACTTCTAATGTAAGCGAGAGAAAACGCATACTTCAGAATGGTGGAAACATCAGCACTAACGAACCAGACGGATTAGTAGAGGGCTACCTGAGAACTACAAGGGGTCTTGGACATCACGGAGATCCCGTACTGAAAAGATCTGTTATACCTGTACCTCACACCATATCCGTCCCTATTGATGATACATGTCAGTTTCTTATTTTAGCTTCTAATGGGCTTTGGGAGGTTTTAGATTACAATGAAGTCCTTACATTAACTCTAACAACATTCACTCATTATTTGAGAAGGTATGAATGCATTCAACAAAACGGAACTTCTCCATTGAAGTGTCAGTATTCAATGCCTCTCACTGAAGACAACTTAAATGACGCAAAGGCTATTACAGATCTGCAAGATGGAATAGAGATACTGTATTCCAGTAAAGACATTTTTCTCACTGACTCAAAAGGCAACCTGAAACAAAATAAGCCAAAATGTTCTATGGGGAACTATTCACAAAATGAAGATGGAGTTCCTAAGGAAATCGATGACCACAAAAATCAAGCTGATCCAGAACTGTCTCTTTTCAGTAACAATGAAGTAAGTTCACAGAATAGAGAGATAAACCAGTCCGATTCTAGCACACAAGGTGGCTCTGAAGAACCAGAACAATTTGAGGACAGGAAAGTTTATCTATCTAACGGGTTTCAGCCACAGACTGCAGTGCAAGAAGAAACAGACAGTGACACTTCCGGTGCAACAGGTCCAACTTGCACCCAGAAACAGCCGCAAAAGGATGTACTGGCAATGGGGTCTAAAGCCACAAAACAGCCCCCAAAAGACATAAAAGCATGCTTATCTAATTGTGACTCAGATCCACAACTGGCAGAAAAAATGGACTCCAAGATACATTGTGACAAACTTGCAAGTTACGTTGGTCAAGAACTGCTAAAGAGTCCGTCACCAGTAGGTTCTAAACGACCACAGTTTGAAGAAGACACAAAAACATACTTGTCCAGTTGCGAATCACAATCTGCAGGAAGAGGCAGAGTCACCTCTGAGACACTCTATGACAACGCAGCAAGCTACATTAGTGAACAACTGGTAAAGATTGCACTAGCAGCAGGTTCAAGAGATAATATTACTGTTTTGATTGTACTTCTAAATGGATGCGATAAAATACCCAATTACCTCAACATTTAAAAATTTATCAGAGGATAACTGGAGTGCCACGGTAGATACAGTACAAGCTAACATTTAGCCGTGTCATTAATTTATTCGTAATCATCTTAAATGCTGACCCACACAGTAAATCAGACATCTTGACTGGAACTGTGCAAGTGCAATAAAACCTTCTGAAACTCTCAATAAGAAACAGTAATCAAAAATCTTTTTTTTTTTTTAAACCACTTTATTCAAACCTGAGCACCTCAATATAAAACTAAAACACTGGTGAACTGTCATTTTCCTTGCTAAACCCAGATTACCGCAAATTTTAAATCTGCACAAGTTAAGTTTCTGCTATCAGTTCAACATTTAAATAGACTAATTCATCTCTTCTGACACACTTGGTAGATTTCATATAATGAAAATAACTAAAAGAATTAGTGCAATATACTGGACAGATCAAAATAAAATGTACTTTGGAAAACAAAGTTGCAAAGTTCATTACTGACAGACAGCAGTACTTATGTTACAGATACAGGAGCATCATTTATTACTGTTCTAGCCATAAAGGAAGAACTTAGAACCCCCTTTGATTAGAGAGGAAAAAAGTTAGCCTTAAGTAACTGTACATTCTGTATACCTTTAAGCAACTTTTAAATATTACAGAAAGTATTAAACAAATGTAGACTACAATGCAGAGTACCTATTTACAGTACATTAATATCCAAATTTAAAATCAAGTTGGATGTACATAATCGTTAGTGCACTATATTTTTTCCTTAGGGGAAAAACATAAACTGTAATGGCCAGCAATGATCAAAAACAAGAAAGAACTCACAGACACCAAGTTTGTTGTGGTTTTACTTGAAGAGCTCTTACAGTTTGTAGAAGAAAAAAAATTCCTAAGTCATAAAGTTCAATTTACTGGTCTGTACCCTCTGAACAGATTAGAAATGAAGTTAAACTTGATTTATCACTAATTCCTTCAGATAACTAACTGGGTTGATATAATTTACATACAGTGTACCAACTAAAACTCCACTTTCCTGCAAGCATAGAGTTCTTAAAATTGTTAATGCAAGTATTATTTGTAATTAAATTAAACTATGGAATGTATAACTAAACAGTAGATACCTGCAGAAACAACTGGTTGCATCAATACTGTGAATAAGTTTAAGTAATTTTTTGACCCTGTTTCTAAAAAGGTTTTAAAGCACAATTGAGAATTATGAAAAGGCCCAATTCTATTTATTATAACAGTAATCAGTATTGAGGCTACAGGAACTGGCCAATTAGGTCCATGGAGAGTAGTTCTTCTACATCCCTAACCTGATTTTTAAAACCTTTCAACTGAAGGAAGTTTATTCCGATTCCATCTCTCCTCTACTGCTGAAACATTACAGCCAGTGGTGGATACATGCATGTTAAAATTTTAGGTCAAAAGAAAACTCTGTATCATGAACGTGACTATTATCATAAGTCTCTTCGCTGTTCAGAAGCTGTACTGCGCCAGGTTAAGCACTCCAATTCCATGGTTATCAACAGTTAGGAAGCAGAATATTCAGAACAGTTTAAAGCAATTGATGTTTTAGTTACTACAACATTGACTCTTGGGTGATTGCGTGGGTTCAGTAAGGTCTACTCCTCTTCCTCTGGCAGAGTTGGCTCCTGCATTCTGTGGTTCATTCTTGGGCAATTTTTTTGCTATAAAATCAACAGGAAATAAGAGTTAAAACTGAGATTGAACTCAGATTACATGACCTGAGTACACAAACAGTCAACACTTTATTACTCTATAAGCATATCAATATAATCACTATAAAATCTGATTTGATTCAGCATGTTGGTAATAAAAGAAGTTAGGACACTTAACTTCTTAATGATTAACTACCTTATCTATGATTTTCAAGACTGAAAGGCATTAGGAACTTGAGCAGTAAAATGTATCTGCACAGGTATGCTAGGCCAGCAAATGATGGCTCTTACGGGAATCCACCGACACAGAACAGGCTTTAAGATCAGGATGTTAGTGCAGAAAAGATACAGAAAGAATAAAATAGGGACAAACCAGACAGAAATGGAACAACTACTGCCCAGCTATCTAGGCAGAATAAGTATTTACATGGAACACATAAAATGGCCCTCAGCACTAGATCAAGTCTCTCCTCTCTTTTTCAAGCCGTCTCTTCTCTTCAGCTTTTATTAGACTGTGATAATTTCTTTGTTGTCCTTGTAGCTCCAATGTACCTTCTCGGTCCTGACATGAAAAATAAGGGTGACAAATGCTGCCCTTCCGAGCAGTAGCTCCTGCTAGCTTTCTCCCCATTATAAAATTGCTAAGTTTGACATAAAAGGACTTCCGTGGGGCTGTCCTGCATATGTTGCTGAGACCCAACAACCTTCTCAATTCTACAGTTTGGCTGCATGCTTCAACTCCAAACCAATTACTTTGGCCAGCTTTTAAAGGAACAAGTTTTCCTAAAACAAATGAAATGCAAGTATAACAGCACAAAAACCAGCAGAGTACACATCAACAAGATATGTTGTGGTGCTAGAAGATGTCAGGGTGCCAGGTAATCTCATCTACGGTCCCCTTCCAGTGAAAGGTTGGGCCAAATGGTATTTTGAGGTCCCTTCCAACCTGGGCTGTTCTACGATTCTGTGACAGAACCCAAGAGTTCACGTGATACTAAGCTGCTGAGTCAGTACAAAGCACCAGTAGAAAAATACTTTCAGAGCACTGTTGTTTTGGATTCTAGATACATTCTAGAACTGTAGATTAACATGAATTTTTTTCAATTGGAAGTTCCGAACAAGCTCTAAAGCAGTCAATTTACAAGCAGCCGTGGCTTTCATCTTACAATTCTGCCCATGTTCTAATTTTTCATTTTCTCCCGTTTTTGAAGATAATTTTTACACATGGTCCTTAGAACCACATCCATGTTGTGCAAAAGGCCATTCCAAGTCCCATGCAATACTTATATCCTTGTCAAGATTTCCTTTCAGGATCCATCACTGCACAGATTTTGTTCTGATGCACTGATAAAGCTGAATTTTACCCATCAATGTGAAAGAATACTCACACAGACAAGCAATCTTGCAGACAAAATACCCAGGTACTAAATGGGCATTGTTTTCTCAAATTTACTTTGTATACTTCATTAAAATATGGAGACGTAAAAATTATTGGCTGATATAACAAATAACAAAAACCCTTTCAGACTCTAGGGATTCATTTTTATTTTTTTTTTTTTAAACAGGATGTAAACTGCACCTTTAAACAAATTAGTTTTAAAACTTCACCAGAACAGTGTAATTGAGCATTTTTGTATCATTAAATGTAGGCCTATCTTGAGCATCTCTGAAAAAAATATACTTTGTACTCACACAGTTATGTGGTTTCTTCCCCCAAGTATTTATAGTTAATATGAAGAAAGTATTTGTTATAAAGTGTTGCTATAGCGATAATTTAATTTGCATCTGCTGGAAGTTTGAAACACACCACAAATTACCTTCTGCTTTACTGATTTGGAAAACAAGATAACAGCTCTTTAGAAATATATAATTTTGACAGCAATGCTGGTTTTGACAACAAGTGGGATAGAGAGGTCACTGTAGTGTAAAATGCGAAACATTTGATAAGGTTGCTTGACATGACACATTACTATTTCCCAGTAGCAGAGCCACCACTGTGATTAAGGTTTATTAATAAATAGGTTGGTGACCCACCTAAAAATGCAGGCTTTTTTTTCCTCCACTTTCAAATTGCTTATTAGATACAAAATTGTATTTCATTGCTATCAATGGAATTCACAAAATTTCTTTGTAATTTATAGTTACATTACATGTTAGCATCTTTACAGAAATCCCTAAGATTATTAGAGCTAAAAATATATTAGTAAATTTACTTTTCACATGAAGTGTCCTTTACTTATACTTGGACATTGAATTTAAGCACACATTGTCATCTGTGGCACAACTTTTGCATAGCTGCATTTGGAATTCAAAGAAAATTTTAACACAAAAGTGTATTTAGCAAATGTTTTGTTTAGACTAAAATGAATACTTTTTTTAAGCAAGTTGATTATCATTCTCTCATTTTGAAATGTTTCCAGCTTCAGTTACCATTGTCTCATAAAAGGTACGTTATTCCAGGTTCTGCACCTATCCAAGGCAGTGTGGAATCTGCTGCAAACATACCGTCAAAAGGCACACATTTATACACTTCCATTTACATTCTTATACTAATATGATTAACAAAGGCCAAGTATGTCTCATGATTAAGAAAAGCTGTGTAAAGCTTTTTTGTGGTTACCTATACCATGGAAAAGTTTGGGTTTTTTTTTTTATATAACAACTAAAGCTTGACATTGCTTGAACTTGAAGCAGTACAAGTTTTGATCGTGAAATCCAAACAAGTACACAAAATATGCTGACAGAGTTCAGAAATAACCTATAGCTTAGCTATTCCAAGTTAATTCAAGTGTTTTGGCACTTGACAGAAGGCCTGCGCAATTGTGCTTCAAGTAAGTTTATCTGACTTCTGAACGTCAGAAAGGATCTGAAAGGACCTAAGGAAACTTCAGTGCCAGAAATATTTAAGTGAAAAACAAAGATCTTGGGCTAGGAAGATTGTGATGGTATGAATATCAGGAAAACAATTCCCTTAAATTCTCAGTTTGTTCATAAACTCACCAATTGCCATGAATATTTCATTTACGTTCATAGATGTTTTGGCAGATGTCTCCATGAACAATAAGCTGTTGTCATCTGCATAAGCCTGTGCTTCCTGAAAGTTAAAATAAGAATGCATTACTTCACTTAAAAAAAAAAAAAAAATTAAGAAAATCACCCAAGCATTACACATTGTATTTTTATTGCTACTAAGGGACAATTTCAAAACCATTTTGAAAGAAAGAAAGTTTGTTGAAACACTCCTGACAATGTATTATTCATCAGCTATGAAGAAGTTATGATTCCATCAAGCAGCTAAACATTTAGAAATGTAATCTTAAAAATCCTTATTCACCTTAAAAATATCCAGATCAAAAGATCATGGACAAATCTAAATAATAAATAAAAATATTTATTAAAAAGGCAACCCTGATCCTGAACAATAGCTGTGATAGCAAGAATGAATAAGCTCCAGAATGTGCCATCAAATGTCAGAAAGACTATTATTACCCTGGAAATAAGGCAGTTTGTGAACTATCTTGAGTCTTTCAGCCTCTGAGGCAGATGGATCAGAACAGTTTCATTATCCTGACAGAAATTCACAATTATAAAGCAAATAAGCAATATTAAGTGTCTTGCTGCATTATCTCCCTTTTCAGTCTCCGTTTTGATCTGAAACACACTGTTTATAAAGTTTCCTATTTTTGCCACTTTCTGTTAGCCAATTCAGCTGAGAATCTCCAGCTTCTTGTGATTATGTAACTGCCTTTGCGTTCCATTAGAAACCTGGAAAAAGCCAAACTACAGAACACCTATGATGAAAAAAAAAAAAGATCTACAGCATTCTATATTCGTTTAAGGAACATCTTCTAAGATCTATGTAACTACATCTGAAATAACACATTAAGAAATAGCTAGAAATCTAAAACAGGCTTTGCAGTGAGAAAAGATTGTCAAGCCTGCAAGAAGCCCATCAACCTACACGAACAAAAAATGAATATTTGAAAAACATTAAGATTGTAATCGTATAAAAAAATAGTAAAGGTAGTTGGTAATTAAATTTTATTAAGTTTTTGACTGCACACGCGTATGAAACTTTTTAACTACTGCAATTTTTCACAACACACAAAGGTCTTTTGACACAGAGCTTTATGTTACAATGGACATGGAAATAGAAAATTAGAAAACTGAGTTATTGAATTCTGGCAGAAAAATACCTAAAACACCGCTAACCTTCACAGTCTGACTCCTATAGTTACAAAAGGATTCATTACTATACACAGCAGTATCTCACCAAATACAGATTAAAACTGTAAGAGAATTAATTGCTAATAAATACGACCTTCATTCAAATTCAACCAATCATGAATGGACCAGAACAGCCTGCAGTAAATTTTATTTGTTTTGGAAACTATTTTCTGATGACTTTGTTAAACTTCCTATCTTTCTAGAAAATATAGGAGCAAGAGCACAGATATATCCACTAAATAGAACGCCATGAAAAGAACAATTAAAACCTGAACACTGCTTCAACAGTACAGCCTAAGAAAGTCAAGCATATCAATCAGCTTTGTATCGTATGACAATCAGAATTCTCCTGCTGACAAGTCATAAAGAATGGTTTGCACTGAGAGTTACTGCTGTCTCATCCATTGGAACTCTAGTTACTGGTAATTTCAGGTAGAAGACAGGAAGAGGTCACATCAAAGAAAAGACATTCAATTAGCCTTAAAGATAGTCAAATAAATTAGTTATTCCTCAAAGCCAAACTTAATTATTCAAGAAAAGTCTACTGCTACATATCCCTTGTACAGAAATAGATTTTTCACTAGCATGTATGATTTAATTAGTCTCAGCTGACGTTTATATTTAACAGCATGACCTCTGCAACAACTAGCTAGGCTATGCATATAAGCTCCTCGTAGGTTTATTTACTTTCTATTCCAACAAAATCCTATTTCTATAAACAGAAGTTATTTACATACCTGGAAATCCACAGCTCTTTTGTTAGCTAGATCAGCTTTGTTTCCTGCTAAAGCTATTACAATGTTAGGACTTGCTTGTCGCTGAAGTTCTTTGACCCAATTTTTCGCTCTGGCAAAGGACTCCTGTTAATGATTGCAAAATGATGCAACTGAGTTTTATCATCCTTTTGTACTCGCCTATTATCCCAATCTCTGTTATCTATACTTCAAGCAAAAGGCCAATGCAAGGCTGCTACCTTTGTCCAAAGGCACACTCCAACTTACCAACTGAGCTTTTTAAAATGAAACATTCCTACCTTAGTTCTCACATGTGCTTTAGTTGGGATAATGCTGAAGAAGTAAGTAAAGATAGAAAGATCTTTATGTAGACAGAGTAAGGAAAGAAGTGGTTAAGAGAGTAAATGTGAATTTTAATTTCTCCTCTAGAAGAATAAAGTTTATGAACAGCTATATCGAAAGGGTCTCAAAACACTATCTAATTACTGAGCACTGTTCACTATGGTACAGGGTTTCTGAGGTTTTTTTGAAGGTTTTTGTTTTTAAGTCTCATTTTACCAAAAACAAGTGAAGCTTACCTGATCTAAATTAAAATAAAAAGAAATCAAATCACCTTAGGTTTTGGTCTTGATGGCTTGGGCTACCGTTCCAATCCTTACCCGTAACTTGCAGTAATACAATATGAAAAGAATGTCTTTCACAATCAGAAATAAACCGCCACTGGCAATGCGGTGAAAGCAGCAGCTCAATTCTGGTGAACCGATTTAAAGGTGGATTTGAAACACTTCTACAATGGAATTTGCTTTCTTCCTCTTTCTTTTTTTTTTTAATACTGTAAAAACCGCTAGAAATGGTATTTTGGCAAGAAAAGTTTACAAAGACAATTTAATATTACGTAGTCTGATATGAAATGAGCAGCCTGATGTAGTGAAAGATGCCCCTGTCCATGGCAGGGGGACTGGACTAGATGACCTTTAAAGGTCCCTTCCAACCCAAACCACTCGATAAAACGATTAATTGATTCAAACAAGTCAGCAAGAAAAATTAAGGAAAGAACAAGGCAAGACTGCTAACTTCCAAATCCCCCTTTTGCATCCCTAATATCGTACTTACCTCATTTGTAATGTCGTATACCACTATAGCTGCTTGTGCTCCTCTGTAGTACATGGGTGCTAAACTGTGGTACCGCTCTTGCCCAGCTGTATCCCAAATTTCAAATTTTACCGTTGTATCGTCGAGACATACAGTCTGGGTTAGAAAAGCAGCTACAAAAGAGATATAGGTGCTGAATCCAGAAGTCTGCTTATATCTCTATATTCATATAAAATTATGTTCACAGAGATACAAACATGATTTCCTTAAACAATTTAAGCCTGTTTTTAAAATATAGCAGGTCTGAAGCAAGCATTAGCTGATAAACTCTAACTCCAATCAACACAGAACAGTTATGTGAACAACCAATCTTTCCTCAAGTTAAAGACATAAGAAAGCAATAACTGGAAAGAATTCCCTTTTTTTTTTTTCCCCTCCTCATAATAGTGAATCTGAGTAACCACAAGCCCTTTCTTAAGCCTTCTAGATACATCTTATCCTGCTTCAACAGACTCTACAGAGTACCGGCAATAGCATCCCATCATGCTATAATCCAACAGTTCAGGTATTTACAGTTCTACACATTTATATTACTTGAATAGTAACTTAAAGTCTTGATTTTCAGCTCCTGACAACTCCACCTTAGCTAATGGGCATGGAAGAAAGAATCACTTCTCAAAAGCTCTTGTTCTTAAAGCAGCCACATTTTTGACTTTGCAGGTGATCTCAAGAATTAATTTTAATTTAATTCTGACAGCCTGCAGTTTCAGGGAAACTTGCATCCATTGCCACTACAGCCAAATGCATTACCATAAATAATGGTCTTCTAACTACAGAAAACAGTAACTAACTTATTCCAAGTCTTCAAACAGTTACTCCTAGTAAAGATTTTCCATTCAGATTAAGGTACGTATTAGAAATACGGAAGTGAGCACCCACACAATATAGAAACCCCTATTACAGAATTAAGCTGGAATCTCAAGAATTTCTTGGGGTGGGGGAGGTGGGGAGGAAGAACCCGAAACACTGAAAAGCAAGATCTCCTTCTACTGGGTTATCTTAACCCTTTGAGTTTTAACTCAGCCATCTGTTCTACCTTAGCTTTTGAAGTTTAAAAATAAGCACACAACTATTACAGTGGTCTGACAAGCAGGTAATCACCTGCTCGAGTCACATTGTTTGCCCAGTTATAGCACATACACAGCAGAAAATGCAACAATTCCAAGAATTTAGATGAAAGTTTGAGCAATCCAGCATAAATGCTTGGAGTTGTTTTTCCAGTCATGAAGGACATTTAGTGAAATACTGCAGACTGGTTTGCCCTTGCTCCTTTCACAGACAACAAAAAAATATTAAGACCTTCTGCTCGATGAAATGCTAAGGAATCCCCCTACTTGGCTGAACTGGGGACTGTCATCACTAAGGATACTGACATATCGTGGCTGATTTAAATCAAATGTCTGAAGAGGCACTGACCCATAACCCTTGCATACCTAGGATGTTACCCTGTCCCACATACCCCGAGACATCATAGCCTATGAATCATTCCAAAACTGCTGCAACTTTCAACTCATTACAGTAAACCAAAAGCAAGTCAGTAAAGGACACTGTAACTAACACACAGAAGCTGACTAGTTAAGTTGTCAGGTGTTCCTGCTTCAGGGGTATTAGCATCCATCACAGGTGAGGAGGCAGGTTGGAGGTGGTACAGGTTTTGATGTTCCAACATTAAATCACCATAAATCTCTCTAAATGCTAAATATCCGAGCATTGGTGAAGCAGGCTCCTCTTGGTAGCTTCTTAAGCAGCCCAGAAACAAAATAAAGAGGAAAAAAAAAAATACATCCTGAATCAGACTAAAGGCTTCCTCCTTAGAACCAGCTCAATACTATATTTCTCCAAGGCAGAGACAATGTTAAACAAGTGGAATTTGAAGTTCGTACAGGCATTATTCTCTTTAACAGAAGAATGTACCTATACTCCATAAATGAAGGGATGTACTCAGAAGGAGAATTAAACCAAGGGTTTTATTCTACGACATCCTCCTGTTTTTGTTGAAAGGAACATTTCAACCAAGATAAAATGCCAGATAATTTCTGCAAACAAGGTAACTTTCTTCTATCTTGCAAGGCCATAGTAAATTGACAATTAATCAGCTGTGTTAATTACCTGAAAGCCTATCACCTTTAACAGCCATGCTTTTGTCTTAAGCAACTACCAGTCTTTGCTACACTACTCTGAAGTGGCAAAACCACACCACTACCATCCAACATGTCTGCCTTTAACTGCACTCTTTCAGATGTTTTTATTCAGATTCACAATGCACATAAGCCTCTCTTTGTTAAAAGGCCCTTCTGTATACAAAAAAAAAAAATATCCCTTAGGCAACTACAAGCTACAGAGTTAGGACAGCTTTCTCTATAGAAAACTTTTTCTGAATCCCAACATTGCTGCATTTAGTATCTCTCAGCTGTATTATATGCTATTTCCTTGTTCCATTTTATATAGAAGAGACAAGCTAATACAGAGATTACACTAAATTCTATTTATCTGAACTTGAACTTAAGCTCTTGTTCAACCTTTGTATAGATTTTAACCAGTGTAACAGGGTTTGGGTTACCCCTAGTTCTACCCAGCCACTAAAACAAGAAAAACACAAAAAAGTTAAATCAATTGCAGATCACTGAAACCGAACAATGGATTTCCCTTAATTTTAAGGTTTTTTTAAAAACTAAAAACTGTATTGACATTGGGAAGTTAATTCACTATAGATCTTTGAGAACGCTCTCTACATTACCACATCGCTTAAGAGACAATACAGAAACCCTTCACGCTAACACCTATCCTAAAGACATTATAAAACACACAAAGCCAAAAGTAAGCATTATTAAGACTGCTAAAGGAGAGGTTCTCCACTCATGCTGACAGATATATGAAATAAATACATGTAACAGCTAGAAATAGGGTAAAAAGTAATGCAATAAAATTCAGCTTGTATTTATTTTTGTAAGCTTTGTAGATTTTTTTACATTTCAACAACGTGTGTAAAGACACATACACACCACTGAAAGGGCTTCAATATGTAAATATTACAATGAAACATGAAAACACTGATTCATGCAAGCAGCAACAGGGACTACTAGAGAATATCTATCAATCCATAAAATCCATATTTTGTTTGAGTCTGTATGCCGTTAGGTACTTTTAGGATAAGTTTAAATTTATCCAAGGAGGAATACAGCTCAAAGCACAAACAACTTAAAATAAAAAGGGGGATAAAATCTGTTCACAGCTAAACAGATATTTTTTTTTCCAATTCTAGTAGCCAGCACCTGTTTTGTTTGAAGTCACAAAATGTAAAAACAGCACATTAAATTCTGTGTTTACTAACAAAGAAAAGTATATTCAGAAATGTAGCAAGTTCTCTCAAACCAAAAGCAAAGCCAGGATGCATATATAACAACACAGCCTTTTTGGAAGATGCAGCACTTCTTTTTCATAGAAATTAAGTTCTTAATTCTTATTAAGCAGTTATTTCATGCATTAAGCATACAGTACAATTAAAATAGCCACACATCCACCCACAAACAAAATGTAACATCAAGCCCAATTTTCAAAACTACACAGTTCAAGCACACATTTGCTTTCTCACTTGACATGGATGTTTGCTACAGCCTTGTGCCAACTACAGCTTTTAGCATAGAAAGTTATAGTTCTCAATTAGAGACAGGGCTCAGATTTGATCCTTGCTGCCAATGACCCACTCTAGAAGTGCCGTTACAGTCAAGGTTGTCAAGGGCAATACGAACTCAGCGTGAAACAAATCAACAGGATAACTTTCTCACCTCCAATCGTACTTTCTTGAAACTCATGAAACTGTCCTTTTACAAAACGAAGCACCAAACTTGATTTGCCAACTGCAGACTCTCCTAAAAGTACTAGTTTGAACTGGCAAATTTTATTTCCAGCATTTGGCCCATTGGGTCTTGTTGCTCCTCGATTAGCCATGCCCAAATTAGAAAGAAGTCCTTTGTTTCAAGCTCTTGAAAGCAAGTTCCAGGATTCAGATCTCAGTGGTGCTTCTGCCAGTAACAACCTGTTTATGAAAAGACAGTGGGTGGTATTAGATTTACAAACCAAGTAAGAAAAATCTAATTCACTAATGCAACATGGATTACATATAACTTGTTCTAATATTTACCAAAGTCAATAGTCCAGAGTACAACTATCATTGCTATTAAGATGTCAACTATAGACCAAATCTATAACAAATGAACGAGTTATCTTCTTCAATACCTCATCTTCCCATTAAAGTTTCAAATGAGGACATTAAAATCCAATTATGTTTCTTCTTGCAAGACTTCAGTCTCTTAGTTCTTAACATATCAAGATTGAAGTATAACACAACAGATTCAGACTTTCACAGTATTGGTGAAATATCAAATGACAAGAAATAATAATTTTTTCCCCATAATGTTGCTATTGTTAAACAATATTCCAAAGTCAGCACCGCTAAAGTATGCTAAAAGACTGAGCAAACTGGGAAAACTCAATCACCACATCAAGCTTTTTTTGCAAGTATACTTCATCAATTCACTTCAATCACATATGTCAAACGGAATTTCCTTAAATAAGTGTACAGTAGATCTTGATGCACAAATCATTAATACCTTCTCTAGTTAACAACTGTACTTTGTGAAGCAAAAATATAAAGCCTTCCGTATGCAGAAAAATGGATTGTCTTGACTAGTAAGGATTCCAGATCACTTTGTGCAAGCCACCAGAAAACTATCATATGATGAGAAATTTGTAATACTAACACATCCTAGCAGATCAATATACACAATAGAGATCTTTGTTAACAAGTATGAGCAGTGTGTTCCTTAGTCTACCTGCTCTTCTTTCAAATGCCTTAAAAAAAAAATAAACTCATAGTATTTATTCATATGAACAGGGAAGCCTTCAGACTCTGCTGGTATCACTTCTGAGCCTAGGTTTATGTTTTTTTACACTTAACAGTGGAGATTAATTTTTTTTTTTGCAGGTAGGCATCGCTGTATGAAAGACTGGAATAATAATTTTCTGTATTCTTTCCTCCCAGTGCCCAAAATTCCAAGTCAGCCCACAGGAAATATACCAAAGTGATTACACTCAGCTCTCAGTGAGAGAAATATCTGCTTCTGTACTTCTGCTAAAAAAAAAAAAAAGCCCCCCCCAAACAGCCTGTAACTTTGTCCTACTCCAGTTGATTATTTACTTGAATCGTGTGCATTTGTTGAGGATACAGCTTTTCTAACATCTAGAATGCAAACAATTTAGTTTGGAGCACATTCTCCTAATGCAGAAAATGGCTTTAATACATATGTTGCAAAAAAGGTAAGCAAACCTACTACTTTCACATGACTTCTTGCTCTTTCTTCCTCATGGTAAAGCAACTACATTTTAAAGCAAGCAGCAGCCTTTAGCCATCTTCCAATTTCAAACCACTTGGCAGATATCAGGCACTTGAGCATTGCTGTTTAGCACACACCTAGCTCAGACACTAAGCCTTCATTCTCCTTCCTAACTCTCCCTTTTGTAAACTCAATACAAGCCTTGATGAATCTTCTTTTCTGGAAAGTGCTTCTAGCGCTCTAGCAGAACCCCATCCTCCACTAAGAGACGCCCTTACAAACTAATTTCCATGCAATAGATGAGAAAGAAATCTCAGCGTTATTTCCTCACCAATATAACAGTTGAAAAACTGGTATTTTATTTCTCACTGTAAACAGAACTTTATTATACACCTTAGGAAAAAAAATATTTTCAACATCTTAATGACATTCTTATTTGGACATGTTGCTCCTTTTCCCATACCTCTCAAAATAATTTAGCTTCTTCTAGGTAGGATATTCCAGTCCTGTATTCATCCTTTTCTACCCTGAGTTTGTGTCCTGTTTGATTTTTTTTTTCATTGTAGTTGCACAATATTATCTAATAAATATCTAATTTTAGATGTATGTTCTTACAAACATGTGAAAGAAAGTACACCACAGCAAAAGAATGTTTCTATGAAGCAGAAAAGCCCCTGCCATTATTATTAAGTACTATGATAATTACATATTAAAATTCTTACTCATTAAATTAATTCTGGGTGAATATTTTAGAACACTGGAATGGATCCAGTTATTTTAAAAATATTAGACCTTTCATCCTTACAGCATAAAACAATTCATGCACAGCTGGGGTATTGGTTCTTAAGCAAGACTCCCCACCTCCCCCCCTTGCCAATGTACTGCTGAAATATGCTTCAGAAGTTGCAGAGCAATTTGCATAAAAGCGGACCAGTGACAACAGTTTCTCTCTCCCTAATTATATGACAAGCAAGCAAGCAGCAAGGCATAGCCAAAATACAGGTAGCTCAGAATACTGTTAGCCATTTGTTTATCTTTTCCTTTGGAAAAGTAATGAAGACAATTAGGTTATTTCTGTTTTAAAATGAAATAAATCTGTTTGCTGTAGCATTCTATTGTGTTTGGATAACGATGAAATAATTTTAAACCCTTTAATCTTAATTCATCCCATGTTTTTCTAGACTCTGCAGCATTAATAAAGACATAGGGGCAACATCCAATGACCATGCGAGTTACAACTCTTTGGAGCAAGTGCTTCCAGATGACACTGTGAGGAAATCAACCCACTACACTGGTTACTCATTATGACTACTTTTTTGCTTGCTGTCTCCCATATTGAGAACAAAAGAAGGCACGATAAAAAAGCAGGCAAGATTGATTTAACTCACATAATATCTGTTTACTTCAACTGGCCATTTACAGCTTTTAGTTATTCAGATTTTTATCACTTACAAAACAGTAATTACTACCCCTTGCAAAACTCCTTCAGGACCCAAAGCTGAAACAGGTTGTCAAGAAAAACAACTAATTCATTTTTTATAGACGCCCAAGCTACAGAAGCCATAGTTATCCCAGAACTTCAAAGTTCACACTCTCGTAACACCCCTCCCCAGAAATTATTCTAGACAGTCAGATATCATATACAAAAATAACCAGTTGTCAAGCTGGTAGAGATCATGCTACCTGTGAGGAAGGCCATAAAGTCCCAGAAACATACTGCAAACATCATTCATTCAACAGTCCCATCAATATATCTAATAATCTAATAGAAAAACCTGTCACAGTCATACCACCCACTTTTTAACAGCTCATGATAAAAAAAATGCAAGACTGAAAACCTGATAGAGCACATCCAGATGATTTTGATATATTTAAAAAGTCACTAACACCTTCTCTAAGTGTAATGGAAATCATCTTTTGAAGTTTCAGATCATATCAAAACTGTTCAGTAAGTTCACAACATGGCAGTATACAAACATGAACAACAAGGAAAAGATTTTCTCAATCTGAAGAGAAGCAGTACTACGGTTTGACATAGCCATTACAGAATGTTTTTGGCCTATTCTTTTCACATTTGTGTGTTGCACATAGTGCCTCAAAAGGATTTAAAAGTAGATTTCAAGGCTACAAACTCCACACACACTCCAAGTCTCAGGCCTCATTCATGCTCTGGTTCCATAGGTCATCTGCAAAATACTAGCCTTGAGAATCACACAAAAAGCACCACACAGAGGACAGGAATACAATACTCAATACCCTACACACATACACTGCAAAATCAAGTTTTTGACAAATCAGTTTCAAGACAATTCTGAACACTTACTTCAAGGACTTAGCCATGTCTATTTCTTACCCTTAGCTTTGGTGAAAATCTCTAGGAAAAGACCCACTAACATGCCTGCACACACACCGCCCCCCCCCATTTTTGTATGCTAAGTAAAATTTGCAATCTATTGATACGTTTGGAACATGCGACGAAAAAAAACCCTTGAAAACACATTTTCATTTGTCTACACAAAAGCAAGTACATGACTGTTTGACTTGAACCAAGCTTTTAAACTGATACGTATGGAAATTATGTAAGGGAAATACTTGTATAAAAATGTGCTGAGGAAAATACTATGAAAGTTTCTTAGATGGATGGTTTCATATGGATAGAAATGAAGAAGATTTTCTTACTTTTATGGAGTTTAATGTGAGAACTCCATCATATATTAAAAGGCAAGGCCCACTTTGCAGTCTGGGGCACTACAAATACATAGGTCCTTCTGGTAAGTAGGAACTTTCACTCTTCTCATGAATATCCCCCAAAGGGACAGCAGCTCCATGCTGAAATGCCAGAACAACAAAGTTTGGAGCATATTATTAGGACAGTAACCCAGTTAATCCTACCAAGTAATTTACCAGATGTTGGGTATTCTCATCACTTTAGAACAGAAACTTATAGCTGCTAGATAGTCTTTGCTAATGGGTTTTATTTACAAAAGAGAAGAGTTGTAAGTATTTTAATAGATCACCACACAAATTTTATGTTTGAGTCTGTGTACAAAATACCAAGAACTCTACAAACTCAGTTTAATGGCATAACTCACAGTCATGTAAGTGTTCAGATCAGTGCCTATTTTAAACTACAAGAAAGCCAATACAGAAGTATCAAAATAACACTAGTGACAAAAGCCAGCTGACTAAAGAGATTAAGACAGCTAACACTGCTCCTACAATGAATGTGATTAAGTGCATTATCAAATAAATACAACAACAAAAATTCATGATAAATTTAAAACCGGAACATTCCACCACTTTTCTATTTCAGAACTAATGACAGTGCTTCTTACCATGAACGCATTTACTGTTATAGTCATTTCTAATAAACTTTCTCACACTTCATGAACAGAGACAAATTACCTAATGCTGAGGTTGCAACCATTATCTACTTCAAACTTGTTTATACGGGACTATCTTGAATGTTTTAAAAAGGAGTATCTAAAAAGCCTTATTTATGAGGCACTCCCGCTAACCAAGTTTTTTGTTATTCCCTTCCAGGTTTGGCAGAACTAATGTGGTATCTCACTGCAGTGTTCAAGACAGTGACATGCACAACTCTCAAAACACTTGTCATGTGTAAGCCAGTTTATATTGAAACATAATGAGACAATAAGTTAAACAAGTAAATCAACATAGTCACTGCAAAAAAATCATAGCCTTTCAGTTAAAGACAATAATAATCTTATAAGCTCACGTGGATGATGTGTAGTACCAATTGCTTTCAGATAAACTGGTTTATCATACAGGAAACGTAAGTGATGATGACTGTACTATCATTGTCTTTAGCCACCTCACTTCAGCTAACATCTACCTTTTTCCTGACATTTCTTATTACAGGATAACAATGCACACATGCAATTTAACCTGCCTGCAACTCTGAAAAGTCACTACCGAATTGGGACAAAAAAAAAAAGATGCCATGCTTTTTATTTGGTCTGAATATTATGTGGAAGAAACTGATCAATTTCGGCTGCTTAATTAGCTGTTCAGCCTCTCTTATTTCATCCCCTGGCTCTGAAACAGGCATACGGTAGAAAAAAACAATCATCGAAATGCTAGGAAAATCAGCCTTTCATGGCCCTATTGTTTGGAACATTTTGATAGCTCTTAAATAATTCAGCTCGCCTCTAAAACATAAGAGAGCACAGGTTTGTTCCTCCACCACACTGTAGCTTTATGTCTCGTTCCAATTAAGTCATGTAGAGCATACCCAATATACTAGGCCTGTCGCGATCCCCCGGATGGCGACGTGTTTTCCGAGTATTTTACTTCCCACCTTACTCGCCGCAAGTGAAAGGGAAAGCGAGGGACCCATCTCCCAACCGCCCCTTCCACATCTCACAAGCAACTCGAAGGGAACAACCCTGCCCTTGCAGCTGGACTCAGGCAGTGATAACTCACTGCAGGAGAGCCCGCACGCAGGGGAGGATCCCCGCTCTCTCCTTCTCGCCGCGGTCCCGGGCCCAGCCCCTGCTACCCCCGCCGCCACCACCTCCCCTCCCGCGCGGCTCCCTTCCAGGCACAGGAATAAGGGGAAGTGGGAAAATCGGGGGCGCCATTTTGAGACGGG
>NW_009649190.1:2311967-2320046 GCF_000708025.1 Charadrius vociferus | reverse complement strand
ATGATCAGAGGCCTGGAGCACCCCCCCTAGACGGAGGAAGGGAGGGCTCGGCCCCCCGCCCCCAGCTTGGCTGGCTGTGTTTCATAGCCGAGGAGCAACTAGAAAGGCGGCCCCTCAGCAGGGTGGGAGCTGGTTCCGTTTGATCTGTCGGGTTTCCCGCTCCTCCTGCTTCTCCTCGACGCCAAGGAGAAGAGTCTGTGGGAGCGACCGAGCGCCTTCCGTGCTCGTCCTCGAGGGACTGCGGGTGCAGCGCAGCCTGAGGATGCCGCTGAGGTGCTGAGGGTGGGAGCTGGGTATCGTGAGCAGAAGGGTCCTGGTTTAATGCTTTAAAAGAACCAGTTTGCAAAGCTATTAGTCAAATGAGTTGAAAAGAAGGGATTACATAGGAAAATCTGAATTACAGTTGGGAGTTGACCCAACTTTTTTATAACTGAACAGCCACTGATAAAGCCTTAGAGATAGGCTCGTTATTGGGAGAGCGCTAAAACTTAACGGTTGCTAACAGAACAAGTTTCAATGGCTTAGTGGGTGGATACAACCAATCTGACAATACACGCAAATATTAAATAACACGCCTTACTGTAGAGATTGTTGGACATAACATAATTGGTTTTCCATGTTATTGGCATATTTTGTGAAGCCTTTGTAACCCTGTGTGCCTTTTAAATGTTGATAACTGAGGAATAATGCTGAAAAATTTTAGGATAAATCAGGGATGGCCTTTAAGAACAGTTAAAAGACTAGAAAACTTGCCTCACAGTGGAAGATGCCAAGACCTGCTGACCTTGTCAGAGAGAAGGGTAAAGGTTACTTGGTCACAGACTATAACTGGGTTCTATAGAAAACAAAACAGGGATAGTAAATCTTTCCTCAGTCTAGCAGATTTAACAAGGTCTAATAGCTGGTATTTGAGGAAATGAAAAACGGAACCGGTAAACACATTTAAGTTTATCAATAATGGTATTTAATCATTGGTACAATTTAATGAAGATTGTTCTGGGAGTCATCTCAAAGCACCTGGATGAAAAGAAGATTATCAGAAGTAGTCACCATGGATTCACCAAGGGGAAGTCATGTCTGACTAATCTGATAGCATTCTATGACGAAGTGACTGGATGGGTGGATGAGTGGAGGGCAGTGGATGTTGTCTACCTTGACTTCAGCAAGGCTTTTGACACTGTCTCCCACATCATCCTCACAGGCAAGCTTAGGAAGTGTGCGTTCGATGAATGGACAGTGAGCTGGATTGAGAACTGGCTTACAGATAGAGCTCAGAGGGTTGTGGTTAGTGGTGCAGAGTCTAGTTGGAGGTTAGTAACAAGTGGTGTCCCTCAGGGGCCAGTACTGGGCCCAGTCTTGTTCAACATATTCATCAATGACCTGGATGAAGGGATAGAGTGTACCATCAGCAAGTTTGCTGATGACACAAAACTGGGAGGAGTGGCTGACACGCCAGAAGGCTGTGCTGCCTTACAGCGTGACCTCGCCAGGCTGGAGAGTTGGGCAGAAAGAAACCTTATGAAGTTCAACAAGGGTAAGTGTAGGGTACTGCACCTGGGGAGGAATAACCCCATGCACCAGTACAGGTTGGGGGCTGACCTCCTGGAGAGCAGCTCTGTGGAGAGGGACCTGGGAGTCCTGGTGGACAACAGGATGACCATGAGCCAGCAATGTGCCCTGGCGGCCAAGAAGGCGAATGGCATCCTGGGGTGCATCAAGAAGAGTGTGGCCAGCAGGTCGAGGGAGGTCATCCTCCCCCTCTACTCTGCCCTGGTGAGACCGCATCTGGAGTACTGTGTCCAGTTCTGGGCTCCCCAGTTCAAGAAAGACAGGGAACTGCTGGAGAGGGTCCAGCAAAGGGCAACAAAGATGATTAGGGGACTGGAGCACCTTTCTTATGAGGAAAGGCTGAGGGACTTGGGTCTCTTTAGTCTAGAGAAAAGAAGATTGAGGGGGGATCTTATTAATACATACAAATACTTAATGGGAGGATGCCAGGGGGATGGGAGCAGTCTTTTTTCAGTGGTGCCCAGTGATAGGACGAGGGGTAATGGGCATAAACTTGAACATAGGAAGTTCCATCTTAACATGAGAAGGAACTTCTTTACTTTGAGGGTAGTGGAGCACTGGAACAGGCTGCCCAGAGAGGTGGTGGAGTCTCCCACTCTGGAGACAATCAAAACCCGCCTGGACGCCGACCTGTGCAACCTGTTGTAGGTGACCCTGCTCTGGCAGGGGGGTTGGACTAGATGATCTCCAGAGGTCCCTTCCAACCCTAACCATTCTGTGATTCTGTGATTCTGTGTTTAGATACTCCGTCACTGGAAATACTGACTCAACATTTGATGTTGCTGTCTTCTCAAAACATGCTTTAGTTCAACCACAAGTATTTGAAGTAAAAATTGAGTTAGGGAAAGCCTATGGCCAGTGTTGTACTAGAGCTGAGGCTCCATTATGCCATTCATTCATAAAATATATGACTTTAGTGTTGTCCAATAAATCCTCTTGCCAATGCAGGTTTATATTCTCCTATTTTTGCTACTACTTTAGAAATATGCTGAGAACAGAAAGGAAGGTATAATCAGTCATGTCACAGCCTTTTTTTTACCATCTCCACTTTTTAGTGCTACTTTAGATATATCTCATTACTTGTAAAAATATTAGAGCTGATGGCCTTTCAGAATGAGGGGAGAATCGACAAATCTCATGTCTGTCTGGTTTTGTGTTTTCCTTTTTCTTTGTCTTTTTCTCCTTTCCCTAGTATGGACATATCAATAATTTAAAAATCACTGAAGTGAATGGAATAAAACCAGACTGTTCTTTTCATCTTCTTCAATTCTTCTTTTCCATGTAGCTGAAGTATTGCTGTGTTATCAACACTGTTAGTCACAAATCCAAAACACAGCTCCATACAGGCTGCTACGAAGAAAATTAACTCCATGCCAGCCGGACACAGTATATACATGAACAGTTTTGGATGAAAAGAATGAAAATACTGCACTGTGAATCTTCAGAATGACTTGAATATGTCATATGCAGTTTAGAGATTAAATGCTCACGTCATACATGGCATTTCATGTTTCACTTCATCTACTGAAATGAAGAGCCACTGATGGAAGGTTTGATCCTAGTCCATTTCCATTTCCAGCTGCAAGCTTGCACCTCTTGAGTAAGTTGTGATACCCTACAGCTGCACAGTGAGTTGGATCAAGTGCTGATGTAATGCAAAAATTATTCACCAAAAGACATAGTTTTGTAGTGGCCTAGCTGACCGAACCAACTCATCTGTGGCTGCAGGCTGAGTAGATCTGGTGCAGATGAGGATAAAGGGGTACAAGTTCAGAGAAGACAAAGCGTCAAGAACCACCTGTTTGGCAGTAAGCTTTGGTTATGTGTAATGTGAAACCACACGCTCAGTTTATACAGGAAGAATGAGACAAAATACAAAGCATAATGAATGCAGCAACATTCAGAAAAGGAGAACTGTAACTTTCCATATGTAGGGATCACATATTCTATACTTCTAATATAAATAAATACTTTGTAAAATCGGAATAATCTTTCATATTAGCAAATGTATCTAAAATTCAAGGCTGAATTGAATTTTTGATGCAGGAATTATATTCATGTGATATAGTTGCACTAGTAAAAAGGGGGGAAAAGTGATAAAGAATGTATTGCTTTCACATGAGAGATTAGAGATTTTTTTTCTCTTCAAAATCCTTTGAAGCAGACTTAAACCCCTAGCATGAATGCAAATCTCGTGCGTTTTGTCTGTTAAGTATATAGGTGGTCCATGTTCTGGATCACGTGATGGATACACTCTGGGACGTGGCTCCTACGACAGCAGGGCTATGATACTGGTGTGCTGCTAGAAAGCGTGTTACACGCATTGGATTTCTACTGGCTAACTCACTCCCTGACTGCAACGCAGAGCTATAAGATGTCTCTTTTGCTTTGTGAAACTCCCCAGTTGTCTATAGCTGGTTGATACTGACATACGGGGTCAGCAAACAGCAAAGATTTGCTGTGAATGTGTGAAATAGAGGCAGGAGAGCGTATGGCAGTAATCAAATGACCAAGTTCCAGTTACGGTATTTTGGGCTTGACAGCTCTCTGTGAATGTTAGTGGTGAAGAAGAGTTTCTTCTGTTGTAGTCTGGACAAATAGCTGTTTAAGAAAAGCGCTGAAATCGCCCAGATAGCCCTAGCAGTGATCATGGTTTTGTATTTTATGTCATCTTGGGTCATATGTCAAATACCAAAAGTGACACTGTGTTGGATGATATTAACAAAAAAAAAAAATAAATGTTAGTGGGTCATGATTTTACCAGATGGATGACTATTTCAGCATTTCTCTGCAGAATTTAATAATATGCTCTGTTCAGTCTTATTGTGTTTAAATTTGACTCTAGATGTGTAATAATAAATGGAACTTGATTTTAGAGGATGTGCAGAATCTCTTTATTCTGTTTGAACTTCCCAAAATTTTTTTTTCGTGTGTCCTTCTGCTATAATATCATTTTTTCTGTCTTTGGTTTATCTCTGATTGTGTACATTTTCTCTGTACATCCATTGATTTAGTCATATCATAGCATATAGAATGTGTGCAGCACAGAAAGCAGTAATTTTCTATCCATAAATGAGTTGAATAAAAAGCATGAAAGTGACCAGGCAATAACAACAGCAAAGTGTATCAGCATGGCTAATGTCCTTCAGGAGTTTCACAAAATTTGCAGCATTTTACATCAAGTTCTCTGGCCCTCAGAGACCTTAAGGAATTTACAGACTTGGTGCTTTGACTGCCATGTATGCCAGCACCATAGTCAGAATGAGAACTGTGTTGCAGAACATGGGGTCTTTGTGCTTCATAAAGAAAGTAAAATGCAGGGTTTTAAGCAGTTTCCATTCCTCAGTTTTAGCCTGAACAAGACAGAAAAAGGCACTATATTGTGGGAATTGCATATCAGCAAATAGTGGTAACTTTCAAATGACAAGCGCTGTTTAATAAAAAAGTACTGCTGTAGAAGGCAGTATTTTGTTCAGCTTTTTTCAAAACAGATTTCTCTAGAGATCTGATTTTTTTAACATAGGAGATAACAAATTCATGCTGTAGTCAAGAAAGTGTTAATATTTGTTTCTAAAATAGACTTCAATTTTTTTGTTAATTCATCAGCTTATCTTTAAAATGTACAGACCCTTCCTACCCTACAAATATTTTTCCTTTACACCAACTAACTTTGAATCGAAGAAGGAATCAATGTGACACTGATTGCTAAAATGAGCAGAATTATAGGGACGAGGAGCAGCTTTTTCATTGGATGGAACTTTGAAGTTAACATTTGTATCTGCACCGTAGGCTTAAGAAAATACCTAGGAAACAGAGGTAAGAAACTCGAGCTTTTACTACCCTTTCTCATATTGTGTGTCTATCCATAATATGCTGAGAATGCACTTAGCCTGGCTTTTACCAGGCTGAATCCTATCTGCTTTTAATGCAATTCATATGAAGGCAAAATCTTTCCAAATTCATCCACTACTATTTTAGTTTCATGTCTGTGACTTCGAGTCACATTTTAAAGAATGTTATTTTTTTTTTTCTGATAGGGTGTGAAAATATGGATGCAGTTTTTACAGCTTAATAGTAGAGTAGTTTTTATATAGGTGAAAGAAGTATATTATTTTCTACCTTTATACTAGCCAGTTTTCTACAGTATCCACTCTGCGATAGTAATTTATAATAGAAGCAGCTCCTGCAGTTAAAAATGTTTTCGTACTTCTTTGGCACCTGGGTGCATCTCTCATGGAAAGCAGCCAGTGAGGCATATCCCTCTTCCACAAAGAGGCTAACAGATGAGAGCATTTGTAAGAGCAGGTTTTTGGTCTGAGGGGGCTTAGGGTCTGCTTCCAAGGGATGTGTGAAAGGTAGCTTCAAAAAAGCATATATATTGGTAGTAGGTTTCACATTGATTCACAGGGACCTGCATCTCCGCTGGAAAAAAAAACCCAAACAACAAAAAACCCAGAGAGGCAAAACAGAGATGGCTGAGGACTTCTGCTCTATTGCTTCTGCAATAGTCATTCTTTTTACATGGCCAGGTCCTATTTTTCTTCTTTGGACACAATCCATGCCGTAGGGGCTGAGTGGATTCTTTCAATTAGCAAGTGTAGCCACCTACTGGGGAAAAAAAAAATAAAATAAATCAGAACAGAATGTACAAAAATGGTAGTGCCTTGAGCGCAGGTAGATAGCTAGCTAGAAATACAACAGACACAAGAATAAATATTCAAGTCCCAGTTTCCTGTGCCCTACTATTGCCTTATAATTTTGGTGATACTATACTTTGTTCTTCTGTATAAATAGTTCACTCTTCTGACAGCTTTATATTTACCCAGTTACTTCTCTCAATCAGATCAAATCCATCCCTGATTTCTAACACCTGCAGTTTTGTTCAAACCACGATTTAGCCTTTACTAGATAGAAATTACGCCAGACAGATCACAAGGCAAGACATAACTGATAATTTTATTTATTAAACTACCAACAACTATTGCTTTATTTAGCAGGAGCACTCGAAACTTTAAGTAACAACAAATATGACTGAAGTAATAATGAACTGAACATGTTAAGAATTTACAAGAGCTTCTTTAATTCCCAAGTGGTTGTGGATGTTCTGTATTAGGGGTGTTGTACAGTCGTGTCTGCAGTGGAAAAACACACCTGTTTTTGAAAGAGGATGGCAGCAACTGCCACAGGTAGATAATAGCTGAAGATGACATGTTACCTGGAGAAGATTAAGCTACGTTCATACGTGCAAGAAGCGAGCCGATCATAGTGGTGACATGCACTGTCAGTGCCTCCAACAGCTGTAGCAGGCAGTCAGGCACCACTACTGCCCAGTGGCCTGGTCATCAGAGAGCAATCGCTGCCTGAACCTCTCATCTTTCATTTGTAGGAAAGGGTGACAGAGAATTCCGTTTTAATTTAGCTTCCTTCATTTTAAATCCTTATCCAACAAATGTTAGAGCTGAGAATAAAATGGCAACAGCTGGCAATGTTTGTTAATTAATTACGGTTAAGGTCTGTATGTTTATCTAAAATTGGTTTTGCTGTCCCAGGACTATAAAGAATGGAGCGGGATGTGATTAAATTTAGATGTTTTGCTGGGAAGAAGGGGACCGTTTACTAAATGTCACCTGAGAGTAGAAGTCTTTGTAAGAGCCGAGGGGCTTTTAAACAGCAGTGAAACTTGTTCAGTCTTACCCACGCTGCTTTTCTGAAATAATCCGCATCTGTTTCTGAAAGGCAAATACAGTGGTTTAGCTATACGATGTGTTGACTTATTTAAGAGGACCAGTAAGAGCTTTCACGTGTCCGATACATGGGTAGTGCTGACAGGCTTCTGTCACCCACCTCTGTGCCGCTGCGTAGATGGGAGTTCCACTTTTCTCTAGAGGAACTAGAGAAGTCTCAGTATAAAATATTTTATTAATATGTTTATATACATGACGTGTGAAAGGGGCTGTATTTTTTATTAGAAAAAATAAAGATTTAGAGTTCCATCAGACTTTTGACTGTGTAAGACCTTCTTTTAAGCCAAAGATAACTCAACTCGCCTGTCTGAAAGCTGGTGGATTTTCAAGGGCTAGGTAATTGGTCTAGGAAACCTACATCTGCAGTTGGACCTTCATTATTTTCTTAGATCATGACAGTTACAAAATAGCCTGAGTGCAATTTGTTTCCTGACTTTCTCCAGGGGGGAGTGGGGGTGGATGATGGGTGCGAGGGAGATGGCAGGAGGGCTGTGAGGCGGGGGGTGGAGGAGGGTGGGGAGGACAGTGGGTGCTGGGTATGAGGGAAATGGCAGGAGGACGGTGGGTGCCGGGTGCGAGGGAGACGGCGGGAGGGCTGTGAGGGAGATGGCGGAGGGCTGTGAGGGGGTAGGAGGGTGGTTGCCGGGTGCGAGGGAGATGGCGGAGGGCTGTGAGGGCGTCCGCGCCGCCCGCCCCGCAGGAGCGCTCCCGTCGCTGCCTCCAATGCCGTTACCGCGCCAGCGGGGCAAACGGCCGCCGCCGCCCC
>NW_009649190.1:2253299-2302858 GCF_000708025.1 Charadrius vociferus | reverse complement strand
CTCATCTCGCTGCCGTCCCCTCCCTGCCCAAAAAATGCCTGTGGCTCCTTTTCTTTCCCCTTTTATCAAAATGGGGACAATTAGACAACATTTCGTGCCAGCTGTCGGATCCCAGTTTGGCGAGTTGTGCTTATTAGTACAATGGGTTGGGTTATGCCTTATTTTTTTCATTGTATTGTTTAGGCTGGAAAGTTGCTTCCCACTGGTGATAGAGCTGTGAGTTGCCTCACTGAGGTTTTACCCAGGGTGAGTTGGTTTTTCAGTCGCTCCTTGTGAAACTTTTGTAATAATTTCCCGTTAGTGATTGTGCTTTGAGACAGGCCCTATAAAAAACCCCAAACAAACAAAAAAGAAGATCAGGGAAACCTTGGTAATTTTTTCTACATCCCTTCTCTTTAGAAACTTCTTTTTTTTCAATGTTAGTTTTTGTCACATGGGATCATAAAGAATAGCTCGTAGGATTGTAAAACACTTCTGGCAGTTATTTTTCACACTGCACATTTTACAAAATAAACCATGCCTGCTTAGATGGGACTAAACAGAATTGGTTTAGAAAGTTTTTCTCTTGTAATATAAATATAGTGATTATTATTAGGAATTACTATTACTTCTGATGGAGGCCCTTCTTCATTATCAAGGATGCACCTCAGAATTGTGCTTCCCACTGGCCCTGCCCCATGTCCCTGAAGAGTCAGAGGGTACTGAGGCACAAACGGATCCCTTAAATCGCAGCTCTCCCTTTAAGTGGGTAGTTTAAAAAAAAAAAAAGTTAACTGTGGTTAAAATAATTTCTGAAATTGCTTCATTGATGGTGGAATTATTGTGAATCAAGTTAAAGGTTTCTGAAGTTAATAAATGTAACATCCACTTTTCATGAAGTACACGTGAAGAAGCTATTATCCATCTTAAAGATGGAAGCAGAGAGTTGAAACTTAGCAACTCTCTCATTACTTCTGTTGCTGGTTTGATAAAATTTAGGCTGGGCTATGTTGACCTTATGCTCAGCGTATCAGCATCTGCAGGTGTGTACACGTGTTACAGTCCTCAAACTTCCTCATGTTTTGTACTTCTGTGGAATCACACTGAAATGACTGTAGTACATTTTCTTTTCATTAATATGTTGTGAAGATCTGGTGTAAAATTGTTTTTGCTTTGCCTTATATGTAGCCCATTACTCCAACGACCGTGCGAAAGTTTCGAAATACAACAAATCCAGCTCCTGGTGTTGAAAGAATATTCTACGGCAGAGCGGATGATCCTGACATTGCAGCTCACTTGACACATGGCATAGAGTCACGTTCTTCACTCAGTGTAAGAATGTGACTCGTTTACTTTTGTTTAAGAATGGACAGCTTAAGAATGTCCTTAATAAGAGCAGCTTGAAGAGCAATTTCTTCATAGTCAGGGATAAAGGTACATGGCCGAGTGATTTACGCTGCGGCATTTCACCACTGTTGTAAATTACCTGAATTCTGAGGTCAGTTCATAGGATTTAATTAGCATGATTGAAATAGGAAAACACTTGAAGTTCAGTGACTTTTATTAAATAACTGTTGCAATGACTACTGAATTATTCATTTCAACTTTTAAGTTAATGAACAGTCTCCTACCCACAAATTTTGCTGCTTTCTTCTCTACTGATTGCAGAGGTAAAACCTGTTGAGCTCTTAGCAAGAGAACTGCTATCTGAGAACATGCGTATAGTTCAGTATAATTATTATGTATTATTTCTTACCTTTGGGTTGAAACTGATTTTGTTATCTAAAAAGTGATGTTTTGGATATGTGTGCATTTTTTTGTGTGCATTTTTTACTTCAGAAATTATTTTTGTAAGATGTAATCAAACAACTGAGGAGATCATTGGTGATTTTATCACATAGTTATCGTTCAAATCTCTAGAGATAACAGTTGTATTAGCAAAATACACTTTTATGATGCATTTAATCAGCTGGGCTTGTAAATTAATAGTTTTCAATTTTACAAATGAAGTTGAGGCAAAGAGGAGTTCAGGTCTCAAAAATAAGTCTTCAGCTTGAAACACCCAAGTCCTGATACTAGAGGATGTTGAGTAGGACATTTATTAGGCATATCCAAAATGAAAAAAATCATGGTCACTTTGCATTATTAATTAAATATTAAGTAGAGGAAGAGTTGGAATCCTAGGAAGTTCTCTAAGCATGGATTTGGATCAATTGTATTTGCAACTACTGTTTTCAGTATTTCTTTCTATAACATTCAAAAAGAGTCTAATAATAAACCCTCTCTAGAGTCCCCATTACTTTGATGGGTAGCCTGAAAAATCAGATTCTTTGGGAAGATCAAAATACCCTTTTATTTTTTTTACCCAATATTTTTGGAAACTTTTTTTTTAGACAACCCCTACTCCCCCCCCCCCTTAAGTTGACCTGATTTTAGTAACATCTGTTGACTCAAGCCCAGTGTGTACCCTGGGAAAAAAAATTGTCCAACCTAGCACTAAGCTTTGAAAACCCTGCTGAAGTAATTTCTGTTGGTGTGTCATTTTAGGATGCAATATTAGTGTATATCTTGAAATACTGTCTTTATATTCTCCACTGGCAGAATTGGGAGTAGCTGTTTAGAGAATAGATAGTCTTAACTGCTGCACAATAGATGTTTTTAATCATAAGCACCAGGAGACTTCATTCCAAATATGATATAACTATAATGATTTTCACACTAATGTTTCAGTTGTATTGTAATTTGACAATAGTTTCTAATATACGCTAAGAACAGAAAGGCTGCAGTCTGAAATGTTGTAAATTAACAAGTGGAAAAACTCGCATAAAAATAAAAAGTTCTGTCTCACAATATGTATGTTATTTAGCTGGAGATTTAGCATAGCATTGATTATTAGTGGTCTTCTCTCAAAATACAGTTTTGTTTTGCAACTTGGTAGATAAAATTATATCATTGTAATCACCTAAGATCTCATTAGAACACTTACAATCAAACTTTGTTCGGGTATGTGTGAGGGGGATAGCCATATTGACGTGTGAAAGATGAAAATTTGCTCGTTTTCCTGCCTCTTGTGTTCTTTGTGATGTCTTTAGGCAGCTTCATTGATAAGTCCACTTCCTAAAACTAACTTTCAACAAAAAATACAAGACAAAAAAGAAGCAATCTACTTTAGTAATCGTCAAGCTCCCTTGGGCAGATCACATGATCAGTCTTCTATGTTACCTAAGGGCTTGGATGTAATTAATACTACATTTGGAACAAAAGTCATCCAAGGTAGGAAAATTTAGCATTAAAACATATTTCTTCTAAAAAGAAGATAATCTGCAATTTAGTATCTAGCACATATTCTATGCTTCCAACAATTCCAGCTTAATAGAAAAATTATTATTTATAGCAGTTATTGAAAGGCATACAAATGTACTAGTGTTTTTCAGTTATGATGAACAAGCAATTGAGAACGTTTTGTAACTAGTAGGGCTTTTGGCTCTGTTCCAGATCTGTCTGTAGATTTCCCTGGAGAACTGTTTAGATAGCTGACAACTTACCTTCCTTTTCCCAACTATTCTAATAGGTCTAATAAAAGATATTACCTTGACCTGTGAATCTTTCCTTCATAGGTTGGAACAAATCACATATGTGTTGACCGCGTAGCTCTCTTGCAACAGTTATGTTCGTTTCAATTTCTGTGATTTTTTTTTCCCCCTAGTCTCATGTCATTATACTGTAAGATTCCTATAGATTGACTAGAAATGTGGTAAGAAGTATCATTCTTCCACAGTATTAGCATCTTCTCTAGCAAGATATTGTTTAAAATTAAGAAACAACCAAACAAAACACCTATCCTTCACCTCCCCCAACCATATATTTATTCCTTACTTTCCAGACGTATCAGCTGGAGAGCTCATAAATCCACCAAAAACTTTTGAGGAAGTGGATAAAGACTCCAGAGAAGGACATGATCTGTATGTTCTGTCCCACAATGATTATTATGTGGGTAAGTTCAAGGGCTGATAAGAAACCGCGTGAAGAGTTCTAATGTAAATAAAGATTCTTGTTCTTCTTTGTGTCTTCAACACATAGTGTATGCTTTTTTTTTTGAGATATAAACTATTAATTTTTACTACTGTATTAATATAATGCATTAATGAAGGAGTTGGAAGCCTGATTTTTTTGGGGGTGCTATTTGAAAAGCAAAGTATTTCCAGGAAACTAGAAACTCGTAGATGCCCTTGTTGCTTATTGAGTTTGGTGTCATTTATGTCATTGAGAGCAATCAGGCTTAAAGCCACAGACTGTGAGCCCAACCCTTTCTAGTACTTTCACCTCTAGTTCCTCTTTTTTATCAGGATCCAAACATACTTTCAGGGCAGCTAGACTTTTTGATGGGGAGCTCAGCATCAAGCTCTGGTTACAGGGAATTTCAGGCTGCTCTCTGGAATGCAGGTTCCTCAGCCTACAGCATCCTGCTTGTGAGTGTGTCCCACAGCCTCTGTCTCTGCCCTTCCAGTGGGCTGTGCCTCCACTGCTTCAGCCTCTGGGGGTTGTACTTGTGTGAAGTGGTCTGCTCAGGGATGGTTACCCTCTATCTTAGAGGTCTGCACAGGGAAAAGAGTGACAAAGAGCACTCTGAAATGAAATACATGTGTTACTTTTGCAGCCACTTCTATTTTCCCCAATTCGATCATTTCCACAGACTGAGTGTCTTGTATTGCTGCTCTATAAGATCAGTATTATAATAAAATTGCCTATTGCGCTAGTACCAACAGTTTTGTAGGTGTAGACCAAAGAAATAAAAAACTGCAATACAGATATTTCAGTTGCAATAATGTAAATTTTACATGGAGGAAGTTACATCAAAGTGAAATTACAGTACTGAGTACTCGCATTGAGAAATTCTACTGCAAGTACTATTGGTATGAATTTATACTATTTGTATAAATTGGTATAAACTTGTAATTTTATTTCCTCCTTTCCCCACCTTCATTAGGTGTTTTAGTGGAATTATTCATTATCTGTTCCTGTCTCCTTTGTAACTTCTGTCCGCAAGATCATGGAGAGGCCAAGCCAAAACCAGACAGACAGCAAAAAAAAAAAAAAAAAAGTCAACTGTGTGTCCCAGTTTTGAACAATAACATAAAAATTCTATGCTTCCATACAGAGGAATCCCTTATTAGAAAGCATGCATATTTTCTGAAAGTTCAAATTACCATTCTTTTCAAAAGGTGATTGAAAAGAGCGGGAAGAAACAGAATGGCATTTTTTGCTGTGACAAGAAATACGTGCTTGCAGCTCACTTACACAGAGTACTTATGTGATATTCTTGTATGTGAAACTTCATTTTACAGGCAAGACTGAATTAATAGATTCATGAACAAGTAGTGTAATGTCTTGTTTACAGTGAAGTCAGTGGCAAAATTTCAATTGAAGTCAACGTAGCAAGAGTATACCTGAAAGTGCAGCAGCTCAAAACCCTTTATTTTCCTGTCAGCATTTTTTTTAAACAAATAATAAATGAAATGGTATGTGTCTCTGCTGAGGTACGGATATTATAAAATGATTTGTTTGCCTGACCCTCACTACTTAGGCTATCTGGTATTTTTTTATTAATTCAGACATAAAAGGAGATCCAACTGTTTTACCATGGAAGCAGTTTTTGCTTTTTATTTTGCCTTTTATCTTCACTTTTGACAATGAGATTATTCCTAACTACTTAATAAACATGGCGAATGCAGATTAGTTATCTTTAATTGAACAGAATTGTTAATTAGTTATTTGCTTTTGTTTCTTCATTTTTTGGGTCTTAAGAATGAAGATACTTAGTGCATTTTTCTTTCTGAGGTGTTTTATACAGGTTGAAATGCTTCCTTTTTCCACAGGGGAAGCAATAAATAGGAAGTATGACTCACCGAACTTCAGCAAGTCTTTTGTTTATGGAATAGAAACCCCTCACTTTGAAGATGGGCAAAGTGTATCCAAATCATTAAATTGGCTCTGTGATCTGCAATCGTAAGTTGCAATGAGTTAGCTAGTTAATTAGTGGTGTGAGTTATCAAGAAGAGTCTTCATATTTGAGGATAATTTTACATCTCGCAATCCCATTCTTAGCTGTATTGAACTGAATAGGAAATGCAAGGAGTAATTTTGAGAATAGTTTACCCAAATCAGTTCTACCATACTATAACAGCACTTGGCATGTCCTTAGCATTAAAGACACCTTTGACTTTAAAGAGCAAGATTTTTCAATTACTGATTTGTGTTTGTCTTGCAGAGGAGTTGCTGTTTCCTTCTAACATATAATAATATTTTTTAATATTACTGAAAAATTGTTGAATATTGTTAAACAAATATGAGTGAAAGTTATTTTCATAATTTGCAGGAAGAGAGCAGCAAAAATTGTATCAAAACGGAATGATGATTTCAAGGAAAAATTTCAGCCTCAGCTTGGAAAAGTCCTTGATCCGTAAGTAAGCAAAGATACCGTCCAAGAACAAAATTCACTCACATTTGCCAAGTCTCCAATATCTTTTTCTGTCTTGGGTAAAAATTATAACTGTATGCTCAATGCTTCCACTGCAGCATTCAATTACAGAAAGGCACTTTCTACTTGCCCTAATTAGGCTGATTAAGCATGCAAGTTACTAATGAGGGCTGTATTGTGTCTGTGTGCTGAAGTTAAATCTTACTGTTTAAATGGTCTATATCTGAATTGATCATATTTGCACCAAGCAAATTACAAGCACGCTGTAACACTTCATTCTTTTTTTCGTGTCCTTTACAGTTAGGAAGATTTAACAGAACTGAAATGTCTCATCTATTGTTTGGAGATTTGATCATTTTACTTTGACACTTTTTTTGGTGACCTTTATTACATCACCTGTATTCTCACTTTATTACTTCCTTGGAAAAGGACATGGAACTAAACTGTGTTATTATCTAGCAGCATATATCAATCTCAGTTGAAACATTACTATTCTTCATAAACCTCAGGTGATCTGGAAGAGCTTTTTAATTTTACAAAACAGTGCTTAGAAAGAGCTACAGTAGTCCTAAGGTACAGCATGGTCAGGATCCAGCTGTGCTACAAATCTAGGGTTCCTGAATGTATAGAAAGACTCTCTTTGTAGATGCTCTAGTTTTCTGTAAAATTATACCTGAAGACTCAACCATTATTGACTTTGATAGTGAAATTTAACTTTAAGCTCAAGATCACAGGCTTAATTGACTTTGGACAACTATGCCCATAGTACCTGTAGGGGGTGAACACAAACGTGAACCAGTTTCTCCTTTCCCCTTCACCGCGTCCTAGCTCACTGTGAAGGAGACCTGGAGTGAGAGCAACATGAGGCAGTACGGTCAGTCAGGGAATATGGGTTGCAGTGCAAGCTCACACCGCACACCAATATTACAAGACAGATAGAAGCGAACCTAATTTTATTTAGTGAATTTTAGACCATTCACATCTTATGTGTAAAACGAAAGTGATAAAATACACATGGTAGTTTTTAGATCACAGTGCTTCCATCTCTGTGTGGGTTTTTTTTTGTTTGTTTGTTTTGTATTTTAGAACAAAGCACTGATTCTCCTTTCAATTTTGATGGAGATTTCTGATTCATGTAACAGTTTTAATTATTAAACATAGAGATAAAATTAACATTGCATCTTTTTCAAATTAAGTAATAAGCAAACAGTTCTTTAATGTCACTGACAGCATCTTAATTTTCTAGTAAATAAAACTGGGCCAAGTTTTCCAGGTGGATATTGGCTTGGTTGCTGGTTTTGGTAGACAAAAAATTGCATGTTAAAAAAATGTGAGATGTGATTCAATTTTCCACTTTAGCAAAATGTAGTTTATTTGGAGACATTATATCAAGTTGGAGATCTGGTTTGTCCCAAACATTCCTAGTATTTGACTAGTGTGTTGTAAGGACTTTTCTCACTCAATAAAAAAAATATTTTAGCATGGAATGTTTTTCCTTTTAATGTGTATAAATGTTCAAAAAGTTAATGTTTACATTTGGTTGTGTTATATTAAGAACAGCAAATGTTTGAAACAGGTTTATAAAGAGATGCTTTTCTGTAATGGCAACTTTGAAGCAAAGTACTGATAAACAAATTTCAGGTGAACAATGTTTAGCATCCCTAATTACATAACAGATAATCATGTAATTTTATAATAATAGCATAGGATTTATTTTGGCTTTTAATCAACTATTTGACAATTAACAAAGAAATGTGCTTATTGACAGTATAGCAGAAACTATGAATGTTCCCCCAGGCCATACATTTGGAATGTTACTCCGTCCAGATGAACATGGTAAGTTCAGGGGCAGAATAAAATCTTATCTTGTTGATGAAACTGTGCTGAAGTAATTACTGTTGGTTGTGTAGTGTATAATTTTCCTAAAATCTTGAGGCAAAATACAAAAATCTAGCAGTGACAGTAAATTTTTGGAGGAAAAATTCGAGAATAATTGAAATTGCTAGTGGAAAAAAAAAGAAGAATTTCAGAAATAAAGGAACTAGGTTTTGGGTGATCTTTTTTTTTGTTTCTTTGTTTTTATTTTTTTTAAAGCCTCTGCCTCTGAATGTAAACAAAATGGGAAATAGCAGAAAACTCGTATTGACATCTAAGTGACAAGGTTAAAATGGCTATTTAAATAATACGTGTCTTTCCACACAATGATTTTTCCAGCACTTCTGTAAAAAGAGTAAAGATAACAAGCAATAAGTAAGAATAATAAATTTTTGAAGGTAGCAGAGAGACAGAAAACAGACTGAAAATAAAAAATTCTAAATTTTCATTATGACAAAATAGTCAACTCAAATAACCGATTTTGGGATTGATGGTGTTTTAATATCATGTTTAATGACTATGGAATACAGTGCATAGTTAGGCAGCAAAAAATATAAGTGGCTCAAAGTTATTTAACTAGTCAAAATCAGAGAAGGCTTGTTCAAATTCTGCATAAGCTTTTTTACATGCTTTACTATGTAGGGTAATAAAGTTAAATATTTTAAATGTGTAGGTGTGCTTGTCCTATAAGGAAGAGCAGAAGAAACTGAACAAAAAAATTAATTGTTAACAAGGAGAAAATAATGCGTGTACATTGCTGTTAGAAGGGAATTAGATGAGATACTGCTAGTTGTTGCTGGCCTGGGAATGAACTTGCACTCTAGAAAGTGACCTTGGTGTCTTGGGGACTTGGATGAAGACGGTAGCTCAGCGTACCAGAGTGTTTAAAAATGCAAATAAAGTTAGGATACAAAGAGTAACACAAAACTAGTACATTGTCTTTCTAGAAATCAATGGTATATAATTTTCTGAAATATTAAATTGACTTTTCCATTGGTTCTTGTAAGTATCTTGAAATACGACAGACCGAAAGGGCTAGATTAATATATGTTCTTTTGCTCTCAGCTATCTGGACATCAAGTAACTCTTACTGCTGTCAGAAGCTTTTGGAAGCAGTGGATAGATTTGTGAAGCTAAATTAAGATGTTTCAAATTTTTGTGTGTTAAGTGCATGGGAGTAGAGAAATCATCATACAGACCATTTGATCTTTTAATGAAATGGCCGTATCGGATGTTCAGCAGTGCTGAAATTCAGCATCTCGAAACTGAAATTCTCTTTTTCCTTAAGACTGTAAGCCATTTTTTAAAATGTCCATTTTCTGTATATGTGCAACTAATTGAGGAAGTGTTTATTTTTATAGGAGTTGGGGATCTTCTTCACTGCCGGGTTCCATGTGAGTTCCTCCGTGGTAAAGACAGAGAGCGAGCTATCTTGGCAGCAGTTCGGCAAAGTTTGAAGAAAGCTAACTATGAGAATTTTGACATGTTACTAGAAGCATTCAGGCATTACGATAAGGTTAGTGCTTTGAAAAAATAGAAATGTAAAGCAATGCGTGACATTAGCGCTCCTGTGCTATGAAGATACAGACAGGAAGAAAAGCATAGCAAGGCAAATACAGGTGAAGACTATAAAGGCAAGGTAACTTCATAGTTATTGTATGTTTAATATACTGTGATATGCTATGGAATTAAACACAACAGTATTTGGAGCCTTTCACAACAGTATTTGGAGTATCCAAGTTAACAGCAAGCTACGGACTTGTGAGCAGAAATAATCTTAGCATTTTTTTCTCTTCAAAATTTGGTATTTCTTCTTAAAAGAAATACTGTCGAAGGGATTATGTTCATATTTCCTTCCAATCTGTACTTTTTGACTGAGTCACCAACCATCAGAATTTCATATCTTTTCTTTTTTTCTCTGTGGAAGAAAATTTATAATTGACCTTTTGTATATAACATTAGTTGCAATGAATACAGAATGATTGATGCCTTACTTTCAAAAGAAATCTTGGCTTTGCCTCAACATTTATGATTAGATTGTTATCTGATCACAATACCCTGTCACACTAACTTTCTTTTAATCTCAAATCACTCTATTACTTGTTGAAAATTATTTATTGACTCTTTTATATTCAGATATTTAATTTCTAAATTACTCAAGGTTTCTTTTTTTGCTCAGCATGTTACTCTTCTGAAATGGTGTACCTGGCGCTATGTCTGTATCTATAAACAGATATCTCTCTCTCTATATATATATAAACGCATATGGGTATGTGTTCCTTGTGGTGGAACCTTTTTATAATGGCTGTTATAACAACTGTTTTATTTTATTTATAACAGAATGGTGATGGAATGATAGACAAGGATGACCTGCGAAAGTCCTGTTTTCAGCTTAATCTGAATCTAGATGATGAGCTCCTGGATTCCTTGTTTGACTATTGTGATTTGGATAAAGATGGTCTGATTAATTATCTGGAGTTTGCAAGCTTTCTCAACTGGAAAGACAAAATGGCTGTTAAAGAATTTGAAGAAAAAATAATTACAAAAGGTAAATGGCTTAATACTGGGAAATTGTGGAGATGATCTTATTCTTAAAACAGCTACGGAAAGGACATTGCTGGTGTAGACTAGGTGCTCCTTTAGAAGGGTAGAATTTAGAGAGTCTATTTAGTCCTTGCCTGCCACCAGCAGAGCCTCAGATACAAATGTATTTCAGAACCCTGGAGTTCTGAAGTTCTGTGTTGCATGTTGAGAATGTCCCATAAATCAGGAGAAAGTAAAAAATCTCAGAATCGTTATCAGATATGACGATTAATTATGTTATCTACTTTATAATTTTTCAAGGATTCAAGCAACATTTTTCACCTCTTAGTCTATAATCTGCTGATTATAAATCCTGGCTGTACCATAACTTTTGTTTATAGGGAAGAAACTAGGTACTCCTGTTCTGCCTGAAGACACAAAGACAAATGATAAGCCACTGCTGAAGCAGGAAGATCTTGTGTTAAAAGAACCGGGAAGCTCAGAAAAAACACCAAACACGCTTACAAGATCAACAGATCATGTTGATCATGCAAATTATCAGACAACTTCTTCTCAGTATAATGCTGTAGTAGGTGGTCTCCCAACAACCTGTAAGTACAGTGGACTGTACTTCTCACTTCTGAGCGTTATTTAAGACAAAATCAGGAACAAGTTTAAAAAGTATTGCTACAGATTCTACTAATGTACAATAGTGAACTAATTTATCTAAACCAATTTTTTTAGGATTGTGGCTTGGAAGTTGGCATGGCTTGGATGTTTGGCGTGCTTAATCCATTCAAACCAAGAAATTTAATCTAGGTGTCTTTGAGAAATTATGCTAGTAATTTTAGGAGAAAAATACCTTCTTGGAATCACCTAAAATGGTTTTAGCTGGAAGTACTGGATAAGTACTAGAATATTACTGCAAGATTTCCTGTTGTCCTGCTTCATGATGTAGCTGAAGCTAGGAATTCTAAAAATACGAAAAAAGAGATAAGGAATAAAATTATATAAATTCTTATTGAACATATGTGAGATGAAGTATCACATTTTTTCTCATTTCACACAAAATGTTTTATCCTCCCTGGCACTATCTTTACATACTGGCTTTTCCATGCTACCTGTTGATTGATTTCCACAGGTTATCCAGTGTGTGGTGTTCCAACTATTCGTTCAGATCTTCCTGCTCCTCGAATTCGCCGCATCAGTGACAGAACTAATTATGGTGATGAGGGCAATGCTTATGCAGTATTGTTCCCTTCTGTCTTCAGTCAAAAAGGAGTGTATGAAAGAGACTTTTTAAAAACAAGACCAAAGGCAGAGGTATAGTGCATTTCTTCAGAATATTCTTTCAAGATAAATGTACCTCTAGCCATGTGGGAGTGGAAAGTCATATTATCAAATAACTGGTTGTAAAATTCATTGTTGCAACATTACCACCTTTCTTTACATCCATTCAACTATCTGAAAAATATGTACTCTTCCCATTCATAATTATTCATAAAGGTGGCAGATATTAATTTTATTGAGATGCAGCTTCAACAAGTAATATAAGGAAGTATGTCAAGTTATTGCTACTCTCATGCTTAAATGCTGTGTCAGATGAGGGTTGGTAATTAATCTAGGGTTTAAGAGCCTGTGGCTCATCATTTCTTCAGTGTGAGAAGAGCAAAGTAGTTGTGGAATTTCCATCCTTGCATTTATTCAAATTTCTGAGCAAGGACCCAAGCAACATGATTTAATGATAAAGTTAGCCCTGCTTTGATTACATGGTTGGATGGATGATCTCCTGAGATCTCTTCCAATCTAAGTTATTCTATGATTCTATGAGTAAGTGTCTTAAAAAGACCCACAAGAATATTTTGCAGGTGTGTAAAACTAGTTTCTATCACAGAGGGAAGTTCAGTGGAAAATTTTAACGAAGGTGTCTCTCCTAAAAAAAACTTGCAGGTTTTGCTAATAGCAAATTCAACAAACTGCTTGAATATACTTTTAAGTGCTCTGCTGAGTCACGGGCATAGGCTCCGGTCTACAGAGGACTTGTACAGTGATAGAGGATATAGGGAATCACACACCAGTGCTGTGCCAACTCATATTTTTGAAGAGAAAGATAGGATGTGAGACTGTAGAGACTTACATGGGGACTCCATGGTTTTTCTATCAGATATCTCTGGGGGCTGCTACCACTCTTTTATCTCACAGCCCAGGGCTCCTCCCACATAAATACTAAAACAACTTTGCTTCGTCTTCAGTATTCTTTACTCTTTTGCTTCTACATTTGTATGCATTTTCTAATGAAAAAATATTACGAGATTACTTCATTGCCTGAAATACAATTTATGGGACAATTGTAACAAAATGTGAAATTCCAATCTAAAATGAAAAAGAAGCCTTGACAACCTCTCCGTCTCTACTAGTCATTATATTAAATTTTCAGTCACATTTGAAAGTGGATCTGGAACTTGAGTATATATTTTACAGAAAAGAATGTTGCTAATTAGTGGGTGGGGATGTAAAAGGTGTGGTGTCATGTTCTATACATATCCATAAAATGGCTTGTCAGAATGTTGTGTACATGAGCATTTACCATTTTATAATCTAGCTCTGAAGCAGGAAATGTGTACATGCAGAATATAGCTAGCAGTAAATAGAATTCATGCTTCATTGAGAAGCCCATTATACCTGTCAAGCACTAGATAGAACTCTTTGAAGTTATGATGTGGCCTGAGATGTCATACTCCATTGTAGACTATACAGGCTATACAGAGTTCAGTACAGAACCACCTCTGAGCTTGTTAAATCACCCTATAGTTATGAAATGGACTGTTTCAGTAATTTAGTGACGGTCTTTGATTTATTTTGATATGAAGCATTGATATTTTCAAACATGTAATAGCTAATGAAATTATATGAGAGCCCAGAGTCATTTAATACTGCCAGTTTTTGTATAGGCCTATAGAAATGAATGCGAATTCTGACTATAAAGCAGTTTCATGAGGTAACTCTTCATGTTACAAAAGAACAAAATAGTTCTAGGGCCTGCTATTTTCTTCACTGGAATTTGACCTAGTCTATTGAAGAGAATAGAAGTTGTGTAACTGAGTAATAGTGTGTAATTTATATTCAACTGATAGGTAAGGGTCAGTTTAACCCCGTCTGCACACTTGATAGACTGGAGTTTAGTCAGTGGTTATTTTATGGCTGTTGATAAGCCAGGACAGAGCTGTATTTTAATATGGTGAAGCCAAGCTATGTGAGCATGTAGTCCTTTATGGTCTCTGCAGTGGTAAACTGTAATGGAATATTGCGTTTAGTTTAACTTTTAAATTTCACTAGCTTGTTGAAGATATTAGATCAAATCTGGTTTCTTTTCCTCATGAGTAATATTATTGATTTAACTAAAATAACACCTATGCTTAAAGAAACAAAATTTAGCCCATGTTTTCCTCCTGTAATTTCAGCTGGCATAAACTGTCATAGATTCATTGGCTAACATGAAGCTGTAGATTTGCTGTACTGTGAATCAGGCCTATATTTATACAACAAACCGTTTTAGAGAAAGATGACAAACAAGGCTGACTTGACTGTGTTAAAGGTCTTACTTTATCAAAGCGTTTATTAAATCTTCAGAGCATGAATATAACACACATGCGCACACACAATACAACTGAAGAAGCCAAATGTTTACTAATACTAACAAAAGCACAAGTCATGTCAATATTCTTCTAATACCACCTTCCTCTAATGAGTCAACAGGTCAGTGTAATAAGGCATGCAGTAGGAAGCATCCAAGTGAGAAATTACATGAAAAAAATATTTCTGCTGAATTACTTTGGTGTAAAACTATAGCAAGACCCAAAGTTGATGTGAACCATTTCATTTTAGTCACTTCATCCATTTATCTATACCAATTTAAGATCTTGTGTATAGTATTGTTGCTGTGAAATCCAGACAGTAATCTGATTTATGTCGGTAACTGCAAACAGCAAAAATACAGTGGATAAAACAGGACTCGACTTAGGGCTTTTAAAAAACGTTTACTTTTCCCTGAATCGTCTGTGTTTGATTTTTCTGATGTGGAAGTTACATCAACATTACTTTATTAACTAAAGACAATTTTGTACACCACAGCTTTCATCCCAATAAGATTCAGATTTACTTAAACAGGAATTTCTTTGGTTAAGGATGCAGGATGTGATCTGTAGACGTTATTTAAGAGTGGGAAAACATTCTTTGGCAAATAGAGATTGGTAATATATGTAAAAGCCAGAATCTAAATAGTTTAAAGAAAATGCTGACCAGAATTACATGAATTGTATTATTTTGTAGATTGCACAAATTCTCCGCAAAATTGGCGTGAACATTTCAGGTGAGACGTTTGAAGAGATATGGAAGCAAGCCTGTTTGGAACATCAGAAAGACGAGGTTTGTGTAGAATGCATCAGGAATATACTGGATGAGAGACATGGATCACATACAAAAACCAGTTGCTAATTCCAGTCTTTGGGCCTTGCATTATTTAAATTGACATCAGTCATAATTCTGATGCTGAATACAATAAACATTTTCAATAATGTGTGTTTACAGAACTGGAACTCACTGTTTGTTGTCTTTCTGAGTAGTGGGTTCACCACAAATATATGAATCTTACTGCTGCCATTGCAGGTAGTAGGAACTGATGTCCATAGGAATAAAAGAGGATAAAGCATGTTTGTAAATGGAATGCAAATAATTATTACAGTCTTTATTTTCTCTTTTTTACGGTGCTTCTGAGTTTAAATAATAATACTTTGAACAGGGATGCATTTTGCATTTTTTTTATTTTTTTGTTTTTCTTTTTTACTTTTAAAGGGATGGACACTTTTGAAAATACTTAAGATAAATTTTTTAGGTATGCAAGGCCTCTTAAAGATTAATATCATACAATAGCATCTTGCCTTGCTTCTAATGTTCCATGATTTCTTAACAACAAGATGGTAGCTAACAGAGATCTGGCTGTGGTATGTTACTTGTTTAAAAATTCATGTGAGAAAGTGCTTTACAGTAAGATGCTAAGGAAACGACATAGTCATGGGTGTGGGATCTAAAGTGTTGTCATGAAATACACTCCATGAGAACCAATGGATTAAGAAGTGCAAAAATAAATGCCCAGTTGTGTGGCAGAGGGCTAATATTCTTTATGCCAGCTTATGGCTATTAGGTAGTAGTAGTCAGTTTTCACAAACAAGAAAAAAGAATGGATATTTAGAGATGGATGTGCACATTACATAAAAACACGGGCTAGTTAGTCAGAAAAGTTTGGGTGGGCTTTCAGAGAGCTAACTGATCACCTGTGACCAGTGCAATTTCTTGGGAAGAGCACTTGAGGATTATTATGGATATCTCAAAGAATATATATGAAGTCCTATAAGAATAAACAATAGAAAGCAAATAATACTAACTGTGAATTGGAATGTTCACGCTTAACCAACAGGACTGAGCTTGGTACAAAAAAATGGAAATTCTTCAGTATTGACAGTGAGAATGATTACTATTAGACTTTTTCAAATTAATTGAAAAGAAAAGCCCTTGCCCAATGTAATCTTAACATACGGGATTTCAGGAAGGATATCACTTTGTCACCTATTGGTGCTTTAAATACCTTAGTAAGATTTGGAGGATGTTGTCAGCCAAAGGTTTTACTGAGTTCTACAACGTAAGTGAAGGTTCTGTATATCTTAAATACTAGGTATGCATGCTTAAAATTTCATTGTAGCGCTTTACTCACATGATTGTTAAGATTCCTCGTTAGCCAGTGTTCTAGGAGCTTGTAATTTACTGGCTTGTAACGTGAGATCCACAAGACAGACCCTTTTGTACATTATTGTTGTAGCACCAATAGTAGCTGTCTCACATGAAGGAGAAGGAATTTGCTTTCTGGTATCTCCAGGGAGCAGGTGGTAGAAATGCTGCTTGACGAAGGCAGCTTCTTTCCTGCTGTGAATGAAAGTTGTTCTGCGCTGTTGTTGCCTTGCCTTCCCATCCTTCTGGAACGCAGTGCATGCACTGGGAAGCATGCAGGAAGCAGACTGTGACTGTCCCAAGTGAAATCATGACAGAAAGATAAATGTACTGCTAATTTCAATTGAATTTATTATGTCAGGATTCCACTACCTCCAGTGAAATTCTCTGAAGCTCCTCTTCTGCGCATATAAGGTGGGAGGGAAGAATCCTTTACCTTTGTTGCAGTGCGCTTCCAAAAGCCTCAGATAAATTCTCTGCAACATTGGTGTGAACATTTCAGATGAGAGGTTTGTATGTTTTTCTCCTTCAATAGAAAGTTTTAGATGAAAGAGTTAAGCTCACTTCAGGAAAAAATGAAAAAAAAATATAAAAATTACCAGATCGGTGTGTGAGTATATATATGAGATCTGTTGTGCTTGTTCAGCAGCTGGAAATTCTGTGTACCCTATGTTTTGAATCTACTGTAAAAATACCCACTTTCATTCCTCTGCTTTCAGTAGAATCTTTCCCTTTGTCAGTGGAATGGAATTAACATTATTCTTGGACAGTCTGCTAAATAAATCCAGAATAAAGAGGACTGATGAATCATGCTTTAGTTTTTTGCCAGTTTGTGTCTAACTGCAGACTAAAGGTTTCCTTTTGAGCTTGGGTTTTAAATGAACTGGAAGTGGTTTTCACCTAAACTTACCTCTTCTGAAGCTTTATAGGATTAATCGCTGAACAGAGCTATAAATGCTACTTGTAGGTGCTTGTTTTTATCAAAATATATAGGAGGCCCCTGAAAGATTTAATTGCTGTGAAACAGGCAGTTAATTCTGAGGAGTTTCCCAATCTTTTTGTTTCCTTTTGTTAAATGCTTTATGCCCACAGAGTTTTGGTGCAGATTTTTGTATTTCATTTCTGTTTGACTTCCCAACGTGTGTGAATTCAATCACATATTTGTAGGCTTTAGAGCTGCAAGTTGTGTTCTGTGATTTTTATGGTTCCCTTAATTTCCCTTAATGTCCAATTGACAGAAAATAAAAAGTTTGCTTTCTTCTATATTGCAGCATGATTGCCTTTATCTAGGTACGGAGCGGATTTAATCAGGACAGCACACTACTTTCACCAACCTGTGGGCCGTATTCAAGGCAAAGTTTTCCAGAAAGGGTTAGCAAAACAGCTTTCACTAGGACTCACAACTCTAGGAGCAACGTACAAATTTAGTGTTTGAGTGAATTTATCTGTTAATGGTTATATTACAAAATCACAGAGATTGTAAATACGTTGACTGAGACTTTGTGGACAAATCTAGTAAACAGCAAATCCTGACGAAGGTATATATTTTGGTAAAAATCAGTGAGTTCTAGACATTTTGGGCCAAATTTTCTTCATAGAGTTTTCATAAAAACAGGCATCGGATAAAAGACAGTGCATTCAGATATTTGCGCACTATTTCTCCATTAATCTCTGTTTCACTACAACAATTATTCCAAAGAACAGATTATTTAATAATTATGAATTTTTAATTCCTTCTGTCAAATGAATTGAACTCCTCTTGAGTTCATCTTAGAGCAGATGTATTGGTTTCCAGGGACAGAGCGGGGAGGTCTTTCTTTTTACAGAGGTAGAGGCCAGTGTTTTCTTCTCCCCAAAAGCCATGCCAGGGATACCTGAGAACACTTACCTGTAAAAGATAAGGCTGAAGATTTGAATCTGGAAAAATATTTGTTATCCATTCTATATTTCTGGCTCTTAATCTTCAGAATGTGGATATTAGCGCAGAGAAGCGCACAGCTAATATGACTTGTTTGGCAGTGGCTTGTGCTACGCAAAGCAGATGTTGGACACGATTTTTCTTTTTACTGTTGTCTAATGGAAAAATTCATCTGTGCAATGACTTGTGTTTGAGATGCTGGAAGATCCAACCCACTGTCTTCCATGGAAATGTATGTATAAATAAATGTAGACCGTGCCTTGATATCATTACGACATAACTTTAATATATGTCTTAAAAAGACTAAGAATTATTGTTTCAGTAAATTAAGAATTGCTGGTTTTCAGTGATTTATCTGACTCAAATAAATTTCTTCGTCCTTGAACTCATTCTTAGAAGTGCAAGAAGAATGGCAAGTTTTGTTTGGTTGGTTGTTTTGTTTTTTAAACAACTGTATATAATTATTTGGGTGCTAAATAGAATGCTAATAACCCTTTATGCTAAGAAGAATACTTCAAATGGATGTCTAAACAGAAAAGGAGGTATTGGGGCGAAGTGCCGAGAAATATGATTTCAGTCTTCATCTTGCCAATAGATACAAATAGATAGGATATTTTTGGAATGGCTTATACGGCCTAATTAGTTGGTGTTAGCCATTAGGAGGTATTTCTTTGGAAACTGGATATTTGCATTTGACAGTCTATCAGTGGGCACCATCTGCCTGTGTGGTTTCACCTTGCTGAATGGCCAGAATGCTTTTCTAGCAGATGGGTACGAGCTTAGGCATGCCAAAGAAACACTAAATTCTACATGGTTGAGTAGTTGGGATAGGATCTATGTTTTCTTTATTACTCTTTATATTAATTTTGAAAATGCCGCTATAGATTACACAAACCTGGAGGAAAGATTTTGGCATCTTCAATCCGGATGAATCTGGAAAGGGAAAGGTAGTCAAAACAGTCTTCATTGTGTTCAGATTTGCTAAGACAGGTGCTTGTTGATTTCTGCCAAATGTGTGGGACCTCTCTGAACAGACTGGAGTAGATGGAGAACTTGTGCATCCCAGGTCCACGTTTCTGACTTCCAAATGTCATAACCGTGGAAAATATGTATTTCTCAGGACTCAAGTACCTGCAGCTGTGTTCTGGAATTATATTCTAGGAGACTAAGTGGTAAGTTCTGTAATACCTAAATAGTAAAACTTTGGTGCGTTCTGCATGTTTTCAATGCTCACTCCTCATTCCAGTGCCTAGATGTGAACAAAAATGGCACAACCAAGACCTAATCTGAAAAAAAGTGAAGGGCCTGAGTATCACTGACAGATTTTATTCATGTGGCTTTTGTGAAGTATCTCTTCCTCTAGTAACCGGGATCATACATTGTGCATCTTAAAAAAAAAAGTCTTGCGTGTGGTGTATACTTACTAGGTAAGGTTCTACCACACAATCAGATCAAAAGAAGAGAGAGCAGCTTAAGAACACATAGTTCTAGAAATAGCTTTTCCATAAGCCTTGAAATTTTCTGCAGATTCAGAATTTCTTTGAATCTGAGGTGGAACAAAGGTCTGAAATAAGAGCAGAAGGGTTTCCAAATGGTACCAGTTAATCATGGGGTGATTTTGTTTTCCTAGCAGTTATAGAGACACATGCAATCCCATGCGAATACTCTACTAAAAGTGTGTCCCCCCAGTGAGTGGCAAGGCTGAATGCATAACAAAATTTAGGGCTATATTTTGCTAGTGAGCAATAATTATAACATAAGAATATAAAGAGCATCTCTACAGGGCAGCCCAAAGGTTCTGCCTAGCCCAGTGTCCCATCTGACAGTCGTCAAAAACATGATTAGGGAGAAGCAGCAGATCAGGGCAAACATTAGGATGTCTCTTCCTAGCAGTATCCCCGTGCTTCAACTACTTTGAACCACTTCAGGTGGTTGAAAGGAAGGAAGGACCTTTCTGAAATGCATATATTTTCCTTATATTAAATGATCTTAAATTTTAATCACATTTATCTTCATGAACTTACTCAGACTGCCCTTGAAACTTTGCGACGCTCTGGCCTCTGCAACATCTTTTGGCAAGGAGTTCCATAGCTTTAGCAATGCACTGAACAGAAAAACTAGCTCCTTTGCTTGTTTTAAGCCTTCTTTCTGATGGCTTATTATGATGGAAGATAATTACTCCATTTGAAGAAACAACAAACAAATCCACTTCTAGACGCTGTCAGTGATACAGATATTTATAGGCCTTTGTCACATCCCTCCTAAGTCCTGGCCAGGCACTACTTGCCTGGCTATTGCCTGTATAGAAATTATTCCGAAGTGTTGTTTTGGCATGTTACTTTTCTCTGAAGTTTTTCTGATTCTGCAGCACATTTTCTGAGATACAGTGCACGTGGATTTAAAAGTGGCAGACGGGAGCTTTCTCTGTGCTGTCAGTTTATTTCCCCTAATAACACTATTAAGAATGATTACTGTATTTCAAACATGGAGGCAGGGGTAGTTTCAAAGATGTTTTATACGATTATAGGGCAGCTAGCACGGATTGAGTCAGTAAGGCATTGCTGAGTGCAGCAAACTTGTGATATATAGTTGTATGCTTAATGCAAACATAGTGCCCTGTGACCTGCTTTGCTCTTATAAATACACTAAGTCAAGGGGATTTGATTCCAGTTTGCATGTTGTTGTGAAAACAGAATTTAGTTCAGTTTATACAACTGAACAGTCTACGTGTTTTCTTTCATAAAATGCTTTGGAGGTGTTGGATGGAAGATGAAGCCTCAGGTGAAACTGGTTTTGCTTTAATAAACAGCGTTTCAATGCCACCATGGTACATATAGCAAGGCACATTGTTAAGCTGCTAGACAGAAATGTTTGTTATACTGGGATGTAATTCTTCCTCTGCATAAATTCAGCACAGGGACCTAGCTACCTCTTACGTCTATAACGGGCCTAGATGAGTGCACAAGCTCGTGCTCACCCTGTGAAAATAAAGATCAGATGCAATCTGTTTGCTTTCTTAAATGCCAGGTCTCTTGATGTAGGGCCAAAGCTGATGCTATCTGCCAGTGTTCTCTTCGCTGTTCAGTCGCAGTGGGAGTGTACAATAATGCTATCTCTGTACTTACTGGTCTTATTCCAGTGGGTTTATAGGGGTAACAAAACAGCACTCGTACAATGATTCACTCAAAGTACAGTACCGCTGAAAGCCAAACATGAATGGATTCCAGACTTCTGATCTCTCAATGAGCATCTCCTTTGAAGTCCTTATTTGCACCCTCTTTAGAATGGACAGCAGTACAAAGAATTTCTGAGGAAAAAACAAACTAATGATTAATTACCTCATTTGAATGGGACTTTAAAATTACAGTTGAAATAGTAACATGATGCTTAGGGCTTTTTTTTTTTTTAAAAAAAAGTCTGCTTTTGTCCTTATTCTACAGGCAGGGAAACAAAGAATCATATTGCCATTTTTTAGGACAAGTGTTAAATGCGTTTTTAGATGTGTAGCTGTCTACCGAAGACAGTAGGCCACTGTCCCTGCATACATGCAGGTATATAATTGCCTGTCACAGACCTGGTTTTCTTTTCTAATTTAATCATGCAGGTGGTTAAGTAAGCCAGTTAACTCTTGTTAAACCATCAGTTAACCCTTGTTAAACCATCATCGATGTTTAATACATCCTTGCTTAAGACAGTACGCAGCTCACCTCTAAAGTTGCTTTGACGTGAAACCTAATACCAGTAGCAGAGTGATAAGATTGGGACCAAAAGCTTAAATATCATAACAAGTATTTCTCACTTGAATAACAGCCATTGTTTCTTAGAAGTCTGTTGGAGGTTTTTTGGGGGTGTTTTCTCTTTTTTTTTTTTTTTTATTGCTGGAAACAATAGGAGTAGCCTGACTATGTTGTCGCAGAAAGTGCTAGTACTTTGTTGCTGACTCATTTTTTGCTTCAAGCCATTTCTCACCATTTGTTGTGTTCATCAGCTTTTCAGTTCAGACGGTTTACTTAGGGATAATATTGAGGACAGTAGGAACACACAGCCTAATAGCATTTGCAGGTGGTCAGAGATGTGCTAACAATGCTCCAGTGTCATGATTATTGGTCTTATTATTTGAGAACAAGAAGAACTGCGAGATTATTGAATAAAATGCTGCATGACAAACATTTGTTCATAAAACTAGGAATGGTTCGGATGAGTGATGCTTGTTTCCCTTTCTACAGCTTCTTCACTGCAGAGTTAGGCAAACAGAGTCCTATCCCGAAAAGAGCTTTGCATGAACTGAAGGGCTTTGGGCCCTGGGGCTTGAAAGATGTCAGATGTTATGTCAAATTCTCCCTCTGGTTAACCAGTTAACAGAAATGGTGAGGAAAAAAGACCCCCTTTTGAATGAAAGGGAAAGAAACTAATGTTTTGTATGCTGTTACACAGTTTCTGTGGATTATTCCCTTTTAAGTGCAAAAAAAAAGGAGGTAGAAAAACACAGTCTCTCCTCTTTTTCCTTTTTCCACTGAAGAAAGTAGAACAAACACAGTAAGATGAAAATTGCAGAACGTGGGGAAATTAGAAATAAGTAAGGTATGAAAAGACAAAATTTTTCTTTTCAAGGAGAAGAAAAACTTGCATCAAAATGACTTTGTTTGTTTGTTTTTCTTTGATAAGAAGAACAAAAGTCTGAAGGGACTTTTCAGTCAGCTTCATGCATTTCTGCCAAAGAACCTACACGGAAGAAAGCTGTGATTTTCTAAAGGGAAATGCCTGAAAGCACATTGACCCTTTCTTGAAATACAGCAGAGGGTCTGTGAGAAAAGATGTATTGTACCTGTCTATAGAGTAGCAGTCATTCTTCGATATTAAAAGATGATTTGAAACGTTGAGAGAAATGTTGTATATAAGATTATACGACAGCAGTGTGCCGGGACCATGTGTGCCTGGCTCCCCGGCGTGTGCAATATTCAGCACCTTGTATATGGAAAGACTTTTATACAGGATGGTTATGCTATACATCATATTTGTGTCATGTCTAGCTAGACTTTTTAGGACTGTAAGTCCAATTATAAATTCCTGTAGTGAAACAGGAAATAAACATCAGAGTTTAGAAGTATCTAGAGGTTATAGGTGGGTTATTGCAGATATAATAATGAAATAATTTTAACAAATAACAAGTTACTCGGAAGGTCTCAAACTGAAAAGCGAGTCCTGGTCTTTTGCATAGCCCTTTTCAAATAGAAAGGGCTCATTTCTAACACAGAGGGCACATGAGAGATTCAGGTAGTGTTTTATTATCCCAAGAGCTGTGGGAGGAAACATTCCCTGCTAGGCAAATGATTATTTTGTGGAGAAAGGTGGAGGAAATGAGGGAAGCAGCAAAAAGAGTAGGGGCAAAGAGGTTTCTGCAGAATGTGTTTTTTTTCTCCCTCCCCCTTCGCCCCCTTATTAAATCATATAAGAATTTTCCATATAGGGGATTTCTTTCTGTCAGTCACCTAATTAGTTAGAAAAAGGCAAGTAAAAACAATGAAATGATGATTGTCTCCTTATTCCATTCTTACTCTCTTTCTTGACATGTTGAAGAAACACTAAAAAGACCCACAGTACTTCTTATATTTGTCATTCATTATAGACTACACTAATTTATTCTGCTGATTCTTTATTTTGAATGACTACAGAAATATGCTCATAAATCATTGTTCTTCACTAAGTTCTTAGCCACGCAATAGAAATAAGGTATTTTATTATTCTCTTTAACTTCACAGGAAACTGTAGATTTATCAATAATTATCACTTTATTGAGTGACTGCTGGTGGGGTGATGTGGAAAATATACTTGCCTTAAATATTTTGTAGTGTTTCATACAAGTGGGAGGACACGTTATATTGCTTCAACTCCATTTTCCTGGCAGAAGTGAGAGCTGCAACAGCTCTCTTCGCATTTCTGACAAGCAACCCATTTGTTTGAGTTTCTAGATGTCATTCACATCCTTAATTCTAGGATTCCAAGCCAGTAATGTTATTCTGGAATTGTGAGTCGTCCAGAATGTTTTCATCCAGCATTCAAGAATATGTTCCATTTTAACCATAAATATGATGATTGAGATACATATTTATGAGATAGGATAGTTGGTGATATTAAGCACAAAGATCTCTATTCCTGTCGGTTAACTGTAAACAATTCATTGAAGCACCAGCTCGCTTAAAGGTTCCTTTATATTAAAGAGAAGAAAAGATGTACACTTGTATGGCACTTCAATTTTTCAAACATGTGTCTCGCTTTTCAAAGGCTGAGGGCAGGTTTGGAACCACTTTGATACGTCAGGTAAGCACATGAGCTTGGTGGGATGAAGTTTCCAGACTCAGGACTTGATTTACCTCCTTCAGTCCCTAGCCTTCATTTGCGCCTTTCACGTATACGGACATTGGATTACTACATGGAAGACAGTAGTTTTCCTCGAGATTAATTTACATGTGAGTTTGTATTACTACAAATTTATTTTTTTTTTTTAAACGAAAGGGTGCTTTGTAGCACAACGTTGGCTCAGCATTTGCTCTTAATGGTTCTGGAGGACGGTGTCCCAACCCCCGCCCTGGGCAGCCTATTCCAATGCCCGACCACTCTTTCTGTGAAAAATAAATAAATACCTTATCGTACTTTCTCCCCTGCCACACATCTGTGTGGATAATCATGGAAAGGCTGAGAGACCTGCGTGTGTTTGGCCTGGAGAAAACTGAGGGGGGATCTCATCAATGCTTATCAATATCTAATGGGTGGGTGTCAAGAGGATGGGGCCAGACTCTTTTCAGTGGTGTCCACCCTTGGGGTTTTTTTTGTTGTTGTTTTTGTACCACTTGATGCCAACATACACAATTTAAGCAGGTAACAAGTTTTCAGTCAAGTTGGGTAAGTATTAAACCGCGGCGCAAATGCCCACGCGGATGAAGCTGGCAATATTTTTGCCTGTGAGGGTTAGCGTGCCTGTGTCTGCGGCACCCTTAGTTCGTACCTCGGAGATCTTCAGGAAACGCCACGTTTTATCATTGATGCAAACAATAATGGAAAGTGATATAAAAAAATTCTTCTTCCTTTACCGGTGAGTTTGTGATCTGACGGATGTCGCAGCCATGGTGAATGGCGATTAAAAAGGGGAAGAGGAAAAGACCTTACAGGGTCTCCAAAAGCCGCAGGGTGTTTTATGTTAGTATTGCAATAACAAGTTACAATAACCTAATAATTACGGGAAAAGATTAATTAGTGAGTGCATGTATTAGAGAAATATTCATGTCCTGGGTGTTAATATTCAGGTTTTCATCAACTGAAAGGCCAAACAGTTTTTTTGTTTGTTTATGGGGTTTTGTTTTTTGTTTTGTTTTGTTTTGTTTTTTTTAAACTTCAATAATATAAAAAACTTTTGGACTAAAAGGATGGAAAAATTACTTTAAAAAATTTTAAGGAGCTATTCATATTTTACTCCTGATACCCCTGGCAACAAACATGTTTTGAATTAAGACATTTGGCTGTGTAATGTTTAAGAATGGGGTCTTCAGTAGTGAATTAGTTACTCTGTTGCTCAAACACATACTGGTAATGCGTTTCCTGTTTTATTCTCATATCCTCTCAATACTAAACTTACTTCATGGTAAAATATACCCCAATTGACCCAGTAACAGGTTCACGCTAAATATCTGCCCCCAGGAACTGTTGCAGAGCAGGGGAACAGAGCTGGGGAATGTCGCATTTCCAGCTCTTCAGTTTGAGCGATATTAAAACCTATCAGTGTTTCTCTGTAGAAAGCAAAACGAAGGCAAAACAAATTGAGCTGAAAATCAATGAAATTGTTCCTGTATTAAGCAAAACCTGAGAGTATATAATTTGTTTCCCTTAAATCCTCATCTGACAAACTTATTTTTCAAATAAAAACCTAAACTCTAAGCCAAAAGACATCTTTCTGTAAGGTCATAGAGATGGGGGGAAGGAAATATAAAAACTCTCCTGTGTTCAAAAGGACTTTTTTTTTTTCCTTTTGCTTTTTAAGTACTGGAGATATAACCCGCGTTCAAATTTTTTTTTTTTCTGGGACCACTTGAATTACTTTTAAGAGGTCTGGTATTTCAAAAGACAGGCTATCAGCATTTAATAAATGTGAAGGCCATTAAAGTTCCTCACAGAGTAACTAGAAATGTGGGCACTCACAGGAAGGAGACATTATAAGCAAAGTAATATGTCTTCATATTACTTTACCCATGATCTTCCAGCAATTCATACTCTTAACTTTGTTACCGGGTTCCTGAATATAACTTCTGCTTTAAAAGAAGTGAATAGGAAGCAAGTCCAAAATTGGTTATGACACTCTTGTCTAATGACAAAGAAATTGAGCCAACATCTCGATTCTCCACTTGGGTGTTACTTTTTCAGATTAATATAGGGGAAAATTAAGTCCTAGTCCCCATATTGTCAGATTGCCTGATGTTTCACTTTTTTTCTTAACATTTTCCTAAAGGTGTGTGAGAATTCTAAAATTTCAGCTGAAAGAGCGACTACAACTGTTAAGAATGTTTCTCCTCAGTTTGATCCTTCCCTTAGGCTTGAATGGGAATCGTGCTTCGCTTGCAAAAGCGCATCCTCTCCAGTGCCACCCAACAGCAAAACGCTGCAGCCCTGGCAAAGAAATCGCCATATTAGCAAGAGCTCTTGCTGCCGGCAGTGCTGCAGAAAGTGATGATGGTGACACAGAAGTTGCTGACAGGCTGACACTGTGTATTAATCTGCGGACAAACGGTTCACGGTCAGACGGTTGTGCAACTCACTTGAGCCACGTTCCGTACTTCGTTCGGTGTGGGGGCTTGTACGGGGAAATGAAAGTATTGACTTAAGGGCTGTTCACCTACCCACTGTTTATTTATCGTAGTTGAAAATTATTTCAGATGCTTTCCTAAGTATAACTGATTAGGTTAAATGGAGATTATTTTCTTGGAACTAGCAAAATTGTGTCTTTCACTAATTTGTGCTGTTGAGTTCATTCACTGCCAGGGCTTTCATCTCTGACTATAATCTTAGAACTCCAAACTGATGCTGAATTTCAGTTCTTCCCTTTTTCTGCAAACTTTCGTTCCTGACATCTATCCTAAAGTTCCTACTATGGTCTCATGATGAAGGCTTCTCTTTACAAGTCTTCCCTCTCAAACTGCTCTTGTAATTTCACTTTGCTTTCTCTCCTGGAACCACAATCTTACTCTCTTACTAAAGACTTTTCTTCTTCTTTCCTTGAGTCCATCTTGCATCAGATTCCTTTATATTGTCCTCTGAAAGTATTCTAAAGCCTCCCTTCCCTAACTGCTTTAACATAATCTTTATCTTCCACCATATTATCTCCTCACCTCTTTGTTCCACTTAAAATGATGCAAATAAAATCACATGGCAGGGGAGACACCATGATCAGACAGGCTCATCCTGGGATCAGGCGAGGCTCATCCCCTGCACTCCGGGTGTTCTGACCCCTGCCATTTCCCCAAATGCGAGAAACTCAACAGCGTAATTTGTGGTAGTGGGGGGCTGCGTTCATTTCTAGTGGGAGGTGTCCCTGCCTATGGCAGAGGGGGTGAAACTAGATGATCTTTAAGGTCCCTTCCAACCTAAACCATTCTATGATTGTACACTGAACAATGTCCCATTGTTCTTTTCCATGTCTATCTCTAAAGCCTCTGATCTTTTTGATGAAGTTTAAGTGTATGTTATTGCCAATGAGGCTAACCCAGTCTGGTAGTTTGCCCTTTTTACCTCTCTCCGAGCCTTGCTTCCTATTACTCCTTCTGTTACCCATTAGCCTGTTGTCTAATGCTGTGACTACTCCCACTACTCTTCATGTGCCTTTCCCCATCATGTTCTTGACACAAAACATTTGGTACTGTGGACCAAATGGATTCCTTCCCTATACTTAGATCCTTCTCTATACTTGGATCCATCCTTCCTTAAAATGCAAATACACCTGTTGTTTTTCAGCAGTGAAACCTTTTAAAGATACCTGAAGTAGTTTAACAAATAGACCTCCGCTCTGTGGGCTGCATCTGACCCTACGTGTCTGCCGTGTACGCTGAGAGATCCTTGAGGAGGGAAACGGACCTTTCTCTGTCTGTGGATAGACATGGATGTTGGTGACAGTCGAGTGACAAAGTCAGTTCTGAGAAAGGTTGTGACCTGAATTAAGCTGTTTTAACATAAAACTACGCATAGTACAGGGTTAAAAAAGCTCTGAGGATAGGTAGAGTTTGGATGCGGTAGAGCTGGTCAGAGCTACAAGTTGCTGCCTCTCACAGATGTTTACATTGGCGCTTTCAGTTTAATCCCCAAATTGGTGTGAGTCAAGAGGTGTACTTTGAAAGTGCTAAGAAGACTTCCATTCAGCTAGTAAGCTACACGGGGCAGCAAATCCTAGCTCCCAATAACCAGAAATGCCCAAATGTAGGCAAAAATAGGGGTGAGAGATGCTACCAACCACTTCTGCAAAAAGCAGTATTTTTCAGCTCGTATTATCTCTATGATTAATGTTGAATTTGGAAAAGTAAAGTTAAATTAGACTTGTGACCCTGAGAAATTTGCCAAATTCCGGCACTGTTTGCCTTAGGTAAATTTAAAAGTACAGGACATTCATGGAAGGTATTTCTTAAAAAAAAATAGTAGGTATATGTGTATGTTCTTCTGCAAAGAAAAAAACTTAGAAATAATTATCTCATTGCCAGAGTTGACATTACTACCGGTATATACTTTCAGCACAAAGGAACACAATAGAACAATGTTTTATATGATTTAGTGAAGACAAATCCAGTTGTAAGTTACGATAATAGTAGGGTACTGATCTGAAATTTCCATTTTCAGAACATTTTCTCGTCTCTGCTTGGGACAGCGGGTTTTTGTGTGTGCATGCACGTATGTGCAGGTTGGCAAAGAAGATTTAAACTCTTTGCTATGAGTTATAATTAATTCTGTTACCTGCTGCTTCCAGCTACTTCAGCCTTTCAAGTCGAAGCAGGATAGTGCAGAAATGATTCTTTCCTTGCCTGGGCATCCTGATTCTGATAATGCTGAATCAAGCTCTGCCAGTTTGTTAAGGATCATTTTTAGTAGTTGATTCTATGGGCTATGACAGTTCTGCCATTGAGCATTGACCTCTAACTCTAATATCACTTCTATAGGTATAAAGCAGAAAAAATTCCATATAGATACAAAAATAAATAACTAGTAGAAGGAGAAACAGGCCCTATGTATAGACTGAAATAAGTATTTGTGTAACTAAGTGCAACTGGTATTGGGCTGAAAGTCAAGAAAATATAACTTTAAGGGTATATGTTATTAGATGTGAGTGAAGTGGAACTTAATTGCAGATGATGCTGAATGCATTTCTGTCTACTTACTGTGGCTTTTGGGCTAAACGCAACGATGAAGTTGAATAAAATATGGGGTTTGGGTGCTTAAACTGGATACTGAAGTAATGAAGTAGTTAACTGAGCTCATGCTTTTGTAGGGACTACTGGAGTAACCATCGCTTCTGTCTTGAGGGTGGTTAAACTGTGAGACATGCGAGGCCCTCGTTGACCTTGCTTCGTGAAGAATGCATCTGCTTTGTCTAATATTCTAATGTATATATTGTATGTGATTTGACAGACAATAAAAATTGAATAAGCCAGACATCTGTGCCCAAGTAGAAGAGGGAGAAAATGATTAGTTTTCAAAATGATTTGTGGCTAATTTCCCCAAAGAAAAAAAATAAAGAAACCCCAGAAACCCAGTGAAAGCTGCTGGATTTTTTTCTGCTTGTTTCATCTCCATTAAAATACTTTTAAGCAACATCTGCTGTTGAGATCTCTGCATGGCATTTCCTTTAGATTTTAACTACCCAAACACATCAAGCGGCATCAACAGATGCAGTGGACTAAGATTGGTGTTCATCCACAGGTGTAAATGCTGGTCCTGAGGCAACCTTAGGAAGCTATTTCTATTTTCAATCCTTTAATACCCATTTTGTTTTACATGTAACTGCAATGATTCTTCTTTACTTGTAGCTTTCAAGTCAACTTTTTCTAAGTTTCTTTTAGAACTCCATAGTTAAATAAACTTATGGGCCAGCTGCAATACTTAATGCTCTCTAGCCACCTCCATTTTTACTATACTCTTCTTATTTACTTTCAGTGTTCTTCAAAGCTACGTGCTTTAATTCAAACAGAACGTGCTTTTGTAATTGAATTACTCATTCACTAATTGCTAGTAGGTAAGGTGAAATTGTCCGGAAATATAGTCCCTGTAAGTATGCTTTTTTTGTATTCTTAAAGACGTTATTGTTAAGTCTTTGCAATTTTAAATGATAAACAAGGCTATATTTACTGTACTTACCCCCTTGTTTTAAAGCCTTACAAAAAAATGTTTATTGGTCTATATGTCTGGAGTTAATGGATGTCCAAGGGGTGAAAAACCCCTTTAAAGTAAATGGAAAAGTTTTAGTGCTTCAAATGTACTAAGGTATACCGAGTTTACATTCCAGTTACTCAAATTTAATAAATATAGGAAATTTAGAACAACAATTAACAACATAGAGAAATCAGTAATTTTCAGCATAATCTTGTGTAATAAGACTTGGATATTTATTTTTAGGTTTTTATTATATCAAGATAAATTTATCTTTACATTCATAAATACCTAACCTTCTCATAAAATTTGTCTAGACTCAAAGAACAGTTTGGTAAAGCACCGTCTTTTTTCCCATGAAACACTGTTTTCCGTAGTGAAAATTGTGTTTGGTTATTACTTGTGACTGTGTAATAGAATGCAAAGATGGATTATATTACATGTGAAATGTATTAGTGAAATGGGAAAGAAGGAAAGCATCAATACAGAAGTGGAGAAACTGATTCAGTCCTGCCTTTCACACACAAATTATGTCTCCTTTCACACACAAATTATGTCTGACTAACTAACAGTGAAGGGAGCGCTATTTTAGCTGTGTTGCTTTTCCTCATACCTGTTCAGGGAAATGGAGACCAAGAATGGGCAGCGCTGGGCCAGCTTTGGTGGATGAGAACTCTAAAAGCAAAGTGAAGCTACTTATTTAGTGTGTTTTTACAGTTAATGGTCACTTTCAAAACATGACTTGGTCTTTTTGGAAAGCAACCAGCCTGATTAATAGAAATCATTGCATACTTCTGCTGTTTTAGGCCAATCTTATTGTCTCTTCTGTAAAACCCTCTATTCTCCTCCAGTCTCTTTTGTTCTTTCTGCCAGTTGCCTGTACTTTAATTGCACTGGGGCACTGTGTCAGGGTTTGAATAGCCTGCCCTCAGCCTGAAAGGGAATATGGTAATGTCTTTCACCTGGGAAGAGTCACAGCTGCTGCATTAACTGAAAATAACACTCAGATGAGAAAATGAATAGAAGAAAAAAAAAAAAAAAAAAAGCTTTTCTCCCCCCATGCCCCTCTTGTTTCTCCGCTGTATAATTAGGTTGGGATCATATTCAGGTGTTGCTGCTAGTGTCTCCTGGTATTCTCTTTCTGAGGGGAAAAAGGTGGAGAACTTCTAATCTGTGTGGTATGGCAAAACTAGCTTTCTGTTTTCCCTTGGTCTGTGGATTTGGCCCTTTTGTGGTGGGATCCCAGCTAACGCTGCAATGATTTTATGGTGAGGTGGAAAGAAAAGAGGTATGTGATGGTCTTCTCGTTGTTAATTCTTGTGGGATCTATGTGATTTGTTTGCTTTTGTTCAAGCTGTGGTCCTAGAGTTAAATGAAAATTTTACTTCTGCTTTTTTTTTTTCTTTAAATAAAACTTTTCCAATTCTTATGGCTTTAAAGGAATGGTTGAAAGCGTTATTAGAATGTACTATATAGACAGAGGATGGAGCTACTTTTTCTAATTCCTAGAGATATTTATTGATGCTTTTATAAAGTGCACCGTGATGTTTTTCAAATTGGGCAAATAACCCTTGAAACTGGGATATACAAGTGAGGTCAGGGCCTGGAACTTAAGGTTCGTATTTCTTTGTTTCTCATTTCTCACTGGGACCCAAGAAGCTGCCCTAACAAACACCAAAACAAACTTTCAAACAAACTATCAAAACTTGTTTGTTCTCCTTGGAAGTTTTGTTTGTTTGCTGCCAATGTCTCTGAAACTTTCCTCTCAATGCAACCCATTCTCTGCAACCTCGTACCCTTAGTGGCAGTACAAAACACTGCCATTTGGATTCCATACGGTTTTCTATCTGCTTTATGTTTTTACAGATGTGTGAATTATTATATGGTGTTCAGAACCATGCAAAGACCCTCTTTATCTAAAAAAGTCACTATATACAGATCACTAGGGTTATGTGAACTTTCAATATGCAAGTGTTTTGCTGTAATTACCTACGTAGATATTCCTAGTGCGTGCACAGAAGGGTGGCTGCTTTCTGTTAAATTGGAAGTGAAGCAAGCTACCTCTCCAGGTGGCACCGGGCAGGAGGAATAACTTGTTAGTGAAGTGGAATACAGGTATGGTGGTGTAGCTTCATCATTGCCCTGCGCCAGATTTCCTCTCTAGGAAAGACTTGTTAAGCTTGGTGGAAGACAGCCAAATAATAAACTAGAAGTTTTTGGCCCTGTCCTTTCTGATATGGAAAAGCAATGCCTGTTGTAATCTATTAGAGATCTACCTTAGGTATGTGATAACTGCTGGGTTACAAATCCTCTGCACTTCAGTGTTGTCCAAGTCAAGAGTTTGGTTCTGCTTGCGGTGATGCTGGTTATAAACAGGCTGTAAACTATCTTCAGCTAAATGATTTAAGAAAGCTGTGAAAAAGATGAGAGTAGGGCTAATCTTTAAATGTGGCAAAAAACAAAAGCATAAAAGCATGGTACAAATGCTTATTATGGCTTTACTGGTACAAAATTGGACAATACTACTGTCCTCGGTGGTATCCTGGTTGAGGAATTCAGCTGTACAGAATGATGACTGTTTATGATTTTCAGTGCTGTCCTTAGAGATGGAGGATGCATAACAACTTATTATTTAGTTTTTAGCCTGTGTTTAGGAGGTTTGAGTACTGGTTATTCAGTTTAAGAAAATGGACTATAATTCTTGAACTGAATAGCCACATTGGCTTTTTATAAACTGTTGAAAACATTCATATGAGGAAAACTGAACCTGTTATGAATAATTATAGGTAGAACAGAAGGTGCTCAGACTTTTTTTTTAGCTAGTAATGATGAGGAAACAGTAAACACATGAATAAAAGGTGATTGCAGAGCATTCTGTAGATGAGGTTGTAGAAATTCAGCTGGAATGTTCCTTAATTATTTTAATTTTGTCCTTGTGACACCAGACATTTCTCACCAAGAATAAATGTTTTCGCTAATGTCTCTAACTGCGTTAGGTTTTAAATTCATATGTACTGAATATTTTTCCCTCTTTCAGTCTAAAGGAAAAAATAGTATTACTATTGGCTTCTCTAGATAAGAAAATTGTAGAAGAGTTAGTTTTTGTGCCTCCGCCCCCAAAAGCGGGATGGGGAGGAAAGAATGGAAATGCTCCTGAAATACTCAGATACTCAGTCTGAAGTTTTGTATCTGTTCTTATATCAAGCTTCCTAAAATGAACAACTGTAACTATATATTCTGTATTCTGATTCCCCCCCCCCCTTTTTTTTTCATTCGTAAGAAAAAGATTAGAAAACCCAGTTTTGGTGAATTCTGTTCTCAATTTTTGGCTATTTCTAGTTTTTGTTTGATGCTTCAGGGGAAAAAATGATGTCATACTGCTGCAACAGAACTTGTGATTTGACAGGTCTTCATTTGTGTCCCATGAGGCAGAACAGAATAGGATGAAATGCCTTATTCCCCTTTCATTGCACATAGGTGCACAGGAAAGAGAGGCAGCTGTTGCTTCATGCAAAGAAATCTGCTCTAAGAGCAGAGCTGCTGCACCTTGTCCATCAAGGAATAATCACTGTATCCTCTCTACAGGTTCTACAGATGTTAGTTATGCACAATGGCTCCTAAACCTCTCTGGACTGTGTCTTTGTACCCAAATCAATGCCTAGGGGTTGACCTGTATGTTTCAAAAACATTTCCTGCATGAATGACACCATGAAGAGAACACTGTGATTAGTTTGTTTTTCCCTAGCACTTGTTTGTACTTTTGGCTCTTAGAAAATTAGCTCCGATAAAGCTAACTGAAGTTTACAAAATAAAAAGCTAGCAAAAGGCATTGCCCCTCTAAAATGAGGGAGATTGTACAGATGGGAAGCAGTGTTGTTGACTAATGCACTGCTTAAACAGGATTGTGAGGTGTGCTTTTTTTTTATTAGATGTATCTTTGGTATTTTGATGGTCACTGTTCAAATACTAACTGAACTTCTGACATTCTTTGAGGTATTTATCCTGTCCTTGTAGCCTGGAGTCAAAAGTGGTGATAACTGTCTCTTAAATCTTCCTAGACCTTCATTCGCCCAGTGACTTGTGTAAAGTTACATGGAGTCATGGGTGATAATCCAGGGAGGGAGTTCATGCTGGGATCTTCTGAAGTACAGCTCGGAGTCCAAGTTACTAAGCCATCCACTTTTCTTGCAGAAAAGAGAAATACTGACAAGATAAGAATTGAAAAAGTCCTAAAAATAAATGTCAATCCCTTTACACTCATACTGAGGAAGTAAAATCTGCCTAATGTTTCAAAGGCGTTTCAATAACTAATATGCTGCTGCAAAAATACTGAGAAACGTTCATGTTCTATACTGCCCCGTGTTGCTATCTGAAAACTATATATACCTTGAATAAAATTATCAACTCTGTGTGGGGTTTTCAGACTAGCCAGGTGGTTGAGCAACAATAATTCAAGGAACTGAAATTTTTCCTCTTGTCCACTTTCTTCCCTTCATGTAAACATCAGTGCAGTAAAAGAATGAACTGATCTAGTGCAAATTACAAATCTGTTCTGTCTTTTGAAGCTGCTAACAAAGAAAAAAGCCACTACAATGCAATAACCTACTGCTATTGAGGAAGTGAGGAGAAACTGAATAATCTTAGTTTATCTCCCCTGGCAAGTTCAGAAATCAGTAGAACAATACTTAGATCAACACTTAAGCTACTAAATTATTATGAATCGTGCACCATGGTATATGATTTAAAGTCCCAGAATATCTAAGGCAAAACCTGTTTAAATCTTTGCTCTTGGAGAAAGGAGAGGAAAACAAATAATTTGCTGCAATGTTAAAGAGATTTAGAGTAGTATTTTGCATTTCTTCTAATATCTGGTTTTCCTTAGACACATACAATGATTTCTCAAGGCAAATTTAAATGCTCTAAACAAACATTATAAAGGTTGTCTGCTCCAAAAGTATTTTGAGTATGGCCCTCAAAGTGCTTTAGGAACTTTAGAGAGCTACTGGAAGAGGGAGTTTCCTTGAAGAGCTTGTGGTGTATTGAAGTAGTGGCCGTGGTGTGGTGGCTGTGCCTTCTTTTCAGTTATGTAGACTGGTATTCTTTTTGAGTATTGTGGGTGTATTGTAAGGGTGGAGGTCAGTATGTATGTCATGCAGAAGTTATTTTTGAGAAGTCTTGTGGTTTGGTCAGCAGCCTCAGGAGAGAAGTTGGCATAGAATTATTTAGGTTAGAAAAGACCTTTAAGATCATTGAGTCCAACTGTAAACCTAACACTACCAAGTCCCGTGTTCATCTAAGACAATACAGGTGCTAGAAATCACAAAATACTAGAGTCAGACTGTGATGGTCTATCTCTACTTTATATTCATTTTTCTTTCTTTCGTGTGGTTTTATCTGCCACTGAAAGATAACTTCTACAAGCAGGAAAAAAAAAAAAAAATCTTTGCCAGCTCTTTTGGCAGCCTGCCACAAATTTTGTACAAAAAAAAAAAAAGCAGTTGAAACTGAAGTGTGTGCAAGCAGTAGCATTTGTTTAGTGATGCTCTTTTCCAAGTCAGAAGAATGGTGTCTGGTCTTTTTAATACACAGTTCACCTGTGCAGGGCGAGGTTGAATGCGGAGTTCTTTGTGAAAAATTAGATTTCTGGTAGACCTATGCAATATTTTACTTGTATTAAATGATTTGAGTAAGAGTAGGAAACAAAACTGCCATCCTTCTAAGTACTTCTTATCTTTGAGTGTATGACCAATAAGTCTTTGAGTAAGGTGTTGAAGAATTTCAATTGCCTTTGTTTGCTTTACTATGCTGCCAGTAATTTTTTTTTCTTAATCTTCTAGGCTTTTGTTACTTGAACAGCCCCTTTCTAAATTAAATGGATCCACTTTTGTTTGTAGTTGCTTTTTTTAAATAAGGAGGCAGATATAAAAAGAGCTCAGTATACCCTTCTCCACTTTAACTTAGATTTGTACAAATAGCTTGTTAAGTGTGATGAAGCAATCTAGATTCTCATAAGAGTTCTGCATTTTGACTTTGTCATGTTAATTCCTTAAGCCAATACAGGACCAGAAAATAATCCCAGAATTTTTCATAATATTTTGAAGTATACTTCATTAAAGTTAAAACACAGACTTTAGGTATCATAGCGGATAAACTCTTTTTTACTGGTAACTTTTCTTGTAAAACAAACCTAAGAGAACAAAACATCCAGCTCTGAATGCACACCCTATAGGACAACTTCCAGGGTGAAAACCAATTTGACCGTATGTTATGGTTTGAGAGATCCATAACAATTTGTTGTCATTTAGACAATCATTCTATCACCCGATGACCCCTCCTCACCCAGGAAAGGGAATCGGGGGGGGGGGGGAACAAGGAAACCCAGGAGCTGAAGTATAAACAGATTTAATAGAATAAGATTAGATAATTAACATTAACAGCACTAAAGAACCAATATTGATCCCGACACCAATACAGAATATACAAAGATTACACTCAGCCAATTCCATCAGTAGGAAGCTGTGCACTCCCAGCAGTGGACAGCAAATGTCGGACACTGCGAGCGCTACGGCTTCAGGAGGAAGGGAAGGCCTCGGGGTCCAGCACCAGGGCACGAAGTTCTCGGGATGGCAGCTATCAAGGGAGGGAGAGCAGTTCACAGCAAACTTTCTAATTTATAGTGAATGTGACATTGATGGTATGAAACAATCCTGTTGGCCATCTTGGGTCAAGTGCCCAGATCTCGCTCCTCCTCCTCCCTGCACCTGGCTAGCTTGAAAACACTGAGACCTTGAAACCCACACACGACAGCTGGCTGTAAAGTAAATATTTTCACTAATTCAGACACTGAGGTCTCCTAAAAGTGCAGTTTTCCCAAGTATTAGAAGAGAAATTAGTCCTGTGTTGCTCAAACCAGGACACTGTATTTAGCAGCTAGTAGTTTCAAATCGCCATTTCTCTACTTAGACCTCTTACAAATGTCTGGTAAAGTAAGCAGCTATAGTAGTTAAGTGTGTTCCTTCAGCAATGCCCATGCCCTTCCCAGTGAAAGAGGAGGAACGTGTGTAGTTGTGACTTAGCTGTCACACTTTGGTGTAAATTGATGTTGACTGTGTGTCTCTGGCTAAGACCATATACTACAAACTGGGACAGGTGGGACCTGAGTGCTTATTCTGTTTTTTCACTCCTGCTCTGAGGACAGTAACTGCAAGGAGTGAAGTATGGGATGAACAGCTGCAGGTAGTAATACGATAAACTGCCACAACCGTGTTTACCAGTTTGTTGCATCTGTAATATTCATATTTCTACTATTCTATGGGAAGAGTAGATGCGTATTAATGTATACCAAACAGATCTTCACAGGGCTGTGGAAGCTTTTAAACAGGTATTATTAAATTTTTTTCTCAGGGTTCACAGCGAGATTCTACTAAGAACTACTACAAAAATAAATATTGGTTGTGATTTTCTTTTAAATAAGAACCTTGTAAGCATGGGGAAGTTCCAGGAAATGGGAAGAAAAGCAAAGGTCTCTTCAGCACTTAAACAAAATAGACAAAATAACCTAGGTAACTGGGCTGGTTGCCTGGACACTAACACCAGGCAAGATGGTTGAGGCTGATACAGGATGCAATCAGACAGTAATGTTAGCAAAGGTAATGCCAATCAGCATGGTGCTATGGAAAGCAGATTGGCTGTTGTATTTTCTTTTGAATTAGATTGGAAGTGCTAAATAAGGCTTCACTTAGATTTACGTATGACAGGGAGCTTAGATGCAGTGTAAATTTCCTTAAAGCAACCTACAATCAGATAGCAGATGTGAAACAAATCAGAATGATGTTAATGCATGTAAAAGTAAATGTAAATGTGGCGGTATCCAGTTATGTAGATATTTTCTAACGGAGTTCCCTGAATTTGAACTTGGTCCAATTTTTTGCTTGAATGGGTGTTGTGGAAGCATAAAATCATTGCTGGCTTAACGCAGGGAAAAAACAAAATGGTAAAGCCAGGTACTGTGTGCTGGTGGAATGGAGAGTGCAGAGTACTTGGAAGCAGTGAGGTTTTAGGATGCAGTGTATTAGCAATAATTATTGCTTAAGAAAATATTTTTGGAGACTAAATACATGTGCTACATTGACATAGAGGTCTCTAGGTAAATAAGCCTGTAAATGTGTTCATAAAATAATCGATGGCAAATATCCGATCAAATTTTCTCCTTATGAAGATGTTGATGTGTTATTACTGTATATGTTGTGAATTACCTTTTTCCCTCGTGCGCGCGTGTGTGTGTAAGACACAGAACACCAGCGTTATTTAGAATGCTTTTCTTCATTAGATGGTAATTAGTAGGTAACTTCAAGCAAAGCATGGACTTACTTGCTCGTGTAGCTCAGTTGCAGGCTCACTCACAGTTCCCTTGGTGGAGCCACAGCTGATGGGCAAACCCCAGCTGGATGCTCAGGCGCGGAGTGGTGCGTTGGTGCCCCAGGGGCTGCCAGGCAGCTGCTCGCAGAGTCCTTGGTTCCAGAAGGTGTGTAGGTATCCCTGTGGCTTGGTCTCCACGTGGTCTGGTTCGCACATCCCCTTGCTGATGCTAGCATGTGCTAGTGACCTCTTAACACGCCAAGTAGAACCTCGTGACCTGTGTTAGTCAGTCCATGCAAATTCAACAGGACTATCCATCTCTGGAGCTTTATCAGCTCTTAGGAAATTGTTGCACACTGCCTTCCTGCAGAAGCAATGACAAAGGAAGCACGAGTTACTTGCTTTCCAAAACCTTCAGTTCCGCCATGTTGTTCACCTGCCTCTGAAAATTCAACACCACCTTCTTAAACAACTTTTATTGTGTTTGGAAAAACTTCAAAACGAGCAAACTGCCCTCTGCCAGAAAAACTTCAGAGCCTTTAACTGACCCTTTTGAGCAAAACCTATTACTTTCTTGTGCCTTTTGTCAAACAACCCCAAAAATTCACATATGCTGCTGGCAAATTGGAGTTCTAATTTATTTAGTTATATTGATGCCAAGAGATACAAATGCTTTCAGAAATATTGGAGCAATAGTAGATAGAACAATTTTCCATTTGAAAGAATGAGCAAAAAAAATAACTTTGTGGAGAAAGAAAAGCTGCGTGCTTACTGAGATTGTTGACTCATTGTTTGAGGGGGGAAAAATGTCTCGGTTATAAGTGACCCGTCAGTCCTTTTGCTCTGTGTGTTGTGGGTTTTCTTAAAATTTTGTTCCAGATTCTCAGTCTCATCTCAAAATTGGTTTTTTGAATGGTTATTACTTGCAGACTGCCAAATAATGATAATCCATCAAAAGCCATGTGAAAAAGGTTATTAGTATTCTAAATGGGACCGCCTGAAAGAAATGTCTTTAAAATCTATGGCAGCTGATGCATGTAGGGTCAGATTTGTCAGTTCTTTGTGGACTGGGTAAAACCTCACCAAAGGTGGTAGGTGTCATGACTTTTGAGAAGCCGTTAAACCCTTTTATAGTGGTTTCAGTTACTTTGTTCTAAACATATTGTGAAACATAGGGGACTGAAATCGTGGCCAGAAGCAGACCTGTGTGGCTTTTGTTTCGATGACAAGTGACACAGAAGCTGCAGAATATGAAATGTACGGTCAAACAAGAGCTGTAGAAGTGGTCCTCATAAAAAATTTTGAGAATGCCTTTCGGGTAAGTGCTGTCTGGAAAGGGCCTTGGAACTAAGGAAAAATAAATGATAGCATGCCTCTTTTTCCCTGAACATGGAGGAATTTGGGCTCTGGTACATTTTTTTATTTTTTTTAAATGAATGAATTGCACAAAGGCAATGACTGTACATAAACATCTTCCTATGGAGAGAGGTGTGAGGGAGGCAGGAATTATTTTCTGAAAACAATACAAATAAACTTTTGTACAGCTCTTAAATAGATGAGATGCGGCTGAGCTTTTCCAAAAATTGCAGGAGAAAGGGTGAAAAAGATTTTTACCTTGTACTTCAGAGAAGTAAGAGTTACTTTTGGATAATAAATACACATCCAGATGTTACACATCCAGATTTATTCAGTATAAAATGTCCATAAACGTTTTCAACTGATCATTGATGTTTTAAGCTTTCACGGAGATCGGTGAAGTTTAATTATGTATTTCTGAGATAGAGAGCCAGGTTATACAACTGAGCCACAAGAGTCAGCTTAAAATATAGACAGCTTGCAAAAAATGTGAACGTCACAAGGTATGATTTAACTTACCTTTAACTTACCTTAACTTGCCTTATTGTAATTTAAAGTGCAGGTGAAAACCAGCAAAGATGAAAAAGTTGGTTTTACAGAAAACAAATATGCACTTCTTCTATAATATTTTCCCAGTACAGCTGATGCGGAGAATGTTGGTATTCCTTGTAGTTGATTTAACACATCTTTGCTTAACTACTTATGATTACTCTCATCCCTAGCATCTCCAGAAGTAATGTTATAAACCATATTACATGGAATTAAATTGCTGATACCAGTGGTCAGAGCAAAACAAACCCACTTGAACGTTTGCAAAACGTTCTACTGCCTGGAGAAAACCTGGCTGAAGAAGACGACCCCAAGGCCTTTCACTGCCATGAGGGAAGGCTGTGCTTTGTTAGCTGGGTCTGTCACCTATAAAGCTGCTATGGCCATCAGCCGGTAGCAAGAGCAGCTGCAGCATCGATCGCTGCCTCTCCTCCTGCACCCCTTCTGACCTGCGCCTGCAGTAAGAGAGAATACAGCACGTCACGTACCGGTGCCAGGCACTAGTGCCAGCTACTGCTATGACAGAATGACAGGTGACAGTTTGTGGTGGGTGACAGCCCAGTGGACCAAATGGGAGCTGCTACTTGCGAGCAGCTGTTCTGTGAGGCAGGAGAGACAATTGGCAGGCAGGACACGGCAGATGATGGGGCTACCCTAATGTGCAGCTTCCTAGAAAATGGACCTATGTCACTTTTCCAAGAAAAACCCCAATAAAGCAAAAGCCAAGACAAATAAACAAAAAACAAACCTTGACTTAAAGGCAAATCTCTGCCTTTTTCTACTGCTGTAACAAGACTGATAATATTTTTCTCCTGTTTCTTGTAAAAAGGGCCCGGTTTCATCAGGTCTGTGTTCTCCTTTTTCCCCAAACTAAAGTTACCTGAAAACCTAAATGGTGTTTTACTACACATGAAAGTCAGAAATGTGGTACAAACCTGAATTAGAAACTCTCATAGAAACCATTAACAGGTCCAAAAGCCCCCCTGCATGCAACTAAGTGTTAGATGTTTAATTGGGAAAAATCCTCAGAACATAGGCTGCCTTTCCAAAAAACACTCTCTAAAATCCCAACATTCAGTACGAAGTTGTTTTGTTTTGGGGGGGAGGGTGGTGGTGGTGGTGTGGGTTTTGGTTTTTTTTTTTTTTTTATTTAAAAAACAAGGGCATAAAGAGGGGGAGATACTGAGGAGGTGATTCATACCTAAATGACATTGAAGTAGATTAAATACATACAGGAGTTCTTGCGGCTCAGGTCTTAAACAAATACCAGAGGCCAAACCTGTTGTGAGGATAAATGTGAGAGCTCCGTAGCAATCGGTTAAGTTATTGCCTTTTATGTCCAGGGTGGATTTAACTGTTAAGGATACAGAGGTAATGCTCTGTTACCCTCCAGTGCAGTGCGTTAGTCATTCGGTGAAAGGTGTGCAGTTGCTTTTGACTTTAGATGAAATGAGGTGGGCACGGACAATTGTGGTTTGACTGAGGCACAGAAGCATCCGTGAATGGCACCGAGCGGGACTGCTGAGTAGGGGTGAGGGAAGAGGGCAGATCTATCTCCTTCCTCAGTAAATCCATGCCTGCATAAAAGAAACTCTCTGAAATTCTGTAAATCAGAACTTCTGCCAACAGGAAAGAACTGGTGATTAAAGAAAATAATCCTTGCCTTTTGATGGCTTATTCAGAATTTGGGCAGAAGAAGCAAAGCATCAAGCGGCCTGAAAGGCAAAATAGATATTTTCTGTTGGCTGACATTTATTTTTATTTTCTTTCATTAGAATGGCTTTAAACATCCGTTTGCTCAGGATTTTGGGTACTTGCTTGCTTTTTTTTTTTTTTTGAAAGGTAACCTTTAAATCTTATCACTTTTTCCCAAGATTAACTCAGTAATGTCCTTATGAGGGGTAAAGGAAGGAGGACTGTTGGCATTCCATGTATTCAAACTAAATACAGGGCCATAAAAATTTCTTCTGCATTGCAATTACACATGTTCCTAGCTTAAATCATGCTTTTCTAGTGGATGTGAATGGTCTGGCTAATTTTAATAACTCATTGAAGTGGGATGCGGTTGAGTAGCTACAAAAATAGCAGTACAATAGACTTGTTTTCCAAATATTTTTCTTCCAGTTGGGAATGTGGCTGTTGTCTAACATTTCAGATGTGGCTTCCTGTCTCATCTCAGGTGATACTTTCTGTGTTTAAATCTGGAAAAAACATTTTAGTGAGGCATTGAGAGGTTTGTGACTGATTCATAATTACTCTTATGATATTTATAGCTAGAATGATTTTTATCTGCCTTTTGCTCTCTGTACTTTAAGACTACTTTTGAGAGTTGGGTTGTTCAGCCTGGAGAAGGGAAGGCTCCAGGGAGACCTTCTAGCAGCCTTCCAGTACCTAAAGGGGGCCTACAGGAGAGCTGGGGAGGGACTCTTTATCAGGGAGTGTAGCGATAGGATGAGGGGTAACGGTTTTAAACTGGAAGAAGGTAGATTTAGACTAGGTATTAGGAAGGTTAGGTTTACTGTGAGGGTGGTGAGACACTGGAACGGGTTGCCCAGAAGTTGTGGATGCCCTAAGGGGACTGGGTTGCTGCCTGCATGTTCCCATATTTGGTCAATGAACAAAAGGAACTGCCTGAATTATACAGATTGGAGTTATTCAGAGGAAGATGGAAAGAAACCTCACTGTCTGTATTGACATCCTACACCCTCAGGCAGTGAATGTCAGGCAGGCTGGGTTAGCCCCACTGCCATCTGTTAGGCAGACTGAGTTAACTTGCATGTTTTGTTTTTCTGTGTGGTTTGGATGTGGGTTTTTTTTTTTGTACCACAACGGAGCAGATAGCCACACTGCAGCCCATGCAGGACCACATGCTGGAGCAAATGGATATACCCTTGTCTTGGTTTCATCTAGGAAGGAGTTAATTTTCTTTCTAGTGATTGCTGAGAAAGGAATGTCAATAATACCTATTGTTTTAGTTGTTGCTAAATGATATTTACAATATTCAAGCATCCTGACTGGCCAATGAAATACTCCATACCACAGACGTCATGCTCAGTATATAAATGGTGGTTGGCCGGGGGTGGGAATCCATGATTTTCTCCTTTTCCCCTCTTGTTTTTTCCCCTCTTCTCCCTACCCTTCTGGGAGGGAGGGAAGGGGGGTGGGGTGGTGAGTGAACAGCTGTGTGTTTCTAGTCACTGGCTGGGGTTAAACCACGACAGTTCTTTTTGGCACCCAACATGGGACTTGAAGGGTTGAGATAACGACAAACCCGATCAGAGCATGTGAGAACAAATTTGTCATAAGTGTTCATTGTATTGGGTTGACAGTGACAATGTTGCGCTCAGGGTTGCGTCTTGTAACACTGAACCTGCTGTACATGCTCCCTATTATGCTATTTATCATCCCCGGGAAATGGCTCAAGGTTATCATTTTGCTATGCCTTGTAGTTCAGGCTTATGATATGATGAAATTGGGTGTGTTGTGGCTGTACTTGTTAATGATTAAGAGGGATGACCAAGGTGAAACAGCAGTAGTGGTTTCATCTTTGTACTTTGGAAACTTAATGTAAACTTCTAGTGATTACACTTTTTACCTTTTCTCCTCGGAGACCCAGTCTGTGGGGGACATGCCTTCCTTCACCTCTCTCTTCTCCAGGATAACTACAAAAACGTTTGAGAATTTTGAATACCCTTGGGATGCTTGAACCAGCATGCTCCTATGGCTAGGCTTTTTTTGGATGTGTTCCAGGTCTTGGTCTTGCTTAGCGTTAAACACTGGCGCGTATGTGAGTACACTGCTCCAATCCCCATGACATGTACTGTGGCTACTCCAAGCACCGCAATGCGTGCTGCAGCTACTGGACCAGAGAACCAACCCATGCCGGTATCAGTCACACCTATACAGAAGAAGAGATATACCAAAAAAAATCAGTTTGCTTAGCAAAGGATGAAGGTGAATTAGGGTCATCATGAGAACAGGAGGAAGAACCAGAGGTAATCACCTGATCCTTATCCCTGGGTGAGCTGCGAGATATACAAAAAGACTTCAGTTGTCATCCAGGCAAGCAAATTGTCACCTGACTGCTCCAATGCTGGGATAATGAGGCCAGTAGCTTGGAATTAGAGGGTAGGGAAGCCAAGCAGCTGGGATCTCTCCCTAGGAAAGGGGGTATTGACAAGGTGATTGAAAAAAGAACACGAACTCTCAACCTCGGGAGGTGAGTTCTGTTAGCTGTGAAGGAAATGTACCCCTTCAAGGAAGATATATGTCACCCAGGCAAGTGGACCATCATGGAGAGAGCTATCCAGTACCTGAGGGGATTAGCTTTGTGGAAGCTGATTTATCATGACCTAGATGACCCTCAGTCAACCACAGATCCAGAGGAAGTCTGATGTATCTGACTCCTCTGGTGGAAGTTTCTGCGAAGTGTGCCATCATGTATGCTGGCACATAGGCAGCAATGAACTGGGGAGATGAAGAGGCACTAATGATGGGTGTAGTGGCTGGTCAGCTCCAGCAATATGAAGAAAGTCTTTCTACTTCCCTACAGGCCTGTGTCTCAGCTGAAAGACTGTCCAAGAAAAACAGAAGCCGGTTCAAAAACTGTTCTGGGAGTTCCAGCAACTCAAAGAGGATAGATCCTATTGTTCACCTGTACAGACCAGTACCTCGCCTATTAGGCATAAGCATTTTTCTGCTCAAGAGAGAGCAGAATAGAGGATACACACCATGAGGCACTGTGTGGTTTTATCTCTGTGATCATGGAAAGGAAATGAGGAAGAAGAATGGAAAACCTACCTCGATCCTATGGGCATGGGTACATCAATTGCAAGGAAAAACAACTGCAAATGGGGGCTCTTCCTGGAAAATTGCTGCTCCAGTTTCTAGTGGGCAGTTCCTCACACAAAGCAGAAGGATTTCTGATCCTCTTGAAGGAACTCCTGATTTGTATTTCCGAGAAGCAAATAACAAGGTTGGGATTCAAACCCAGAGCCACACAAACCAATTTGTCAATGCTGCATACTACGATCAGAACTAGAGTGGCCCTGCCTCCAGCCAGGTGGAGGAAAGGGTCAACCAGGTTTACTGGACTGTGTGAATTTGATGGCCTGGCACATTAGACCCCCAGGAGTATAAAGCTCTGGTAGACACCAGTGCACAGTGTAGCCTAATGTCATCAAGCTATAAAGGGGCAGAACCCATCTGTATTTCTGGAGTGACAGGAGGGTCCCTTATACACATCGTGCAGCTGATACTACATGGAGTAAGTGGGTTGCACTGATCACACAATGAGCTTGAATAGGAAACCCCAGTTGCCCAGGAATCTTGGAAATGATCATGGACTGGCCAGAAGGCAAAGATTTTGGAATATCACCAGAGTAGGAGGTGATGCGTGCTGAAGACACCCCACTGTATAATGAAATACCAGAAAATGAGAAGAAATATGCCCTGTTCACTGATGGATCTTGCTGGATTGTAGGGAAGCATTGAAAGTGCAAGGCTGCTTTGTGAAGTCCTACATGACAAGTCGCAGAAGCCGCTGAAAGATGAGGGAAATTGAGCCAGTTTGCAGAGGTGAAAGCCATCCAGCTGGCTTTAGATATTGCTGAATGAGGAAGATGGCCAGTACTTTATCTCTATACTGATTCATGGATGGTGGCAAATGCTCTGTGGGGGTGGTTGGTTACAGCAATGGAAGCAGAGCAACTGGCAGCACAGAGGTAAATCCATCTGGGCTGCTGCATTGTGGCAAGATATTGCTGCCCAGTTAGAGAATCTGCTTGCAAAAGTGCATCACGTAGATGCCCATGTACCCAAGAGGACATCAAAACAACGAGCAGGTGGATCAGGCTGCTAGAATTGGAGTGGCCCGGGTAGATCTGGACTGGCAACATAAGGGTGAATTATTTATAGCTTGGTGGGCCCATGACACCTCAAGCCATCAAGGAAGAGATGTGACATATAGATGGGCACGTGACTGAGAGGAGTGGGCTTGACCATGGACACTGTCACACAGGTTGTTCATGAATGTGAAATGTGTGCTGCAATTAAGCAGGCCAAGCGGTTAAAACCTCTCTGATGTGGAGGATGATGGCTGAAATATACATACGGGGAGGCCTGGCAAATTGTTTACATTGCACTCCCACAAACCTGCCCAGGCAACCACCATGTGCTTACAATGGTAGAAGCAACCACGGCGTGGATGGAAACATACCCTGTGCCCCATGCCACTGCCCAGAATGCTATTCTCGGCCTTGATAAGCAAGTTTTATGGCAATGTGGTGCTCCAGGAAGAACTGATTCAGGCAATGGGACTCTTTTCTGAAACAACCTCATAGACACTTGGGCCAAAGAACATGGCATTGTGTGGGTATATCACATCCCCTATCAAGCACCAACCTCTGTGAAGATTGAACAATACAATGGACTGTTAAAAACTACATTGAGAACAATGGATGGTGGGACCTTCAAACATTGGGATGCACATTTAGCAAAGGCCACTTGGTTAGTTAACAGTAGAGGATCTGCCAGTGAAGCTGGCCCTACCCAACCAGAACTTTTACGTACAGTGGAATGGGATAAAGTCCCTGTAGTGCACATGAAAAATATGTTAGGGAAAACATTTTAAAAATATGTTAGGGGGTTAGTCCTCCCACAAGCAAAGGGAAACCCATCTGTGGGTTTGCTTTTACTCAAGGACCCGAGTGCACTTGGTAGGTGATGCAAGAAGATGGGAAATTCTGATGTATACTTCACAGGGATTTGATTTTGGGCGAGATACCCAATGAATTAAACTGTATGATGTTAATTGCTGATTTACCACTATATGTCACCACTACTTTGATTGCCATATGCTATATTAATAGTATTACGGTAAGAATCGCCCAAATTAGTGAAAAATGATCTTTGATGAAACTGAGCAAAGAACAGTGGTGTTGGAACCAGAAGTGGCTTCAGCAACTGACACCCAGCAACTTTCTCAAGATTGACATCTTCAACCTACAGACGGTGTGCATGGACCGTGCCAGATACACCAATTGCAAGCTCCAGATGCGGCATGCCACAATTCAACACCACACACACCATCTCTCCTGCCCTGAAAGGCTGTTATAACAGACGGAACCCAAAGTTATGGACTAAATGAAGTCAGTGGACATTTTAGAGGAATGGCCCACAGACTAAGGGAATGATGTGTGTGTGTGTATATATATATATATTTTTTTTTTTTTTTTCAAGGACAGGGAAGTTCCCTGATAGAAGACAATTATAATTGTAAAACTTGCTGCTTAAGATCTTTATGCTTGAGACAAAGGATACCAAAATGTCCTGGTTTCAGCTGGGATAGAGTTACTTTTCTTTCTAGTGATTGCTGTGAGAGGAATGTCAGCGATAGCTATTGTTTTTAGTTTTTGCTAAGTGATGTTTACACTGTTCAAGGATTTTTTTCACCTTCCCGTAGAAGCATAGACAGAAGGATGGAATGGCTAATGAAATATTCCATACCACAGATGTCGTGCTCGGTATACAAATGGAGGTTAGCCAGGGGGTGCGCACGTGTGTGTGTGTGTGAATCTGTGATCACTGCTCAGGACAGTGTCAATTCACCAGGCAGTGAGATTGACCTGTGTCATTACTATTGTTATTTTCCCTTTTCTGTTATTGTTTCTATTAAATTGTCTTTACCTCAACCCAGCAGGTTTTTTTTCCTCCCCTTCCCATCTTTTTTTTTGTTTTTTCCCCCCTCTTCTCTCTACCCTTGTGGAGGTGTGGGGTGCTGAGTGAGTGGCTGCCGTCTTTCCAGTTGCTGGCTGGGGTAAAACCATGACAAACAGGACTTGGCTGTCCTAGCCCATGTAAGGACAGCAAGAACAATACCCTAGTCGCCATTTGAAAGATTTCTTTACCGTTCAGAAATTTGCCCAAGATAGCCAGTGAAACTGGTGTTTCTTTGCAGCCACAAGGAGTTAAAATGAAGATAGTGGGAGGCACAAATGGTACAGGACCGTACCTGCCCCCCGTTAGTGACTATCTGAATCCTGCTCCCTATCTCAGTATGCACTGCATTTCAAGCTCTTTTCTGGCACTGCAACATAAGCCTCAGCTGTCTCAGTAAAGAGTCGAGCCCTGAAAAGACTGCGTGTCCTAAGATCAGGATCCTGGGGAGCCTATTTGTGGTCAAAGGCTTTTCTGCAACAAAGGCAGCTGATCTTTGCAGATGTGTGGTAGTATATCCCCCCCTCCCCTCTTTGTCAATGACAGTTCCCTAGGATTAAACGTGTTGTTCTCCTGTATGCTTCACAGAAAGCCAGTAAACATTGATTTGTTTAATTTCTCTTCCCCCCCCCC
>NW_009649190.1:2185275-2252929 GCF_000708025.1 Charadrius vociferus | reverse complement strand
CCCCCCCCGTAGCGCTCTTCTCAGATTGGAAAATAAAAAGGTAGATAAGGCATCCATTCAGCTTTCCAATCCTTATTTTACCTGCTACTTTTACAGCTCCTAATAAACTGTAGGGATTTGTTGACATTTCTAATAGGGAGATAGGACACTGCTATGACAAAGCAAATAAGCGGTGCTGTCTCTCATGGGGTAAGTTTCACCAACTCTGCAACTCCCAGAATAAGCATCAATAATTTAATTGATACTAGGCATCAATAACTTAATTGGATTTAACTGCTTAGCAGGTCCACTGCTGTGTGCTCATTATTTTCCATAGCATGGCTTGTTTGAAGCAGCATCATTAGATGAACAAATTTATTAGCATTGCTTTAGGTTAAATGACAGTTGAGCTATGTGGATAGTTGCCTATAGAAAATATCCAAGCCATTTCTTTCTTCTTTCTGTGAGAATAGAGCGGCAGTGTGGGTGGTAATGAATATTTAGCGTGCTTTTATTAAAAAGGAACAAAAGAAATAACACTCCCAACAAAACACACACTTTCTAACAGCATTTGTTATAATTTAATTGGTAGTTTACCGAGATGAATGCAGTTAAGCACTATGTTACACTAAATGCAGGGGTTAGATTCATCCCTGGTGCACTTCCAATGGACTGTGGAGCTACGCCAAGAGTGGATTTGGCATGATTTCCATGGTTTTTCTTGAGGCTGTTTGGGGGGAAAGGGGGCAGGATGGATAATTAAGGACATGAGTTTAAGCAGCAGATTGGAGAGAAAAGTACATTTGTGGTACTTGTGACACCTTAAAGAATTCTATAGGTTCCATTTTGGGTCTCCTTTCTAAATATCTATGTAAATAAACGTGTTCTTTTCTAGGAGCCATTGATAGGCAGAGGGAAGCCTTACTGCAGCAGTGAAGGGACTGCACATAACCCTGTCATAGTCATTCTGTACCAAGAAATGCTCTGTGGAGAAAGTGGTCTCCTAAGGCTGCGAATCCATAGCAAAACCTCTTCATGCTTAACCTTTGAAACAAATTATGGTTCATTTATAGCAATGATACCCTTGGCAAAATTTCGATTTACATTCACAACTTCTATTCTAATCTGGAAGCCATGGGAGCTGTGTGATGAGTATAAATGACTTAATGTAAGGCTGGGACTGTCTAAACAACAAAAGAATCCTGTTCTTGTCAAGCAGTATGATTTCAAAGTAGGGTGCTTGGCTGCAATGCAGAAAATTTTGGTTTCTTGCCATACAGCAGCTCTATGATGTTAGGAAAAATCTCTTCCTTCCTGTGAGCTTCATTTATCTTCCTGAAAATTTATAATGATCTCTCTTATGTAATCATGAGCTTCCCAGGTCAAAGTCTAGATATAATTTGCAGAATACCCACTTGCAGAATTTCATGGAACAAGGGACTTTATGCATTGCAGCCTGTTGCTTTGGACTCGGATAGATGTATTCTGTATTCTTCTCAATTCCTGAGCTTAGAAGAATCAAATATTCTTATGGTTGAGAATCAATATTGCACGTGTTTGAGCAAAACACTCTGACTGATCTGTTGCTTACAGGCTGTGTGATTTGTCTGGCAGTTTACCTTTGGAACGTTTTCAGACAGCCTCTTCTCTTTCCTTTTTTCCCTCTCTCTGGAATAGATCTGGGACTCTGCTTCCCACAGCCGTGCTTTCTGGCATCTCCCAAAACCCAGTGTCCAATGAGTTAACCTTCCTCTCCAAAGCCTCATGAATCCTAACTTTCTTCAAAGGCCCCTTCTCTCCTCTTTACCTAACTCTTGAAAGCCCTTGTTGTGCAAGTCCTTTTAACATTGCCTGTTGTTCTCCTTACTTGAGGAGGCCCTGGGGGCAAGTTTTGTCCCCATCCCCCAGCCAAGCTCACTGCAGCTCTGTCTCTTGACTGTCCTGCTCTACCTCTTTATCTGGAGCCTTCCTGAGCAGAAGCTTAGCTAATGAGACTCTTGCACTGCACAATGAAAAGGGACTACTTAAGTCTTTACCAACAAATGTACAAGCTTCTAGTAACTCCACAGAAAACCTAACTCTCTGTAGAGGAAAACTCGCAACTTTTTGAGGGAGAGTGAACTGAAATTCAACACTCGTGCAAGCGAAGTCCTCTAGGATGTTGCTAATGCACTGCAACATCAGAGCCCCAGAAATATCTATTGTATGATTACTGCTAATTTATTTTTGTGCTAGGTGCTGCATGGGCCAGTGAAGAACTTGCAGTCCTGTCAATCACAGAAAAATTAAATCCACTTTTTCAATACTGGGGCTTATGACAGAGAAGTCTCAACACTCGTGCAAGCGAAGTCCTCTAGGATGTTGCTAATGCACTGCAACATCAGAGCCCCAGAAATATCTATTGTATGATTACTGCTAATTTATTTTTGTGCTAGGTGCTGCATGGGCCAGTGAAGAACTTGCAGTCCTGTCAATCACAGAAAAATTAAATCCACTTTTTCAATACTGGGGCTTATGAGAGAGAAGTCAATGATTTTGTTTGACTTCTGATCAAACAATGATCAGAAGTTTGATCATTCAATGATTTTCCCAACTTGCTGAAACACACTTTAAAAGTCTTTGAAATGAAGCATGTACTTAAGAATTTGTTTTTTCTCCTATTCACACAACTTCCTAATTTTGTCTTTAGTCTTGAATTAAAGGTTTGAATTAAAGTTCAAAGTTGAAATTATTCAATCTATAACTTCTTTCTGTATCTGTTCTGCTTGCAGGTAAGTTTAGATTGTGTTTTACGTCTCAAGCCTAAGGTTTGAACTTCTTTTTTTGTTCTATATGAGTTTTAAATTTTAAGAGGATAGGAACAGTTTTGTATGGTTTAAAAACTCAGTATGACTAAGGTAGATCTCCATAAGCACAAAACATCTGCCCTCAAATTACAGTCTTCTAATTGGAATAAAGAAACTCTTCCCCTTTTTATTTTCCCCAGTCCTCATCAAGCAGATTATAAGTAATTGACAAACAAGATTTTGAACACAAGATCTTTTTCTATTGAATTCTCATCTGCTACACTGCTGCAAAAAAAATGTTGTACAGGCTTTTTTCCCTTCTAGGGTTTCTTTGAAGGAGACTTTTTTTCCTGGTAATTCTAGCGTACTCACAAAAATATTTTATGGACGACATTTAATTTTGGGTTAAACCCTGCCTCTTTGCCAGGGGTTTCCAACATGAGTTCTCCAGCTGAAGGAGTTTTTCATTTGCTCATGATGTCCTACTTTGCCTGTGGAATGCTACTAGAGATAGCTTTTTCTTCTCAGGCCTGGGCCAGGGAATAGCACACTGATTCTTCTTTTCATGCATCCTAATTTTTCTCCATTTGCTTATCCTCTGTACTTCCTTCCTCCCCAGAGGTAGGCAGTAACTCCCCTAATTTCTCCTTTTCCACTTTTTAATTTCTGGATTCTACCTCCTCTTATGCTTAGGCAAAGCCAGCCTTCATGTTGTTTCTTTTTCTATTTCCCTCATCTGTGGTCATGGTCAAAGTTCAGAACTTGTCCTCTCTGGCTTCTCTTCTTGTGACTTGAATTTCCTCCCTCCTCCTGCTGTCTTATCTCCTTTGGTACTGCTCATCCTTCCTTTCCTGTTATATCACACCATTCTGCCACCTCCAGTTCATTAGCATCTGTCCAACAACCTGCTCGTTTTGGAGTGTTTGAGCCACAGGGCACAATGCCATCTAAGGAGAAGTAATGACCTCCCTGAGCCCCTGTCCCGCTTCTTGTCTTTGTGTCTGACTCTACACCTAAATCAGTATACCTGACGCAAATCCAGACTCTCTGTCAGAAATGATCAAAGTCATCATAATCCTTCTCTAATGATGAGATAGAGAATTTACATGTTCACCTCTGATCTTTATATAAAGTGGCCACATTTTTGACAGTTTTCTCTCGTTAAATGACTTTTGCAAGCCAGAGGTTGTCAGAATAAGTAGGACAGCAGCTTCTGGCACCATTTGTTAGGGTGTTCTAACTTGAATGCCATCCTTAAAAGCATTAGCTCAGATATTTGTGTTATCTTTGGCTGGTGTTCACCCTGAACTGTGCACAGCAAACTTTCAGGGCAAAGAGAATGTAGTAGTCTAACTTGAATGCCATCCTTAAAAGCACTAGCTCAGATATTTGTGTTATCTTTGTCTGGTGTTCACCCTGAACTGCGCACAGCAAATTTTCAGGGCAAAGAGAATGTAGTACGGGAAGAAAGCCTGCTATTGCAGGGTTGTTTTGTTTTGTTTTTTAACAGTTTATGCAGCTTTTTTTTGGCAGTGTTTGCACTTATCTTCATATGCTAGGGCTTTTGTGATCACTGGATCAAATAAGCCTCAGTGTGGGCTGCTGAAGGAGGAGAATGCTTGATGGAGGTCATGGGTTTATGTGTGCCTGGTTTGAATTTGGAAGAAAGATAGAACGAGATTAATTCTCAGAACTTGCCTTATTTCCTTAAGAAATAACAATTTACAAGGAGAAACTCTTGCAAAATTCAGTTTGTTTTCAGCCAAATTACTCGGTTACCCTTTAATAGAATAAAGTCTCTGAGTCATGGCTGTCCTCAGGATTGTACCACACTCCGCAGATGTGTGTATGTGTAATAGGTTCAGGAAATCCTCCTGCTTACCTAAACTTGAAATTTGAATGGTTCAATTTTCTCATGAAACAAAATTGAGTGAGTCTTAAATAAAATGCAAGGAGTAGATTCATATTGTGATTGTGGTAATGGTGGTGTACTGTCCCTTATAGGCAACATTGAAGGATATTCAAGATGAGGAGCAGATCAGTATGGTTCACATTTGTGTTGTCTGAGTCAGAACAGAGACTGAAATGCCAATTTACACATCGAAATGGAGATTAAAACCTTGTTTTCTTCCTGGGTTTGCTAAATATTTGATATGAAATGAAAGTCCAGCACAGCAATATTATGTGTTTCATGGCAAGAATATGTGCCTGGGAAGAGAGATCTGAATCAGTTTCCCAGTTTAATTCAGTGAATTTTGTAAATGCTTAATGAAAGAATATGAGAAGGCATCTCCACAGCACTGCATTTCCATTCAACTAAAATTATTCCCGAACTGACCTTGATAATTATTCTTGCAAGTAACTCTGAATTGACAATCTGTGGTTTTTTTGATGGATAAACTGTTTTTTAAAATGGTTGTCTAATCTTAAGCATCTTGATTTACAATCTATACAGTTCTGGGTTAAGTACTAGGGATTCCTCAACTGTGACAAAAAAATTATGCATGATTTTTCGTACTGATGTCAGTATGACATTGCGATTCGTCAGGTTAGTGATATACATTTTTAAGGTTATGTGAACGTCATTGTGTTCTCTTTTTAAACCAGTTGACTTCTCTTGTATTTTTAAACTATTATAAAAACACTTTGCAACCAGAATTGGATCCCATTTATGATATTAATTTGGTATTGCTGAAAACTATTACATTTTAATAAGGTCTAGGATTCACTGAAACATAATCCTAATGTAGAATCACACAGATTCAGGTATTAACACTTTCTCGTTACATATTACTTCCAAAAATATGCCTCTGGAGAAAAGAGAATGCCCTACTACCTGAAAATGAGCAGTAGCTTGTAATACTATTTCAGAATTGTAGAGGGGTACAAAATCCCTTGAGCATAAGCCAATGCCAACATTTTTTTACGTGGTTAGAGGCTTTCACTTTTCAAAGCACCTAAGCAAGTTTAGTGTTATCTACTATTTGCATATTCTGTTGTCTTTCCTGCTTTAATCATGATTGAAAATTGTATGCTATAAAGCTCGTCCTGCCTCTTATTATGCATGGAGGCAAAGCCACTTGACACATACGATTTAAAAAAAAAAAAAAAAAAGCTATTAAATACCAAGTCAAGGTGCCAGGAAATGCAGTTTCAGCGGTGATGACAGGATAACTGTAAAAAGAGACTATTGGAGTGGATTCTATTTATAGAAAGTATACGTCAGGAGCATAATGCACTGAATGGAAGATGAAATTCTTATGCTGATAATGTGCACAGTGGCAGCTTTTCTTCTGTACTCTATAGAGTTTTTGTCTTCTTTTTTTAAAGTGAATTTATTTCCTGTGAAAGTTGATATAGTAAGGGCATTAGAAATAAGAACCTTTTGGCTACGTGCAAGTAGGAGAAAATATGAAGCAATATCGTGGTCAAACTTCCTCTGTCGGTACCCTTGCATCCTTTTTTAAAGGTACCATGTGATGGATGAAACCTCCTGAGTTTTACACACTCATTTTAGAATTCCAACATTTCAGGGTGTCCACAGAGAATGACTCTGTCCCAAAGCCCTCCCATTTCCTCTGCTAGTCCCCATGGCTTTGGAGGAGGAACATCTTACAGCGTTCAAGAGAACTTTAAGTTGGAAGCTCGTAATGATGATAGTGCTCTGAAGCATATAAACATCAATATAAACAATAAAAAAGTTTGAGAGGAGTTGTGGTGTCTCTTGTTTGCTAGGTGTCTTCTTGCTTTCAGAAGTCTTGGAAGGTTTAAAGAAAGCTAAATTTAACACTAAGCTGCTCTTCTCTTCCTTCAAAGACCCTAATAAAGGAAAGAGGCAGAGGGGTGAAGTCACCACACACTGTCTGCAAAATAACTTGAAGGTATCCCACCCTGAAATGCTGCTGCAAAAGACCAGGTCTCAAAATATTTCAGTCCCTTGAAAAAATAAATAGAAGAGATCAAAGTGAGGTCTTGGGGGAGTGCATAATCTAAACTTTTCTGCAAGTCTGCCATAATGGTTCAACCTTTAACCTGGTGGCTCAGTTATCTGCTAGGAACCGGATTATTTCTGAAACATTGTACTATGAAAATGGTTCAGTTTGGCTTCAGTGAAAAAGAATTACTTTTGGATTTAAAGGAAAATATTTGGCATTTTTCTTCCACAATTGTCTCCTCTTACATAGCTAACATCTTTGTGTATTGGCTTGGTTACAAAATATAATCCATATGTTTCCCTTGTTCTGTTCAGCCAATTGCTCATGTTTGTCGTTTTTTTGGTGTTTGGTTTAATTACTGTAGTGGCATGAATTATTTTTACAAACATGATATCTTTTATTATGCCGACTGTGATAAATTAGTATAGAACATAGTTGGTCAGCGTTCTACACTGCAATCAATTTTGCAGTGGTTGGGTTGCTGCACCAGTAATACATCAATGATCTAGACAATGGTGGAGAAACTATTTTACAACTCTAATTGCGAATGAAGTGTGAAAATTACCTGTGAAAGCATCTGATAACACCTGGATCCAGATGTTCCTTTTCCACTTTACACATCCTTACCTTCAAAGATGAAGTTTTGGTATCTGTAACACGTGAGCCGACACATTGAGATGAAAGTTCTGCCTATGCTCACATTATTGAAATACTGGTCTCAATTTGTTTTTCCTCATCATAGATTCAGCCAGAAAGAAAACAAAAAAAGGAGAATCTGGCCATTTTGCTAGGTGCTTTAATTATTGATAGTTTAGAGGACTATTTTAATTGATGGTCTGTCATTACGTAGAGTGTTTGATGGAAAACACAAAGCTAAAGTGAAAAGAGGAAATTATTGGAAGTTGGAAATTTAGCAGTTATGCTTCCTGATAGGGGTTTAGACTTGACAGGGAAGAAAATCTTCATGGCACAGCCATTTGAAGTACAGGGGTTTTGGATCCCATAACTAAATAGTCTGTTATCATCAGCTGCCTCAGATTTTTTTTTTTTTTTGTAGGTGGTATTCCTGTTCCACGTTATCGTGAGGTATCTGTTAGGTATGCTCATTGGGTTTATGGAAGTGCTGTGATTCGAGTGCACCTTACGAGGAGCACTTAAAATGGGCAAGAGGATTGTGTCTTAAAGCTGAGCTGAGACAAGTTGCCATACTGAGAAGAAGACAAGACTCAAAACAAAAAAAAATATCTTTTTTTCTTGTTTTAAAGAGCAATGCTCTGGGTGGTGAAGCAGCGTGGTAGGACAGTGTAAAGAAACTAGTCTTGACCCTGTGAATGTAGCAAAGGGGATTTTTTGGCGTCTCTTAATAGTCTAAATGTAATATTGACCCAATATATTCTTCAATTTTATGCTACTGATACTCATCAACAGTAGAGAAAATCAAAAGGCTGCTTCTTAGCAGCAAGGTCATCTGGAATGTTTACATTTCCATGGAGGAAAATTGTTCCTGCACACGCATTCTCAGACAACCATGAAAGGTTGGTGAAGATAGCATTAAAATAGCAGTTAAACAAAGAACAGCCTCTAAAGCAGAGGAAAAGTTAAGAGTAGCTGAGCAAAGCACAATTTCAAGCTTATTGGTACACAAGTCCTTTGAGATACTGTTTGAAAGGGAGACAAAGCAGCTGTGTTTGCTGTGATTTTTCGAGGCTCTTAATCATTTACTCCAGGTCAATATTAATGGTTAATTGACAAATTGCATGACGTGTATAGAAATACATTGTATTTGGTGTGTTTGTAGCAACAAACTATTGCTATTAGGAGGAAAAAAAGAATATGTAGTAATGTCTCAGAAATTAGGAAATACTAAGGTTCACAATGAAACCTCAAATTAATTTTCCCACATGACTCCTCCTCAATTTATTGGGCTGAATATAACTATTTAGAGGGTGATCTAATGGAGGAGGATTTTTAGAGGTTCTTTTTCTTGCTTGTTAGTCTCAAAAGTGTTTAGCAGAGCCAGCAAAAACAGAAGTTACTTGTAAACTTTGTTTAAAGTTGGTAAATGGTTTTAATCAGAGGAAAGTAAGATGATGACTACAGGAAACAATATTCTAGAAGCTATGTTACGTGATACTTGGTCCCTTCTATCGGTGAAAGCAGAGGATGCTGTGAGTAGCCTCAGTGCATCATGTCAGTGACTCTGGAGCATGGTAGAATATCACTATGCTTGTTTTAAGTCAAGGACTCAGGATTGTAAGAGGCCATGTGTCTTGGGCTGCTGGCAGTGGAACCTAGAACAGGCTGCTTAAACTAATTTTCTATAAAGAGGAGGAGAAGTTGATCTCCTTGGTTCCTTTTCTATAAACCAGGAACACCTAGAATTTGAAAGGGCTGCAGAGAAAGTTACCTGAATGTTGGATAATATATTGATGTATGCTCTAGAACGGTATAATATTGTAACATACAATGTGTAACATAAAGTAGAAATCTGGTAGAAATGGAACCCTAAGTCTGTCCTGGGACTGAAGTTGAATACTATGAAGTAAAGAAAATCTAGAGCTGCACATTAACCAAATAATGAGGAAACAAAATATTGGACCACTACTTGCAATGAGTCTGTGTCTGTCCGATGCAGAGAATAATGTATGGAGCCTGTAGAGAGAAAAGAGAACAATGTGAGTTTACTAGACCATTGAATTCAGGATTCCTTTAATTCTGTTTTCTCTGTGTGTGCCCTTCACCTTCAGACTGCTTCCAAATTCACGTAAGTATTACTGAATTAATTTTTCTCGATTTAACATTATTCAAATCTTCTGTTTTCAAGCAGAAGGAGGATAAAAGCTACAGTTGTGTTGTCATGAGAGATCCATAGGTGCTCAGGATTCCTCGGTGTCACACAGTTAGAGAGGAGCGCTGGGAAGGGGGGGGTTGAGTGAATTGTGTAGGTGTCGTGCAAATACGTACTATGAAGGGAATTGGCAGCTCTTCATCACTCACCTGCTCTTCACAATACAACCAGATAGTCAAGCCTAATAAACGGAGCCTGGACAGAAAAAGAATAAAACCCAAACTGCTTGTAAAGATGAAAACAAAATAATAAATGAGCATGTGCAGTATTGGAGAAGCTGAGGAAGAGAAGCCAAAAGAAAGAAAAGCAGGAGAAGCAAGCTTAGGTCTATTAAATAGTCAAAGTGTGCAGGTGAAGTGTTTGCTACTAGGTGATTGGGAGCAAAGCTTGTCTGATATGATCAAAAAGGATACAAAAGCAGCACAGAAATAGGTGTGAAGGGGAAAAGAAGTCCACTTAATCATCAAGGACACCTTGACTGTTGAGCAAAACTGTACAGAGGAATTATCACTTCGGACTCCTTCACAGGGACATAGTATGGTATAGCTTATAGCAATACTAACTGATATTTGGGTACCACTGGCATATCAGAATTTTAATGCCTGTGGAGTCGCACACTGTAAAAATGACTAAGCATCAGTACTACTGTAGTATTTATGTGGTCTCCTGCCCTTTTCAGTCTCATGTTCTGCTCTGAGCCATATGTACCTGGGGCAATGCATTTTTACGAGACACAGACTTCTGCCCTAGCTGTAGGGAGAAGCAGAGGGAAAAGAGCTGGAGATGAGCTGTGTTCACTCTCTTCTCTCTTGTCTCTCTTCCTCCTGTTTTCTGTCCAGCCTGTAGTCCTCTCCCACCACCCAAGCAAAGTGACAGAGCAGAGGAGTGTTCTGCGTGTGGGATCTGAGTCAAGGTGAGAGGGGGGAAGAAGGGACCTATTGTTACGTGGGAGGGATGGGATCCAGGTGCCTCAGACACCAGTGTGTGTCTGGGAATGAAGACTCTTGGAGGACAAATTCCATCCTCTTTCTCCTCTCTTGTCCTTTTCCTTCTGCCCTCAGTATCAGGTCAGATGTCAAGCAGGGGATTAGAGGTCACAAAGAGAGAAGCTTACATGCACACCTTTCTTCCAACCAAAATTATCCTAAAAGTTAACCAGTATTACAATAGTTTTATTTTGGTATCCTTATGGCAGAACATTTAAATGTTGATGTTGGGGAATTCCCTTAATGAACTGAGACTTCTGGAATAAATTATCCCTTGCTCAAGTTACGTTTCCTTGTGTACCACCTGCATGAATAATACATCTATCTTATAAATGGACCTCTTTCTGACTGTTGAATTTAGAATAAATGCTGGATTGGCACGAGGGGAGCAGAGCGGTAGGTAATAGAAGCCTTGTGCCCAGCTGGGAACAAATGTGTTCTGCTACGTGTGTTTTGGCAGTTGCACATCATATCATCCATTCTCCTTTTCAGGCCAATGAAGCAGAAATGGGGGGAAGAAATACACAATTTGGCAAGCTGCACTAAAAATAGAGAGATTGAAATGAGCTAATGTTGAAGGTGCTTCCTTTTTATGTGCTGAACTAATGACTTTTATTGAGAGAAGTTACTTGAATAGTCAGTATAAATGATAGACGTGAACACTAAATTTAATGTCCATGAAAAGTTGAAAGTTTTAATCGATGGAAAATACTTTTTGATTTACCTAGCGTATTTTACTTCTATAAAATTCCCTGCCTTCTGTAGTTTCCATGGGTGCTGGATTGTTTCTCTCTATTGTTTTTGTAGCAGATCTGACTTTGAAACTGCCATAGAGATGAAGATCAAAATTAGTTCAGGCTTCCAGGCCTGATACTGTCCACTCGTTCTCTTAAAAGAACTGGAATTTTTACGTAAAAACTAAGCAGTTCAGTTCACAGGTGGAAACAAATTAGAATACAGTAACAGAGTGTTTTATCACAAAAAATGGAAAAATGATTTGATTGCCATTCTTTTACTTTGTCTTCCTTAACATTTTCTGAGATCTGTAATTTCTGATAGCTTTTTTTTTTTTTCCTTGAAGAGAATGTAATGGTTATTTGTCAACTTTTGATGTTGGCATTAGAAAAACACAATTACATGTCAAGCTCAGACCTCCATCTTTGTCTGGATAAGCCACATGGTTTACACTAAAATATTCATCTGCCTCACGTAATAAATGATAAACTCCCTGGTATTTCTGAAGTGTAGGATATGGTATGAGGCATGAAGAGCTGTCTGCTCACTTGCTCTTAAACAGCATTTATTTCTCTTCCAGTGCTTTGTTAGTTTCCTTATGAGATCTACACTTTAGGTATTGGGTGATGAAATCTCAGGTGCCCAGCATTGATTCTTATCAGTGAGGGTTCATTATATTGACCAGTTGACAAGGAAATTTGGATATAGAAATGTGGATGAGTCAAATTAAGCACCTAAGCAACTGTCCAAGTAAGGTATGTACAATATAACCAGTAAGAATGTGCTGATCACCAGCAAATCGGTAGCACTGATTCAGGGAATAAGTAGCACGGTTGCACTTGTTTGAAAATCTGATTTTTAAGCTTCATGATTTTATGGTGGAGGGAATAGATACTGTGACTGATCTACTCCTTCCCTTCCTGAAGCTTCTTTTTTCTGTCAGATAAGATGTTGTGTCAAGTTTTCCAAGACTTTTAGTAAAATCCTGGTGTAAGAAAAAGAACACAGTGTAGCTATTCCTCTAATAAAAAGAGAGCTGTCACTTATGAGAAAGAAGAAATCATGGGTAAATACTTGGAAAAACTCCCATTACATTTTGTTCATCGAGTTGTCTTTTTAAATTGTAAAAGACCTCCTCTCCACAGCCAGGTTAATGCGTTTCACATCTTTCTTTCATTTTACACTTACTTCCTATCAAAAAGCCAGACAGGAAACACAGTCACTTTAACTTTGGCAAAATGAAGTGGGATCTTTTCTACTGTTGTGAATTTTAGTAACTTTTCTGTTTCAATCATATTAAATTACATGTAGTGATACGAATGTATAAGAATGTCTAAAAATGGTTTATCAGTTTTGGGGGTTAATTTTGGTTGCTTGGAAGAAGCAAAGTCTGCATCAGTTACCCTCTTTCCTGTACCTCAGAAACTCTATCTTACATCACCACTGTGGGCTTTAAGCTCAGTTTGAAGTGGACAGTGGCAAAAGACAAATGAGATGTTTTTTGTTTGGTTGGTGTGTTTGGTTTGTTTGTGTTTTATTTATTTATTTAAAAAAGTGATCAGATAAAAATACTGAATTCTGGGTAGCAGTGAGATCACAGCTTTCCCCATGGCAGGTCGCACATTTCATTTAGGGGCCAGTTACTACCTGGAGAGAGGTGGGATGTTCCTACAGAAGGAGCTGGATCTCAGCAAAGAATTGTAAAGCTTTCTCTGGAGAGAAATGTGGACACGCTGACAGTGCCTTGTGGTGGTAATACCAGCCCACCAGTCAGTACCAGTTCTTCCTTTCCATGACTACTTGTGACTTTGCAGTCAGTGGGGAAAAATAAAGTGGGGTGGGATTGGCACAGATAGGAAGTTTGTCTCCAGTGATACCATACAGCACGCCCGGGTCTGTTGCTAACAAACCAGATCTTTGATCCCCAGAAGAAGGCTGCTTTGCTATTCATTCATGTCGGAGCCCTGGATGAGTAGATTTGAATATGGCTCAAATGCTTTTTATCTTATTTTGATAGAGATGGATTAAATGGCATTAAAGCAATGGCTTAAACATAACTGTTTTTACAGCCACATGTCAATGTACTTCAGTATTTAAGTGTCAGCTATTCTTCCAGAGTCCTGGGATGCCAACATACAGTTTCCTAAGTGTGTGCAGTTTTGGCCTACAACAATATTCTATATAGTTTGTTCAACTTTTTGTGTGCTGTGTGGGAGTGCAACAGAATGAACTGGATAAATATCTTGAATTTTATTTTATGGGCCTATGTATTACTTTTTCAGCTTGTCGTTTTCTGTGAAAAGTGTTAAACTGCTCTTGGAAAAGTTTATTGAATGCTTGGTTTTGATTTATGGCATAACAGAGGAATATGTTTTCAGTAACTAGGAAACAACATACTGAACATAGGACTGATGAAAATCCTCCATAAAAAGAGAATGTATTCACAGCAATCTTAACAACTCTGTGTGTGTATGTATTTATATTTCTTTTTTTCCTTTCCTAAAATAAAATCCTGATGGCAGGATTTTATATTCAGAAAAATAATCTTATTGTTTCTAAAGAACATAAAACTTTAGCCTCTTATCTTGTGAATTGTTATGTTGAATGGGTCTCACACATTTTGGGGTAAATCATGTATTTCGGTGTGTGTCAGACTTCAAGACACTAATTAATCTGTTCTGATGTACACTATATGAAGATTTAGCCACTAAAAAAAACAGTTCTATATATTTTTGGGAAGGAGCTAATGCGTCTATCTTTTGTGAGAGAATAAAACGCTCTTTAATGCTTTGCAGTTTTATTGGTAAAGAGTTTGCATAAAACTAATGAAAGAGCTCAACAGAATTTGTATTTTGAAGCTCCTTCCAGGGTAGAAGTTGTATCCTTATGATTAATAGTTCAGCCTTGATTTAAATTTTTTCTTTGCATTTTCCCCCTCATAAGCAGTACATATAATTCTCATACTCTCAGAGCAAAATACAAACAAAAAAACCACCCTAAGCCCCTTCAATCTTCAGGTTTTATTTATTTATTTAAATGCTCCAGAGGACGGGGAACTAAGAATAAAAGTTTTCATTGCAATGCTATCCAGAATTTTAACAAAGCCATTGCTAGCGCTTTTGGAAAGGCTTTTCTTTAATCAGATATTTAATGCTGCAGCAGTCAGAAGAGGATAATGGTGATTTTTTTAATGACTTAGAAAAAAGAAACAATGGCTATTGCAGTGTGTGACAGTGGCTCCTAATTGTCAATCTAACATAGCTGAACACCTATTAAGAGCAAAAAAAGATGTATTTTCCCCCATTTTGACCAGTTTCCATCATTCTCTATTACTTTTTGATGTGATGCACCACAAGAATTTACTATTATTGTACTGATGAATATCTCATCTTACTGTGATGGCTGAAATCTTTCTTAATTCATAGGGTAAAACTTAGAAGGGTCTTGAAGATCATCAAATCCTTTTATGACTGGAACCATAATCCCTTTTTCTTTTAATAACTACATATTGAATGTCTCCTCTTAAAACTGGTTAGCTATTTGAATAGCAGGTTGCAGTCTGATCCTGAAATTTTGTCAAGGAAAATCTGGTTAAAGTGATTTTAACCTTTTCTGATTTATGTAACATCTTCCTCATTTGTAATTTAGAAATAGCAAAGAGTATCATAAATCTTTTTGGCCTTCAGCAAGCATATTACAGAATATATCCACTGAAATAATAGACTTTTGTCTAAAGTTCTAGCTTTCTATGGCTCTATGAATGGCCACAGAAATAGGATGCCTGTGGCCATTGGGGACATACTGAAAACAGGTCTATAAGTATTTAATAAATTACAAAAAAGAACAAATTCAAAACGTGATGTTGAAAGAGGACCACCACAGAATATCTTAAAGCCAAATCAGGACAGGAATTTCTTCTGAGAGCAGAAAATTAATTTTCAAATGCTTATTCTAAATAAAACATGAACTTTGGAGACCCAAGTAAGAGTTTAACTATTAGGAAATAAGGGAAAATGAGACAGTTTAATGGATTTTTTTTTGTTTCCAAATTTCCTTCAGTTTTTTTAATTGACTTATTTTAAAATGTGTTAAGTAAAAGTGGTGTTAGATGCCCAGTAACCTTACCTTGTCAGGATTTTTCAATAAGCTTTTCATTTAGGTTCGCAAAAACAGCCAACAAAACCCCCCAAATACCCAACCATTTAAAGCCCCCCAGATCTTTTTGGGACTGGAAATGAATGGAGGAATACGCTGCTCATAGACAGGGAGTCCCGGTTCATGCTACAGGGCTGAAGATCAACCCAAGAGGTCTTCCAGCAGTGAAAGTCGGAGCTTCTGCAAAAACTGCAAATTACATGGTGCTAGCCCATAAAGAAAAAATGTCTAACTAATGCTCAATGACAGAAGATAATTCAGTTTAATCTTTGCTATACACGTCATAAAGATCTGAATAAGACCTACGTGTATTGTATTATGTCCCCCTTTCTAATGGTGAATGAGGAAAAACTGTTGAGAACTTCAGACCAGCAACTGAGGTGCAATTTTTTTTTTTTCCGGCAAGTTCTTTGACTTGATTTTTATCTTTATTAACACCAGCCATAGTAAAAGAGGTAAGGTGCCTGGTAAATGAGAGACAAATATTATCCCCGCTGTGATCCACCCATATGGGAAAAATTGAGGGAAAGTTAGGAAGAGCTTCCTCTGTATGAAGGTTGTCAACTGTCAAGTGATTCTGGGATACTGGGCAGTCAGAGGATCATTCCAGTAAAGCTAACTGGACCCTGTTGGAGCAAGAGCTGTAAGGATTACAGAATTTTCATGTGCTGAATTGATGAGTTTCCCTGGCTCAGAGTGGAAACTTGATTCAATATTTAAGAAAAGATCCGTGTTTTAAGTAAAGGGAGGGTTGGCTGATGATGCACTATTTCAGTTTTGTGTAAAAGATTTTTCAAACACCTTTCTCCTAAGTGAATCATACATGAGATACTTTGTGGATTCGATAGAGGGTTCAAGCAGTTAGGGAAATACTCATCAAATCAATACTAATATTGTATAAAGTCAACAACAGACAGTGATGTACAAGTCGGGCATAAAAGAAAGCATTGAGGTAGTAGGAATCTGTCTATTAACACTGTTTGTATGAGCTTTTCAGTAATAAAAGTAATAACTGCATCCTAAATGCTTGCCTACAGGAACAAGAAAGCTGGTGTCTTTTTTTCCTCCCACTCTTCTGGGCTCTCAGTGAACACCTCCCTTGCTATAGAGTCTGCACTGGATTGGGTCCCTCTGTTAACAAGTGTGGGGAAAAAATTCCTTTATCTATGTCTGGAGTGGATTAGTAACTGCTACACATGAGCATAAATAATTATTCTGCAGGTACACATACATGGGTGCATGTTATTAGGTACATAAGTGCTATATAACACACAGACAGACTGTGAGTGGACAGAATGACTGTCTGTACTGAGCTTATAACATGTTCCTTCCTCAGTAAAGTAGTGGGAAGACTTTATACACAGAATATACTGTCAAATATCTTTGACTCACTTTCCTGAACTATTATAGTTGCGCGGTGCCTTGAACAAGTTTATACAATGCTGCTCAAAGCATTGCTACCCTAAAAATCCACAGAAGGCAAGGCATTTAGACTATAATGTTTTTTAAAGGAATGTCAGATAAAGAAATAGTTGCTTCAGGCTGGACAGGCTAAAGAAGAGAGTGCAGCTCTTTGCTTCTCTGTGTCCCTATTGGGCCACTTTATATAATGTAAGATCTCTTTGAAAGTCAGGCTGGTAAATGCAGTGTAAGAATATATGGCACAACTGGCTGGGGCACTAATAAAAAAGACATAACCACTAGCTTTGTGCTTAGCTGGATCTATTTCTACAAGAAAGTCTTAAAAAATAAAAAAATCTTACATTACTGTGCACATCAGTTCTGTCCTTCTTTTGTGTAGCTTTTGATGGGCTGTAATTGTGTTCTTGGCATTCACAGTGAAGCACATTAATTTTGCTTTTAAGTCTTTTGAAATTCAATAGAAAAATATGCAAATGGTTCAGGAGGAAGTATGTAATTCAGAAGAGGTGTTATGTGCATGGTTTTTTCTTTTTTTTTCTTTTTTTTTTTCCTCCTAACTGAAAGAATAGAAGCTTCATTGTCTTTTCAGGACTACTTTATTCAGCATGATAAATCAGGAGTCTATTTCCTCCCCAAACTTTGAAATGTGATTTTTCCAGATCCTGAGGAGATTCTAGTGCTTCTAGTGTGTGTGGAAGGGAGAGGGGGTTCCTGTTGCTATTCTTATTGTTTAATTGTATATTTAGCTCCATGATAAAATGGGCTGTTCCCTTATGGATTTTCTTAAAAATGAAACCATTGCAGTGATATTGGCTGATTTAAAGTCACCAATGTAGGGAGCAGATTAGCTCTACGCTTACAATCTCTTTGTGAATAAATCTGCTCATATACCTTTGGGATGTCAGGGGTCCAGTGTATTATCAAGCGCATCTTACAGAAAGCAGGTTTGTGAGGTAACACTGCCTTCACTGTAGTCTGGAGAGGCATATTTGCTTGTCAAGACTTACAAACCAAACTGTTAACAGGCTGAGAAAATCCTCTTTCCCAAAATACTATCTAAAAGTGTTCTCAATGTACATGCGTGCAGAATATGCTGTGGATGACCATGTAAAAAGGTTAAGTATAACATATACAAGCTGACCTTCTGGGTGCCATCTACCTGAATTTGCAGCAGTACTCTCTTAATTCTTTCACACCGCTTGCATGAATAAGCTAAATCCATGTAGGATGTGCCACTGATCATATGATAGGCAAGATCCATATGCGAGGCACTTGAAATACCTCCTGCCTATCTTGGTTTGGATCGTTTTTTGTCTGTGACTTATTAAGAAGTAATTAGAAATTCTGGTAACTGCCCTGCTTCCTGTTTAGTCTTGAGGTATTGTGCAGAAACTTTAGGTAGGTTAGGCAATGGGATGAAGAAGGTTTTATTCGCTGGAGCTCATGGCTATTGAATGGAAATTGCTTTGGATTGCTTTCTGGCTGTTGTTTGAGATCTTGTCAATAAGCTGGAGAGAACTTTTATTTGGGGAATGGTATAATCCAACGCAGGCAGCTTTGCTGTAAAGAGAGTCCTGCGAGATACCGATAAGGAATTTGCAGAAGTGGGAGGCGAGTGGCCTGGTTTGGGACTCATCACTTTCTGGAATTTGGCACCCCAGAAGTGTCATTCCTCTGAGGTGTAGTGGAAAGTCTGTACCAGCTGAGCAATGGGGTGGCTTAAATAATACTCCAATAATTAACACTTGGGGTGTCAGAACATTTCTGACAAGTTGTCTCAAATTTTGTCCCACAGCACTCCAGTCTCCCCAGTTGAAATTCTGATTCCAACCTGAATGAAGACTTCTCCCCCCCCCGGCCCCGTTTTTGAGCAGGATGCCATATGTATGAGATGAGGAATGGAAAAACACCCTTCCAAACAAACCAACCCACAAAACCTTGTCCTTTGTGAACATCACCTTTGGAGGGGGACTATGCATCTATTCAAACTCCCTTTGTCTTATGTTTAGCTAGATGACAATGCAAATGTATATTAAAATCTATTGCCTGCTGTTGACCTGCTGTGAACAGATCAGGCCATACATAAAGGCATTTGTCTCTCTGCCTACGCTTCGAGAAGTTACTCAGTATTATGTGATCTCAAGCACTGTCCTGACAGCCTTTGCTCTGATGTTCGAGAGCGGTCTTACTGCGCCCCACTTACCTGCCAGAGTGCATCTCCTTGGAACTCTTGTGTGGTTTTCTCTTATGAAATCAGGTGAGAAAGGAAGATAAAGACACAGTAGCAACATAAGTGGCTATTGATAGTCATTTTAATATCTTGCAGCTTTCACCTAGGAGCAAGCTATTGCCCATCAGCTGTACTGCACCAGGTACAAAAGAGAAACAACCAAGGGCAGTTATTGTGGAGAAAACACCTTGTGCCAATTCCCTACCCTATGAGAACTTCTGTTCCTAAAGCTTTGAGAAGAATGGAGCAATTAATGTCTGTGAGGCTCAAGTGGATATTTCTCATTAAGGTGTAATACATGTATATTTCTTGTGTTGTATTTGTGACTTACATTGGCCCCTGGAGGCTAGCTAAGGGACAAAATGGTGCTGCTTTCAGCACGCTGCAGAGTGCTAGCTACCATGGCTGCCACGGGGAGTGGGTAATGCAAATGGAAGGCAGACACTGAGTAGAGGAAAAGACAACTGAGGGGGGATCTTATCAATGCTTATAAATACTTAAAGGGAAGGTGCAAGCGGGATGGGAACAGTCTTTTTTTCAGTAGTGCCCAGTGACAGGACAAGAAGTAACAGGCACAAACTTGAACATCGGAAGTTCCCTCTAAACCTGAGGAGGAACTTCTTTACTTTGAGGGTGGCAGAGCACTGGCACAGGCTGCCCAGAGAGGTGGTGGAGTCTCCCACTCTGGAGACATTCCAAACCCACCTGGATGCTGTCCTGTGCAACTGCTGTAGGTGACCCTGCTCTGGCAGGGGGGTTGGACCAGATGATCTCCAAAGGTCCCTTCCAACCCTAACCATTCTGTGAATTCTGTGAACTTCCATTCATCCTAAGTGTTATTGTACTGTTTTAGTAGCTTTAATAGAAAAACATCTGTGAAAATGACTTTGAAGATGCCAGAGAATTAGCTGCTTTATCCTGGCACTGTTAAATGTATTACAGTACAACAAACAACAAAGCTAAGGCCATCATCCTTCTCTTTCACATTTGGAGACACGTATTTTTCAGAAACCTTTCAATTTTAAAATGTCACCTGCAAGACTCTGAACTTCTCTGCACATTGCAGTGCGCTGCAGCTATTATGTACACCTGGGGTTTTCTCACAGTTTTCTAAAAAAACCCACCAGTTTTGTTTTGAAGTCTTGCCAGCCCACCAAGCCAAAATGCCATCACAGGCCTCATATCAAAATATCACAGTACTCTTGCAAAACCAAACCTGGAAGTATCAACCATTACATTTCAATCTTTGCTCTGGAACAATTGCAGGATCTAAGTTTTCAGACTGATGTACTTGAAAATACACGTGTGCATAACCACAACATCAAGAAGCATCAGGGCAATGCAAACCAATTAATATGTTTTTTCAAAGTATTTTTTTCAAACAGGTGATAACACCCAAGAGTAAGCTCAAAGGGACACACTTGTAGTTAGCATAAAAGGCTGAAGGTAGTGATACACTGTTAATTAGCAATTCCAGGGTAAAAAGCAAAGATTGCTTGCACAAATAAAGAACAAATTTATGCTGTGGTTCCACAAATGTTTTCTTCTGAAAGCTAACTTAGGGAGGTGTCAACCTTGTATTGCTGCTCACTGTCCACTCCCAAAATAGCACAGAAACAATCTAGTCATTGGAATAATATATCCCCTTTCCTTCAATGCACAGTAGGAAAATAATACTTTTTAATACTTTCTAAATTTAAGTCAGTTCAGTTTACCGTATGGCCTCACCACCAGTTATTTTTTTTATAACTTCAGTGTAAGGATGGGAAAGAATAATTGAGGTCAGAAACCTCTTAGGTCTCTTCTACTGCCAAAAACAGCGTTCGCAGAACCTCATCTGCAGGCAGAAGCAGATTGAAAGAGCATTAAGACTAAAAACCTTTTAGAAGCATGAGTGATTTTTTTCAGTATTTCCCATACACACCTCGCTTGCAGACTTTATGGGAAACATACACCTATCCCTGAGTGCACAAATACATCAGGCACACCTTTCTCCCAAGTAAAAGCAACTCAACCTGTGAATGCAGGGCTAAAGCAGGTGGCTCAAGGCCATGCTGCCTGGAGGATTTGACACACCAAACATACCCACCAAGCAGAAAGGTCCACTGCTTCCCTCCCTATTTAACAGGCACATTGCAGACACAGAATGGTGAGGGTTGGAAGGGACCTTACGAAGTTGTATTTGATATGTGGATATGTCGATCTACTTCTGCACTTGGTAGTTGGTTTGTTGCTGTCTGTGGAAAAAGAGGAAGGTTTTTACACACCTGAACACTTTGATAAACTTTGTTGTAGTTGCCTTTCTATGTAAGGAGTGTAAAAACTGTAGGTTAAGATCATAGTGATTGTTTTGGTGAAGGCAAAGAAACCTTGAACAAGAGAATGACGGCTCTTACAGGGAAGTGGGGAGGTGGGAAAGGGTAGGAAAACATCATTAACTGGGCTATTTTTTTATAGAAAAGCAAACACAACTGTCAAAACCAAGGCTGTTACTTGTGAATGGGGTTGCCATCAGGGAGTTCACACCTGATTTCAGTGAAAGTGCATAGTCTAAAGCATTTGGCTTGATCCTTTCTCGTTGTCTCCCTTTCTCATTCGCTCTTGCTCTCTGCTCGTTCTCATTCATTCCTGTTTTCACTAGCCCATCTCAGGATGGGATTTCCCTGGGTATTCTCCTTTAATAAAACAGAAATCTACATTTCTGTGTTTACATAAATTTATTGTGAGCTTCCAGGCTTTCTTACTGTGCCTGTAGTTCAAAACGAACTACTGTACACTATTAGCAGATTGAGAATACTGTGGGTTTTTTTAATTATTATTATCTACTGCAATACTATCTGGTAAAGAAAACTTATCTGTTTGATGCATAGTCATGGAATAAAGGGATGATTTATCCTGTCCCCTGACATAGAGAGAAGACAGAGAAAGATGAAAGCAGAAGAACTACTTTGACCCCATGTGTAAACTGAAATTTTATATCACTGGTAATTTTCTTCAAAACCCTAAAAAAGGTACTGTTGCTGTAGCCATGGCATTCTGCAATATAGCAGCATCCAACACAGATTCCCCTTCACTTATGCTCCTTCCAAGTGGAAGGATTTGGTCTCCACTTTGTTGGCAGTGTGACCCACTGGTCAGGACCACTGTCTCTCTGCTGGAATTCTTGGATTTTTTTTTTGAATTTTACTGAAAGTCTCTGTGATGGGATGGTGCCTTTCCTGGGAGAGAACTTGGGCTAGAAACAGCAAGGATTTTGAGGGGTGGGGTGGTGTAAAATACCTCATGTTCACACAGAGAAGGTTGAAAAGGTGGTCTGGATGTACCTTATGTATTATAGTCTGAAAGCAGATTGCTCTCCCTCAACCCTAAAACATCCTGTGAGTGTGTTTCCTAAACAAGTCTGGTAAATTTAGGTGAATTGCTCTCGATGCTTGAGCAGCTGGATTTACAATACGATATTGCAGAGGAATACATAGCCCAGTTTAATAACACAGGGCTGTCTAAACAGATTACACAGCTTTTACACAATTCTGCTTTTCAATGCCAGTAAGGCAGAGCCAGACAAATTCAGGAGCACAGCATAGGTGAAACAGACTCTGAGTCTTCTCCTAAAATGGCTGTAAATCAACTTGTACAGCTACAAACCCTCTTTTGTCTCTGAAGATGAGAGAGAGCGCTTTATACTGTGAGATTTGATGCATCTAACTAAGTGAGCCTTGGCTCTTAATTTACCCACCTACACAATCCCTGCAGAGAGAGAGGTGCTCCCAGTTGTTCTCTGGGGATGCTTATCTTCCTCTATTGAACGAGAGAGGAGAGGTGGAGGGAAGGGCAATCTTCCCTTAGATTTAGTCGCAAAGACATGAATATTTCCCCTTCTCCCCCACCACCCGTGCTGATGAACACTTTATTCAAGCAAACTGATTTCCAGACGTGGAAAAAAACATTTGAGAAATTATGTGGTGATTTAAAAACAAAGGGAAAAGCTGTTCTGGAGAGCAGGCAAAATGCCGTGTGTGTTTGTTGGAAGCAGTAAAGCTTGCAGAGGGAACAGTAGGGAGCTGAATAAAACAGCCTTGAAAGCCATTCCACTACTGGCATATAAGCTGAAAGATGGAGTAAGAGCCAATTTTCTTATCTCAGCAGTGTGAGCCTTGCAATCAAGGCTGTTCTTCTTTTTAATTGTCACCTGTACTGTCAGCCAGCTGAGTGTTCCTGCACAGAAAAGTACATTTACCTTCAGAGTCGCATCTGGAGCTAAAGGTGTTTACGCACATCCAGCCCAGCCTCTGCTCGTTGTCTCTGATAGCAGGCTCCTCTTCAATGCCTGGGATGTGCTTCCAGAGGGATCGTCAGGACTGTTTTGCACTTGAGAAAGTGCTTAAATTTTATTTAGATCCCCACCTCCCCCCTCTTATCCTCTCTACTAGTGGAAAAAATGGTCTATCTGCTGATCTTTGAATCAAGAGGGATTTGTTAGCTGGATATTTGCTGGTATGATGGAAAAAAGGTCTGATTCTAGAAATGGAAATCCAGGCCCTGTTAGGTTTTCTTGAAAACTTAAATATTTGCGTTACATTAAAAAAAAATATCTTGAATTGTTTATTGATTGATATATGCGTGCTTAAGGCAAGCACACACTCTATTTAGCTCAAAACCCCTCAGTGTTTCTCGATCTTTGTGAAAATCAGGCAAAGAGCTGACTATCTCAGAAAAATTATAATTGTCTTCTCTCCCTCTCTCATATTAATATGAATCAGCAATGGCTTCAGTGAAACGGTCTGAAATAGTTGGTATAAAAATCAATGCTAAGTAATCCAAAGGACAATCGAACCCATTATAAAACCAAGTAACGAATCCAAAATAATCCTCATACATGGTAATCCTATCAGACCACTGATATCAATGGAACCCATTGTTGGTTTAAAATTTTGATAAGTTTAATGACTTTGGAGCACCAGAGGTGACGCTTATCAGAAAGTATAAGCTCCTGTCAGCTGTAATGAGTGGTAGTGTTCATATTTTAAATAGCTTTTTGCTGTTTGAGAAGAATATATTTTTTTCCTTACCTCAGCAGAGTTGCATGCCCTAAAATCTGAACTTTTTTTTGTGAGATCACTGTTGTTCATGGCTACTGCTTAAAACTCTAAAAATACTTAAGGATGGAAGAGCTTAGTTCTACTAACCTCTTCCTGCAGACCTTTTTTTTTTTTTTTAAAATGTGGAAGTCTGGTACCATTTTAAAATCTATTTAAAATGTGATGTGTAGTAAGGTGCTACCTCTATAATGCTAACAAAATGTCTTTAATTTCCTTTTGGATAAAAGCTACAGGTGTTATCTTGATGACATTTTTTCACAGTCATCTTATTAACCAGCATGACATGTTTGGGAAGCTTCTAATTTGTAACAGCCAATGTGTATTTGCTGAGAACAGTCATGTCAAACTGCTCTCATTTCTTGCAATGACAAGGTAACAGGCCTTTTGGATAGGAAAAAGAAACAGGTGTTGAGTATATTTAGTAAAGCTTTGTTATTGATTTGAACAATATTCCCATAAGCAAACTAGATTAATACATTTAAATGTAACTAGTAAAAAAAAAAATTATGAATTTCAGTAGTATAGGGACAGAATTGATGAGTAAACAAAGTAGGATGCTTCAAGGATCTTTTTTGCCTGAAATACAATTCAATGTCTTCATCAGTTACTAAGATTCTAAAATTGAGGCTACTCTGTCAATTTTACACTCCTGTGTAACCACAGGAACAGCTGTTCAGGTAGCTGTTCAGTAAAGAATACCTGGGAGGTGGTGTGGATCAGATGCTGAACAGGAGCTAACTGTAACACAGTTATCAGAAGGCCAGAGGTAAATGAAATGAAAAAGTTTGAAAAATGTAAAACAATTCTAAACATTGGTAAAAAAGCAGTTGGAATGTGGTGGCAAGTTTTGTTTAAGAAGAGAACCGACTGGGCCAAGAAGACCCAGTCATAGGAAAGCAGGAAAAAATATCACAACGTAGAAAGATCACCAGTAAAGACAGACATGAAATTGCTTTAATGTACTGAAAATGAGACTTAAGAAGAGCCATAAGTCTTGAAATGTGTTAAGAATGCCTAAAAAGAGAGAGAGCAATTTATCTTCATGTTTAAAGGACAGGAACTAATGAGCTTAGGCCGCAGCAAAGAGTGTTAAGCATCAGGAAAATCCTAACTTTAAGTATGGCAAAATCTGAATGAATTGTCTGGAAAGAAATGGATTATCAACATAGGAAGTTTTGAAGAATAAGCCTGATAAATATCTGTCAGGAAGGTATAGGATCACAGAAGAACCAGATGCCCTCTTTTATTTTTGAGGGGGTGTGACATACATGTGTATGAACATCAGTTATGTTCAACTCATAATAAGTAATTGGGGAAACCTTTAGTAAAGTTTGTAATGGCCTTAACAGGTTAACGACATGGAAAAATCTTGGTGTTACTTGACCAGAACCGATCTGCTGTTAGAGATGTTGTATGCAAATGTCTTTACTGAAGCTATTGTTCCCAGCTGTTGTTGCTTCTGTCATTCCATTTAACACTTACGTCTTTGTCAGGTGGATCGCAATGATGATCACTTGCCACACTTTAAATATCTCAAGGGTACGCTGTTCTTCAAGGCAGCAAGCTGTTAGGCTGGCTCCACTGATTGTCAAACCCCACTTTATAGAGAGTAATAATAATGTGAGATTTTTTTTTTGTTAGTCTTAAATAGCATGAGTATTTTCGCAATGTCTTTTATCACCACTTAATGCAAACACAAGCCCTTAAACCTTGTTGGAAGTGAAATTGAACAACGTTTTGGGAATGACAAATTTCTAACTGGAAAAAGAGTATAATTTTTTTTTTTTTTGTCATTGTTATTCTGTGGTTTCTTTTTTTTCCTATTTCTGGTGTGTCTCTGAATTGTTCTGAGGTTCAGTTGTCCAAAAAAAAAAAAAAAATCTGTGCTACTCAGTATGGAGGCTTTCAGGAAACATGGGAGCGTAGCAGGCCTTGTCCGTGTAGTTCTTTACCAGATGCGTTGCAAAGCTGGGGAAGCAGTCAGAAAAACAAGGGAAGCCTTCTTTAGCTTTCTCTGAAAGATACACCAAAAAGAATGTTTTCATGGAACATCTTCCTTTTAAACAAATAGAAGTTTCTGCATGCAGGGAAGACCTTCTGTCAACTAGGCTTATTCTACCATTGAAATTACATCTTAGCAAGCAGGATGCTGACATATCCTGGAAAGAAAACCAGATGTAAATCAATTTCCTCATATCACTGTAGGTCAGGTCTGCAGATGCATCGGGACGCCAGGGTCCAAATGTAATAAAATGAAAGCTTCCCTCAGTTGTTGGAATTACTGCTGTCCAGGATGCCACTGAACAACGATGCACAGCCTTGACAGTAGGACTTCAGTTTTAGACTTGTGAACCTTTTGTTATCCACCTGTGGCAGTTTTTGTGCCACCAAAACAGCAGCTAACCAAGTGTTTTAGGTAACTGCCTGAACACTAGGGCCTGTTGAGACTTTTGGAGACCGTACAGCATGTCTTTATCTACTTGTTCAAAGCTGCTCTGGATCACTTTGTTGGTTTGAGATAATCTTCACCCTAGCTGAGCTACAAAAGGTTTGTAAAAGCTGAAATTCCTCAATAGTGCTGGAAAAGTCTCATGACAGTTATGTTGTGTATTCATTTCACTGGATCTGTGTTGCTCCTCTAACTCAAATCCTTGCTTAATTCTGTTTTCACCTTCAGTTTTATTGCAAATATTATTATGCCTGAGCATACCTCCCACACCTCTCCAGCAATCTGTTTGATCCATTTTGAATGGTTGTCTTTTTCAAATATTATTTCAACTCATCAACATCCTTAAAATGCATGTCTTTTCATAGATGACACTGTGCCATCTGGGTTTCTGTTGAGATAATAAATGCCTCTTTCTTTGTTTAATCTCACTTCCAAAGTTGCTTTTTAGTGGCAGACCACTATTCTCTCATCTTCACCTAGTTTCCTATTTCTCTATGTAGTGACCCGTTCATGTAAAAAAACATAAAATTAAATTAATTTATAAAATGTGAGGCCAATTCCTTATGTTGACTATTTCCTTGACTAAGAATTTGCTTTAAGCTATGTCAGACTGACTCTCTAAATTGATCTATTGGTCAAAAAATAAGAAAATAACTAATTTTACCACCCCACTGGTTTACATTTTCAGTTTTGCTTGTTTGTTTTAAAAAAAGTTATATGAGATGTCGGCATAGTTCATGTATGAACTATCTGTTGTTAGTATTCATTTGGAGTTGTGTGAAGAAACAATAGAAACACAAACTAGAGGCACCTGAGGTCAGGTATAAACTTCCCAAAGCTGTGAGGAGGCTTAAAACGGTTCATTGTGCTGAAAGGTGAATGAATGTTTCAGCATAAATGAAGCAGGGCTTACAGCATTTTCATTTACAGCTGTAATATAATGAAGTAATGAAGTCATTTTAACAAGCATACAGACTATGTTGGAAAACAACAGCATGACCATGACTACAAAAAAGCTTTAGTTATAAATGCTGACTTACCTTGACCCTTGTGCGTTTAGCTGTCAGGCAAGGACTGTGATATCCCAGTTCTTCTGACTGGAAGATACAGTTTAGCATAATTTCAAGAGCAGCTTTACTTCACGTATCCTAGCAGAAAGAGAGATCCAGAAGCCAAGCATTTCTCTGAGCCCCCCTGGGTTAGGCCTTTCAAGGGGTAATTTAAATATTGATCATCTCAGATGACAGTGTGTTTTAACAGTCAAAGTAACTCACAGGATGCTTAAATAACCATACGCCCTGTAGAAGATATTTTGGAAAAATCCTTACTTATAATCTCTCCTGTTTTTGAGCTAAGATTTTTCTTTACTAAGTGGAAAATTACTTGGAAACCTCACTTTTTTACATTGTTCGAAGATAATAGTAGTAGATCAAACACCAGCACCAGTTATTAATGTTTTCTTACAACTGAATGAACGCATAAAAGATCAACTCATTCTGTAGGAGGAGAGCTGTTCTTTTCCAGGCTGAATTCTGAATAAAATAAACCCTTTGCCCTGCTGTAACTCTGCCTGGTTGCACGTGTGTTACTGAGAAATCTGGTTCTTGGATACACGCCACATGGCAGAATTCCCTCGTGCATGCATTTGTGTGTGTGTGTGTGTGTGTGTGTGTGTGTATATATATATATACGGCTTCCTAGTGCATCTCCTGAGTGCTTAATGGGCCATGGGCTCCTTGGTTTGTGGTTGCCAGGCCTCTTTTTTCTTTTTTTTTCTTTTGTTTTTTTTTTTTTGGGGGGGGTGTGTGGATCCTCTGCTTTCATAGTTTTTCCTCCCTTCCTGTCCCGTTTGGCAGCCCCCATCCCACCCTGCAGAGCTGAGGGACCAGAGTAAGAGCTTATTTGCCGACTCTAGTATTAGTAGAAGTCTCTCATCAGCAGGTGGAGGAGAGGTTACCTGCTATGGCAAACAGCAGCAGCAGAGTGCTAAAGGCCAAGAAAGTTACTGTCTGTCATAGATACGTACTTAGTGAATGTGAATCAAAGCTGAACTCTTATTCCCTGCTGTGGCCTGGCTTCAATGAAGCAAAAGCATTGGAAACATCTCCTTTGGCATCATCGTGGAACATCTTTATCTTCTCTCTTGCTTAAAACAAACAAAACAACTTAATTTCCGGTTAACTGTGGGGTTACCCTGCAACTTTGTTCCTTTGGGAATTTATCACACATTAAAAACATTGAGTATCTACTTTGGGGTAGAACGAAAATCACTTTCTTACAAAAGAACTCTTTCCTATACACAAAAGTACTGACATAAGTAATTCTCACTTCATAAATGCTCCACAGCCTTTCTTTTTTTAATCAAGGATTAGTGAGTGGAGAGGGTTTTTTTTACTGTTGTCTGGTAGAAAGAGGGTAATGAAAACAAAGAAAAGAAAGTAGTTGGTATCGTGATTTGTGTGTGTAAGCGTGTTGCAACATTTTGTGGTATTTCTCAGGTCATATAAAGGTGGTTGAAGAATTCTGTTTGTGAATTTGCTGCCTTGGGCGCTCTGGCAGGATATCAGCTTCTGTAGAACAAATCAAAGGATGCATCATATCTTCTGTAGCTCCCAGAAAGTGAGCTTGAAAGTGCAGGTATTTAACTGGCTGCTTGTGTAAATAACTGCTGAGAAGGGAAGAATTGAACTTGGGAGAAACATTTTGTTAATTTTAGTTGTCTTTGATAGTGAAAGCTGAAATGCTTTTCTAAATGGACTTTTACATAGTATATTCTTCCAATTCTCCCTGTGATTCTTTTATTTTTTTAATGTTACAGAGTCTGTGATGTTGTATTAGGCAAAAATAAGATTTAAAAAGTGAGCAAACCCACTGCCTCCTGTACATCAGAAAACAGTTCAGTGCTGCAGATGAGTACAACTTTACAGTCTTTCCACTTACAAGGGCATATTTAGAGCTTAATGAATGTGGTGTGCTAGTTTATATTATGGGATAAGTTTCCAAATAATAACAGAAAATTAGGTTGCTGTTCCCATATGACGCTAACAAGCTGCATTGCAGAGAAGGCTCTAGAATGAAGTGGTCATCTAAAATTGAATTCAGGGCTGAAAACCTGTACTCTGTTCCTCATCATCAATTTATCCTGTGCTTTCCATTTTAATTATTCTGTGATGATCTTTGAAAATACAGCTGTCATGAGAATGCCAAATGAACAGAAGTACATGATGTACTGATCCATTGAGGACACTGAGGACGTTGACCTTCTTTATGTAAACCCACGTTCCATTTCAACCAAATATGCCATCACACCACCCATACATTTACAACAGCTTCATAAAAAGTCAGTGCAGGCACATACAACAGACAATTAGACCATCCTGCTGAGTCCACTTACAATGAAACAGGACTCGGGAGTGGGGGAAAATCATCAAGTGATAATAAGAATATAGTTTTGTTTGTTCATAATGTATTGATTGGGGAAAAGTGCGGCGGTGGAAAGTCAATATGCCTGTATACTGTTGTCCCAGCTGGACAAATGTACTTAGGGTCTTCTCATTACTGTAATTACAAAAGTAATCAGTTTTAAAAGAAGACCACAGCTACCATGTAAATGGGTATTGAATTTAGCAGAGCAGCACCAATTTGTTACTTCTCGGCAGCATCCGTTTTCCTATATAAAGCAACCCCCAAAAAATACCAGCAGAAAGGCTGTCCTAGATGGTTTGTTCTCTAGACGTGTTTAACTAATGATATAACATAAAAAAGCATTAAGCAGTCTTGCTCCAGAAGGAGAAAGAAATAACACACAGAGACACAATTACATGCACCAGAACAGGCATGTTCTAGTAGCATGTAATCCCAATATTATGCTAAATTCAAGTAACCCTATTAGAAACATTTCAAGTTTGGATTAGAAAACTTCCCATGCACCCAAGGTAAACAGAATTGTTGCCGGTGCGAGTAACCCTCTTAGAAAAGCTACAGGAGAAGGTGAAGTGATGGTGAGAACAGAGTATGTTATGAGGCTGGAAGTTGTTCAGGTTTTACAGCATCTTTCTCAACTTGTGTTGAGTGTGCTACAGATACTTCCGTTGTGAAATAAAAGTTGATGGCTTCAAAATGAATACAGTTGAGAAAACAGGTTTTGCTGTAGGCTTGCTCTTATGTATTTGTAGCAATATTAAGAAGAATCACTTCTAACACGAAGCGCTTTTTCAGAATAAGGTGCATCCCACCATCCTTTTAAAAAAAATACCCACCTCTGTTCATGCTTGGATCCCTATAAAAGAGGATAAAAAACCTGCCAAACTATTTGGGAAAAAGAAGCAATAAAAGTGGTCATAATGAGGAAGGGATTGCACTCTGGAAGCCAGTTTCCTGGCACAGGAAAAAAAATGTGCATATTTTTCTTCAGTTGAAGGTTTTTTAAGGGTGATGTTAATTCACAAGCATAAAAAGGCATTTCAGCCTTTTTTCACAGCTAAGAACGTATTTTGTATTTTTACACATTTAAAATACTGAAATGAATTTAATCTTCAGGAAATGTTCAATTTTAGGTGGAAAATATACAGGTGTCCTAACCTCTGAGGGATTTTTATGATAAAGGTAGTTTCATAGTTTAAATATAGAGATTACAATGAAAATATAGGCAGCTGTTTAGAACAGCTGCCCTTATGTAGATACCGGACACTTATAGCTGCGAATGAGTAGGGCAAAGGGGAAACTCAAACTTTTAGGTGACAGTTTCCCCTCTCAAGGAAAGAACATAATTCAAATTTTCATTATTTTCCTTCTTAGTGTACAGAGGTATGTGTATGCCAAGGGGAGGCTGCCTGCACTCTGAAATACAGACCTGGCTGCTCTAGTCAGCTCCCTACCCACCTTCTCCAGCTCTAGCCCTCGTCTCTGCAGTGTCTCCCTTTCCAGCTGTATGTTTGTGCTCCTCTTATTTCTCCAGACTGGCCAACACACCTTTCAGTTTGCGTAGGTGACTCAGAATCAGCTGAGGCAGAGAAAGAAATGCTGGTAAAACAGAATAAAGAAAATAGGGGAGCCTAGCTGTGAGAGCAAGTAAAAGGCTGGGACAAATTAAACACAGGAATAAGAAAGGTGCCCTCGAGGTTTTCCACCTGAGATTCAGCGCCCAAGCTTGGGCTTGCACATTAACTGCAGGCAGCACCGTGCGCTTTCCTGCGCTTGATTAAAGCTGCTTGACAATATGGGTTGTGTGAGATGTCTCAGCAGCTTTTGATGCTTCAGAGAGTAAAGATTGGTGGAAGTCTGCCTTTGGGTTTCTATCTCACGCCCAGAAGAGGAGAGCTTGGGCACTTCTACCTGCACCCTTGCTAATGCTGATCCTATGTGGTGTAACTACACGAATGCCTATTAGGATGCTTTGAGATGCCAATCATACAGAGGAGCATAACCTGTCTCCTCACCTCACAAAGGTCTGATAAACTGCACCCCGCTGTCCAGGTGCCAGATACAGGTATCTTACGATAGCAGTACCATGTGAGTTAAAATCTTGCTCTTTTTTGAGCCAGCAGTGACCGCTGGAGACATAGGGACACCATGTTTTCACACTATCTGAAAATACATCAAGAGGATGACTTTGCTAATTCTCCCAGTTCTCGTTCATGTCAATGCAGTCTGTGCTATCACTGCATTTACATTCTGTCAGGGCTTGAAGTCTGAATTGCAAGCTGGATTTTTCAAGACATCAGGTGTACCTGCATCAAAAATCAGTCCCTTAGCAAAGTAAGTGTAATACTGAAAGTAAATAGGTAATGGGTAAAATGCTTTGATCTGTAATAGGTAAAATACTTTGGCTGTAGAAACTTTATGGTATGAATCTGAGTCGTTATGGGATTTGGGCACAACTGCATATGCTTGCTCTTTTTTCTGGAGTGAGAAAGTATTAACACACACGTACGCACACCCCTGCCAATTACAGCCTTTGATGAAGTGTGTGTCCCTATGTGTAAACAACCTTACAGCACTCGGGAGCCCCTTTTGTTAAACTATATGCTGTGTTACCATTGAAGGTGTCACAATTGACCAAAGATATGCTCAGTCTGTATTTTTTACAATGGTATCTACCTCTCAGGATTTATCTGGCATTTGTAGTAATACTTGTTAAATTTTTCTCTGGCTTTTGGTGATGAGGATGGGGGTACAATGAAAATTTTTTCTTCTCTCTGTGGTTATATCATCCAACTTTGCTTTGTCTGGCCTGTCTCATTCCACCTACTATAGTCAGCATCCCTGCTCCTGCTGGTACAAGCTGTTGTACCAGTCTGCTCCAGACTTTTAATTTCTGAGTCTTGCTGTTTGTTCTAAGTCCTCCTTTGCTGTAAGTCCTCCTTTGCTATAGTCTCCCTGTGAGTGAGTGGCTACAACTGCTATTGGCTTTCCTGCCCTGACAGTCTTCCAATTTATTTCCTTTTATTCCCAGATTTCTATCATCCTCCTGCAACAAAGTAGATTGCCTTCAGGATATCACTAATTTTTGTGAGGGGTCTTATCCTTTTTGTGCTTTTTATTTTAACAGTAAACCCCAACATGGTTACTGCTGCCTGATGGGATGCCTGTGCTGACCTAGCGTGCAGCAGCAGTTTGTTTTTCTCCCCCCCGCATTGCTATTTTTGTCTCTTGACATTTTAATTATTACTAGTGGTTTTTTTTTTGGAATCAGCTAATGCTCATTCATGTAATTCTCTTCTTCTTTAAAGTCCTATGCACCTGCCACGTTTGATTTGCTCTGCCATTTATTTGACTCCTCAGGCTTCACATATACATATACACCAATTTTATGTGGACTTGTTTTCTCTTCTTCCCTAATGGCTTTTGCAAATGTGGCCAATTTCAGCCACACCTTAGAGAGGTAAAGTTATTCAGGAGAGTTAAGTTTCTACCTTTTCTGTGAAAACAAGCAGCACTGGAAAAAAAAGCACCATGGTAGGTGTTTTCATGTATGTGTTATTGGACACTAGAGATGCCGTGCTGCAGAGAATGCTTTAGAAGTGCCCCAAGGAGAGATGCTTTCAATTGGAGCTCACAGTTGCGGCACATACCCATGCGAAACAAAGTTCATTAGTTCACATTTGGTTTATTTGCAATTCCTGTTACTCTAACAGAAGGCACATTTTGAAGAAGTCTCACTAAAGTATGTCTTTCTCAGTTGCTATGGAGCTTGTGTACAATTGCAGTGGAAGATTCATCAAGTTTGATTACGTATACCTGTTTAAAAAATTAATTTGTTTACTATGATAAAGAATATAGGATGTAATCTATTTTCTGTGAAGACTTATTTACTTGACAGACTTGTGCTTCTGTCTTTTTTGTATGTACCTGAGAGTTGCTTTTGAGACCCTTTTTGCTTTCTCCTTTTTGGGCTTCACAAGCTGCTGTTGGGCATTTTCCTGATCTCATATAAATAAATCATGCCTGTATTTAAGTATTCTCTATGACTTATTTTTTGGCTTGCGTTTACCATATGAGTTTATTTTTAGTCTTTATTCTTTCAAAAGATGCTAGTTGAACGGAATCTCTCTTCTTCTACTCTATCTTTCTTGCCAGAGGTTATTCTACTGAGACCGCCAATAGAAATGCGTGGAAATGAAAAATCTGCAGCGGCAAGGGTTGCTGTAATCCTTTAGTGTCATTCCACAGGCAATGAGGTCTTTCAGGGGTAAAATAAGTTCATGGTTCAGTCTCTAACTGTAGCTATATCATGTCTCATCCCTGGGATACATTAAAGAATGATTTCTGTTTAAGCATAGCTTTCCTGGCTTGGAGGATAAGCATCTGCTTGGATGGCTGTATTTCTGATTTCCAGAGCTCTTCAGAACAACTCTGTTACTCAGAGACTTTCTGGTACAGCAATTCTTATTTTTGCTTTGCACCATCCAGATATAATTCCCTTTATTATCCATTATTTTCAGTAATGATTTTCTAGCCAGAAACTCTAATATCTGAGGTGAGTCCACTTTAATTGAGTACAGCTGATTGAAGTAAAACGAGAGGCATTACTGCAAGGCTATGCAATGAAAAGGCTGTGCAATCTAGTGCTGTTGCAAATGGAGGGGATGACAGCTGGCGGGGGGGTATAATGCTTACCAGGGGCAAACCTTATCTCTACTGCTAGGCCTTGGTGTTTTTAAACAGTCTGTCTCGTCCATCTTCCTTCTCCTTATCTGTGTTAACATCAAATGAAAGTTCCTTTCTCACAAGGTTTCCCACTTGACATTTCAGGCAAGAGTGAACAGTTTGACATGGCATCTGTAGTAGCACGTTTAATTCTCTCTCTTTGCCTCTACCAGTCCATACGTCAAATCATGGCCCAACCACCGTGCTTGCTCTGTTGATTGTTTTTCTTAGCATTGCCTCTTTGGTGAAAGATTATCCTTCATTGCCGAAGGTAGGACTGTTTTTGGTGAGGTGAAATAGTGGACACTAGCAATTAGAATCATAGAATTATTTAGGTTGGAAGGGACCTTGAAGATCATCAAGTCCAGAAGTCAACCTAACACTACCAAAACCACCACTAAACCATGTCCCGAAGCACCACATCTACCCATCTTTTAAATGCCTCCAGGAATGGTGACTCCACCACTTCCCTTAGCAACCTCTTCCAATGCTTGACAACCCTTTTGGTGAAGAACTTTTTCCTAATATCCATCCTAAACATACCCTGGTGTAACTAGAGGCCATTTCCTCTTGTCCTATCACTTGTTACTAGTGAGAAGAGGTTGATCCCCACCTCTCTACAACCTCTTTTCAGGTAGTTGCACAGAGCAATAAGGTCTCCCCTGAGCCTGCTGCTCCCCTGAGCCTCCTTTTCTCCAGGCTAAACAACCCCAGTTCCCTCAGCCACTCCTCATAAGACGTGTTCTCCAGACCCCTCACCAGCTTTGTTGCCCTTCTCCGGACACAGTTGAGCACCTCTATGTCTTTCTTGTAATGAGGGACCCAAAACTGAACATGGTACTCAGGGTGGGTATTTCCTCATTTCTGAATTGCCTACAAAATCATAAGGATTCTTTCCGTTATGATGTTAGGATGCTTTCTAAAACAAGAGAATTGATTGAATATGTTCTTAAAAATTATGCTGGAGAGAAAGATAAAAATGTCATTGAGTGACACTTGCCTTACCCAGTTTTGCTATCATTTGTCAGTGCAAATGAAGGATTTACTTTCCCCTGCCCAGGACTTGAAACCTGAACATAGCTATAGTTAGACTGTCTTTCTTTAGGAAAGGAATTTTAAAAGAATGGAAATAAAAGAATGGAAGTTGATAGCACCTGACAGTGTCACTTCAGAGTCTCCAAGAGGAATTTGGCATAGCACTACAGAAAGAAAAAATTTGAGAAGGAAATGACTTAATAGCATAGCGAGACTCATGTTTATGACAGCCTCTGAAAACTGTGTTTCTGTAACCAGTCAAAATAGAATTCCAAACCTCAGCTGCCCGAGATACATACACCTAAAATAAAATTTTGGGTCGGAGAGTAGCATAAACATGCAATATAAGTTTGGCTACTGTAGGAGAAAAGTTCTTTTAATTTGTAATGCAAATCTCAGAGGCTGTGTAATGAACATAAAGAGGAATACAAGATAATCATGTAACTTAAAATTACTGTGGAGGAAATTATTCTAGGAATGGTTCAAGTAGGAATAATTTAAAATTACTGTATTGTGCAAAAGACTATCCATAAGAATGAAAATTAAGGAAAGTTTACGTCACAGTTTTGAACATGAGGCTAGAAAGAAAATTTGTGCAGTGAATCTCTGGAACAGGAGTCTTGCCTTTACTGTCATTGTAGATCTGAAGGATCTAATTGTTTCAAGGATGTCATATAACATCTAGCTCCATCTCAGACAACTAACAAGAAACAAACAAATTTCAATTAACAGAACCCAGCATAGGCTGAATCTGTTTGTTTTATAGCATGCCCTCTGTAGGTCGTTTGTGAAAGCTTTCCTAATCTAGTACAAGTAAAAAAATAGCATTTTTATTTTGACAGTGATCAATTCTATGCTTTGTCTTTCCATGGAGAGTAAAACTTTACTTCACGACAGGTTATCACAATAATAAATCTATCGGTATTCCATATTCCTTCCCTAAGTAATATTGTAAAAACCTAACAGAAATGCTGACCCTAGTATATCCTTTTCTTCACAAGGAACATCTAGTTGCAGCTAAGTTCTCGCTGTTCTGACAGACAGCTTCCAGCACTGATGTATTGTCATCCCCAGCAATCAATTTTGGCATAAGGTTGTTCCACTGGCAAAACTGCTGCTAAGGGCGGTCACATTGGGCCAAACCATCAGGCTTGAAGGCCACCTCCATGTGACTGACAACAAGTATGTGGTGTGCTAAGACCTAAGAATGCCTACCTAGACATACCACTAGGATGAGCTGGTTTGTGTTGGAGATCACAGAGGGAAGAGTACTTTGGAGTCCTAAGCAGATATGAGAACACAATGAAGGTGGTAAATTGAAGATCACAGGTACACTGAACAAATTCCTAGTTTTGAGGAAATTTTGTCCTATGCTGTAATAAGCAAGCTCCATGTTTTGGCCTTAACACGAGTTACGCTCAGAGTGCTGCAACAGCATTGGCCCAGCTGGAGGTACAGCTTGGTTGGCTCAATGGAAGAATGCAAGAGCGCTGAGGAGGACACTAAGGTATGGCAAATTCTTCCATGCTCTCCCATTGAGCGTACTAGATGCGCCATGAAGTACTCACACATTGTCACTAAGTGCTACTGTCTCAAAAAGGAGCAGACTGCCTGTGTCTTTGGGTAACCCAACACATGGAAAAACAAGTTGTCAAATGGTAGCTGAAAACTTTCAGATTTTAAAAAGCATTTGTAATGTGTTACATATAAATTGAAAATAAGCGATTGTCAGGATTTTCACTGCATTGTGGTTTGAGAGACAACCAGATTGACAATTAAGGGACAGATGGTATTTAGTTGCCATGTTGAAGAAAGGAAGTAGAAAACCGTTTGATCAGGATAAAGCAGGTCATGGGGCATGGAAGTAACCCTGCAGCATGCAACTCACAACTCCTTTGACATATGCTGGCCAGTTTTCATGGCTAATACATAGGGAAATGAAATGATCTGACAGTGTCTAAGTGTAAGCAAAACTCATATGAAATCTAAGGGCTGTGATACTGGAACAAAATATGTATCGGTGGTTCCACAAAGAAATATGTAAATATGGGACAACTTGCTTTTTTTTTTTTTTTTTTCATTGCATTGAAGGATAGGATATAGGAAGAGGCACGTGGATACTTGGTTTGGTGTAGCTGATACGCAGCAGCTAATTTTTATTGTAGTGTCTAAGCCCTATGAGTTTAGTTCAAATATTTGACTTACATGTGCAACCTAAAACAATTTTAAGCAAGTGTTTTAAATTACTTTAAGGGGTCGATATTAGTAGTTTGTAATGTCTTTCCTTAATGCATTTGTGATCAATGTGCTTAGTTTCCTAGTATAGGGAAAGCCTTGGTTTGAACTCTGAGTTTCTAAAGTTCCTTTTATTATTCTTGTTGTTCTGAACTTCCATTCAAATACTTGTATATTGTTGGAATGGTATTTGGTTGTGAGAAAAAATATGAAGTAATTTGGCAGAACTGAGGGAGGACATATTACTAGTGGAGTCAACATAGTGCACCAAGACATACAAATGGTATTTTTGAATATGAAATTGTTTTGAGAATGAAGAAGCTTCTCATTTTGTCTAGAATTTTTGTGTTGACTGTCAAAAATATTTCCCAGTGCATTAAAATGGATACTTTGTGGCAGTGGTTTTGGTGAATTATTTTTTTTAAAAACATTTTTCCCCCATCTGCACCAAAAATAAAAAGAACTTGGTGCCAATATATTTTGTCAAAAAAATCATGACCAGATCAGTTTGACATCATTTGTGTTCAGGAACTGACACGTATAAACAAACATTGATATCGTGTTGCTGATCTGTTTGAAAGCTGGCTCAACATCTGTTACTGTTTGGCAGAGGGGCACAGAATGTACAGATTTTTAAAGCCTTGTAAAATGCTTTCATATTTATGTAATGATTGATATTTCATTGCAATTACTAACCTGATAAAATTCTTCACCAGAGGTAGGAGGATGAGAGAAGTTAAGAGACAAGCACATCTGCTAGTCTTTTGGAGATCCAACAAACTTCTAAATGAGATTCAGACTTTGAACTCCTTTCAAGTTTATTTTCGGCCTGAAACCCAGAGAGGATAGTAATGGGCTGAAAGGAAGCACACTGTTTTGTAATAAAATGTATCCCAGAAGAGCCTTTGTGATGGGTCTCTAACCAGTTTCACTAGTCACATTTTTTCCTTGGAAATACAAATAAGAGAATGGGATGTTTTCCTAGCAATGGATACTGCTATGTCTATGACGCTTCTAATATTTATTAAAGGATACTTTAAAACATCCCTTCTTGCAAATGATAGTAATTGTGTAGTAATAATTAGAATAGGGCAAGATTTCTAGAGGTACCATGAAGTACCATGAGCAAGAAGCACATTCAGAAAAATGTAGTTCATTAAATGGAAGAAAAGTGAAATTTTGGAATCACAGAAGATGACAGTTGTCATCTTAAATGTTGAAGTGATTTATTCAAGAAATTCTTAATTTGCTTACACTTGAGATATGTCAGTCTTAAAAACTTTAGTCTGACTAGATGTTATCCTCAGTAAGTTTTGCAGTATCAAAGCCTCTGTGGGTATGTCTGTGCTGTGCTTTAAGCCACAAAATAGATATCCCCAAGCTGATGTTAAAAGAGCTAGAAACAGAACAGTTTAGTCACCTCCCTTGCCCCAGCCAATTTGTTGCTTAGCCTGAAAGCAGGTGGTGGAGCTGAGGATCAGCCTTAGAATCATTAGTAGTATTTTGAAGTGTTTCATGGATGACGATCCGGTTTGCTTGGAGGCAGGTTGAGATCTCCTGCAAGAAGTACAGTGCCCAGAGCATGGACGCTTCCCCGTGGAGCCCACAGCAAAAGTTGCTTTATCTTTTCTGAGGCTAACGGGCTGAACATCAGACTCGTATCTTTGGTAACACCCAGGCACTGGGTTTTTTTTGTTACTACTAGGGTAAGGCAAGCCACACAGCTGTGTTTTCAGGCAAATGAATTTACAGAACTAGGGCTTAAAACTTAGTTTCTCCCTGTACCTTAGCTAGAGCTGTAACAGCCAGTGTTTCCAGCGCAAAAGTCCAGGCATAACAGGACAGCTGGCAACTGTCTTGAAAAATACAGTCATAGGTAAAAAGAGGCCATTTTTATGACGGCGTTTTAAAACAAATCTTCAGTTCAGTATGTTATAATGATATGCAATTTAAGTTTAAAAAATCAACCAATCAACATTGGAAAAGACCAGCATTTAGGTTGTCTGTGAGCTCTCATGAGCATGCATCATGGCACAATCTTTGCTCTCTGTAAGACATTTCAGTCTGTTACTCCCAGTATGTTGTGTTGTGGTTTTGAGCTTGAATCGTTGAGCAAGCAGCAGAGAGAATCCTTCTGTTTTTAGTTTCTATGGAACAATTGCAGGGGAAACACTGTCAAAGTCTGAGCTAGAACAAATCCACTGTAAAGTGAACTTAATAAGAACACAAGTTCTAGGCAAGCCTCTGTTGATCATGTGTTAATTATAGGGTTTCTTTTTTTTTATGATGCTCTTAATTGTGCTTGTTCGAATCTGTTTTGCTGTTACATGCATTGCCTCTGTCTTAAAGAATAAAAACTTTAGTTAATTATGATACAAAGCCTTCCAATCTGAGAAAGCCATAGAAACATTGCTTCCCAACCTTGTTCTGGAAAACCACAAAATCTGTCTCATGAGATTATCCTAAGTGAATAAATAAATTTTGACTTGAAACTAAAACAAAGGTTGGAAAATTTTGGCATCACTGACCCAAATTTTTAGTAGTTCAATGTCTGAAAATGGAAAAGTGCTGGAGCCTTTTACCAAATGCATCTAACTGAACCTTTTTGCAATGATATTCCCACTTTTTCAACCCTTGAGTATATTTATTAGTAGAAATGATATTTAATCTGTCATTCCCTTCCACAACCAACTGCTGTAGTAGAACAAAAATGAATGTTTACTAGATATTGCCAGACGATAATGAAAGAAAAAAATAAAATTAAATTGGAATACTGTGATTTCAAAAGCACAAACAGTTGATGCTAAAAGTAAAAAATCATCTTTCCCAAACATGGCACACATCAATTTAAATTTAATTAACAATAACAGCATCAATGCCATCTTGGTGCTCGTCAGAATATTGAACAGTTGTTGGCAGATGTCTGGAAATACAGCAGTAATTATGAACCTTTCCCTGTTGTATCAGTTCTATTTAACTCACTTTTAAAATGAAATCACACAGTTTATAGACTCTTCAGATCTATTCGGGTCTGTAGTCTATGGTGCACACGGGGCACAGCATACGCCAACCTGTTTTCTTAGATGAAATCTATGCAAGTCTAAAAATAACTCTATGAACATATGTGCTAAAGTACTTTGAGGTAACCTTTGTTTTCTCTCAACTTAGTGTAATAAATCAAAACCATAGAGCCAAGCACATGCTGTTGCAGCTCTTCTTGCACAGTCATACATCACGTCTCAGTGCGAGAAGGAAACTGCTGATATGTATATAATAAATAATCTGTAGAAAGTACTTATGGTAGGACTTTAAAAAGGGATGTAGTATTTGTGAGGAACTTAAGCTCCACCTCTTTAAAGAAAACATACTGAAAAAAGAGATGGCTGATAGGAGAGTAACTTTCTATAGAAATTTCTTACTGCTTTAAGGGCTTTACACTTACAGATCACCTGCTGGATGATTACTAACTGTTCATTATCTTGTGACTTGTGTTAAATGAGATCAAGGTCTGTTCACCAGAAGTCTGTCTCGGAGCACCTTGAATAATACATGGACCTCATTCACATTCTTGCGGGTTTTCTTCAAGGCCAAATAATTAGTGGTCAGAGCTGTTTTTATCATCTGAGGACTAAAGCATATTGGTATGAGGCTGAAGAAACATTGCTCTGTTTTGGCATGCCATGTGTGCTTTGTTCAGTGGAAAAAACTTTGTCAGGTTATTGCTCATGCTTATTAAATTGGCTCAAGCATTTAAAATGTGAAAGTAAATTTCTTGTGGAAAAAAACCTAAACTTGTGACTCTTAAAAAACCAAACAGCTATTCTGTTTAACAGTGAAGGACTGTGGATGCCAAAGGCAGGCTTTTGCTGATCGTTCTGACAGAAGAACTGGAGGGAAGGAGGAAGGGAAGAGGAAGCTGATGCTAACATCAGTGGTATAGAGAAGTGTCATGGGGGCAAAAGGAGGGGCAGTGCATGGAAGTTTAATATATGTGCAAAGCTAACAAAGGCAACATCCAAGCCTTCAAAGATCTGCATCTCCCTAATTAATGAGCGTTAGCAGATCTTAGAACAATAGCAACAGATAGTGCAGGAAGGGTGCTATCTGTTTTCTGGTTTGTGTGCCTTGTTTCTTGGCATGATAGAACTAAGTGGCAAGGTGTCATTCAAGTCCTCAGTTATTTCAGTGGGGTTTTGTCTGTCTGGAACTGCTTTAGGCTCCTGCAGTGTCCTTTCTGATAACACCATGTCTTTGTCACTTTTAAAAAAATCTAAATCTGCAATCTGACATTTTTCTGTGAGTGAGTGAAGGAGCAGTCATGTAACTTAGATTTATACCTTTTAGCTGGTTTGCCTCGAGGCAACTGAATGAGATACCACATTTCTTCTTAAATTTCTTAAAGACAGTGTTTGTTCTCAGTGTCTTTTTTTTGTTTTGTTGTGTTGTGTTTGTTTTTTTTTAATATGGTATTTTTATATTACTGTTGTGTTACTGTGGCCACTGTTGTTAGGAAGTATGGCTTATGCTGCTAAAATACAGGTAACTGAAAACATATCAAATTAAATTTTGGATAAAATGATTTCTAACAGTATGTAATAAATTTAAATAAAGGCATGATTTATAGGCCTTGTATAATGATCTGCCTGCAAATTAAAAGTTTTGGATCATGATGAATATTTTTGAGCAATGATGCTAAGTCTTTGGAGTAGACTGATTCAACAGCTCATTGTGTGGGATTGACATTGTGCAGGTTTTTTTGGCTTGCCTTCTGGTTGACTTCTTAATTATTTTCAATTCTTCTCCATATTTGGTTTTCAGATATCCCTAATATGTGTGGGCTGGGGTTTTTTTGTTTGTTTTTTTTTTTGGGTGTGTGTGTGTGTGTGTATTTTTTTAAAAGGTAGCAGGAAATAGCCCTAAACATTTGGCTACTGAGACCTCGTTTTTATAAACTTTTTAAAAAATTCTAAAATACAAGATTTCTTGTTACCGTGGTTATTATAATGTTAAGTGAAAATAGTCAGAGCTGAACAAGCTGTTCACATCACTTAGATTCTCACATTGACTCTGTTTCGGGTGTTTAGGGAGACTCCTTTGAGTGAATGACAGGTAACCAGTAATGATTAGTAATTAGCTGCCCACCGGTTGGTAGTAGCCCCCAACCAGCCCTTTCAAGTTGGTTTTCTTTTTCTTAGGCTTGATTCTGAGCTTAACGCACTTCTCCGCAGGTGGGGTTTGCCACTAGTCTGAATGACGAGGCCGGTGCCATGAGGCCAGGCCACAACAAAACCTGTGCATTTGATTGTGGCTTAGCGTGGTGCACAGAAAACATAAATATCGTGGCGTGAGACTGACTTTTCCCCTGTCTGTAATAGCAACTGAAAAGTGTCGGGAGAAGATCAGTCTTTTGTCTCACCAAGAACTTTGGCTGAAGGATTCAGCTTCTTTCACCAAGGCAAAACACCCCACCTGCTCTTGGGATTGATTTTCAGTGAGCCGTGGTCAGCATGCAAATGACAAGCCTATGGTGTAATAAGGATGGGGGAGGACTTTTAGCTTTATTTCTCACCTGTTGGAAAAGTTACTAGAAGGGAGATGGGAGTGAAGAACCCTAGTGCAGTCTCTTTGACAGCCCTGGTGCTGATCGCAGATGAAGAAGACAGGCCATCTCTATAGGGAGTACCAAAACTGGCAGGATTTTTTGTTTCCTATCAGAAGGTCACAACGTAGTGGGGTGATGTATTACACACAATGGCCATATGGCACCACTTGACAATACTGCTGTAATTAAAAATAACACCTGAACACTGTAAGATGACCATGGATTTCAGGAATATGTGCTTTTCAATCTATCCTATTTGCGAGCTTCCCATCAAGTTTCATCTGCTGACTACTTTCATTGAAAGATGAGCTATAATTTTTACAACATGTATTCTACAGTAAATTACTAGAAATACTAAAATACCAAATACAGAAGGTAAATAAACACATATCTTTTAACACAGCCAGTAATCCCTGTACTGTAAACTCTATCAAGCGTAGCAAGAGACAAGGTATTCCACTGGGAGTATTTAATCCCTTTCAAGATAACTTTCTCAGGTTAGACTTAAATGCAGCATGTAAAATGTTAATGCAAGTAATTCTGCTTTTATTCTCTGTGAGTTATTCAGTTCTGAGTATCTGCCATGCGTAGTCTGCAACTTCACAGAAGAATCTTATCTAACTACTTTGACAGTCAATCATTAGAAGCTTTAAGCAAGTATAAAGTGCTCAAGTACTGTAACTCAGCTGATTATGCTAACACAGCTCAAAAAGAAATATTTGTACTACAAAGGTTGTTAAGAAAAAGGTAGTTGTGTGTTATGAAGAAAGAGGTGTTTGCAAACTACAATCATGTCCAGTAAAGTAAATTATCATGCAAATGCCATAATATTGGAGTTGTCTTATGGTGATAATTGTCTTTGCCTCATCTGAAACATATGCTTCTTTCGAATGCTTGGGATGACATGAAGGTATAAAAACAAGTCATCCACAAACAGTCCTTTAAGAATCAAACAATCTCGCATAAGCGCTGCACAAAATGATTAAAAGAGTTAAATGATCCAAGACTTGACTTGGCAAAGGAAGAAATAGTTGAGTGGAACCAGAAGTGGTGCAGGCTGGGACCTGTGTTTCACCTTTCCTGTCTTATCCTCCATTTGTCTGCTCGTCTTTTTCTTCAGGACAGAGATCACCTACAACAGTGTGTGTGTTGTAGTACGTGACATTGCACACTGGGGTCTTGGGGCAGGGGGTGCATGTTAAATCATGCCCTTGCAGTAAGAATCAGAGTATAATAGAGTTAATAAGGGTGCTAAGAGGATATGGATGTCATCATGGTTTTTCTGTCTCTTGTAACAGTCATTTGTGTAACACAATGACAGGAACAATTTGGCATATAGAGTGCATGTGGATGGATAGATTTCCAGGAGAAAGATGTGAAGGGGAAAAAAAAAAAAAGGAAGAATGGAGAGAAATGTAGAAGGTTATAAAATGAGAACAGACCTGATACAAAGACTATTTCACATGGAAGGAAGAGTGACCTTGAAATTTTAATGAAATAATATTCAAAATATTTTCATATTGATACTCCGTATTGAGGATGGGCCAGCAGAGGAGGAGAGCGGTAGCAAGTTGGGGAAAGATTTCAAAAAGCAACAGATGCTTTGATCCACTTCCATGCTGTCCTGCTTTGAGCAACACAGGACTAATTTCTTTTGTAATGCTTGGGAAAACTGCACTTTTTGAAGACTCTAGTGTCTGAATTTGTGCAAATGTTTACTTTATAGCCAGCTATGGTATGCAGGTTTCAAGGTCTCAGTGTTTTTTGAGCTCGCTAGGTGCAGGGATAAGGAGGAATGAGACCTGGGCACTTGGCCCGGGCTGGCCAACAGGATTATTTCATACCATGAATGTTACATTCAATATAAATTACAAAGTTTGCTGTGAACTGGTCTCTCTTCCTTAATGGCTGCAATCCAGAGAACTTCTTTGCCCTGGTGCTGGATCCCTGAGGCCTTCCCTTCCTCCCGAAGCCATAGCACTGGCAGTGTGACATTTGCTGTCCACTGCTGGCAGTGCACAGCTTCCTACTGATGGAATTGGCTAAGTATAATCCTTGTATATTTTGTATATGTTGTCAGGATCAATATTAGTTCTTTAGTGCTATTAATATTAATCATCTAGTCTTATTCTATTAAATCTGTTTATATTTCAGCCCCTGGGTTTCCTTGTTTTTCCCCGATTCCCCTTCCTGGGTGGGGAGGGGTCATCGGGTGATAGAATAATTGCCTAAATGACAATAAATTGTTGTGGGTTTCTCAAACCGTAACACATGCCCAGTATCTTAAGTTTTACTTTGAATGCAGCATTGCACATGGCACGTGGCATGCTTATTTTAAAAGATTGTGGTCGTAATGACTTGTCTCAGAATAGGGAGCAAGCCTTTTGGGCAGCTTTTCAGACTTCCAGGGGTCTTCTGAGTCTGGCTATTTGAGGTGGCTCAGCAGTATGGACTGGTGATCGCTTAATACCACTCTCCATGCAAGCCTGCTGCAGTCAGCCCCACGACAGCAGGGTTCAGCTTGTTACGAAGGCAGAATGTATTTACCTTTCAGAACAAATGAAGATCTCAATCCTTTCAAAGGGCACCTAACTATGCATACTGCTCAGTGGCCTGCATCCAAGCCTGCCCCTGCTTCTCTGGAAGCATGACGACATTTTGGATAGTCAGCAGGAGACAGGCTTCAGCCTCAGAGAGCTGGAGAGGCTCCAGATATAAAGTATAGATCATATTGTTGTAAACTGAATTCAGTAGTCTACTAAAGATGTTATCTGTACACAAACCTTGTTTCCACTGCATCCTTAGCCTATTGCAAGAAATTTTCCTGTTCATTGTATACTGCATGTAGGTACTGGATTCAACTACCTGACTTCTATTTCTCGGGTGTCACCATACACAAATCTATGTATGCAGGCTCAGGTTTCTTTCTCAGTTCTAATTTCTCAGTATCTGAGTTTCTCTGAATAATTACACAAGGCAGCAAAAGGGGAAGAGGACATCACAACTCTGTTTCAGGGCTTTTTTCATTCAGACACTAACTAACTTGGATATATTTTCTGGACGCTCCTCATTATGCCATGACCCTCCATCTACTGTGCGTTTATGTTTCACTTAGTGATTTTATGTGGTGGTTGTCTTGATAACTGGAAGTAGATCTTCAGGAGCAGCTTAAAGGTAAGCAAAATTGCCAGAGGCATATGCAGTAATTGCTTTGTTCTTCAGAGAGCTTAAGAGAAGTGGCAGACACTTAAATGAGAATCTTCTTATCCAGGATTTCCTATGAAAGTCAGAGATGAAAAAAGGTGGTAAAATAGACAAGTTTCCTTTGAAAACCACTCAAAAATACTTCAGTACACAGTGTTATTACAAACCACTATTAGAAGTCATTTGCTAGGAGTGCATGAGTGAGCTGGAATTATTCCTCTTGGTAGCATCTACTATTCAAAAAATATTGGACAGTATTTGGGTGTGAAAAATTTATGAGGATATATAAGGAAATATGACAATATGATAAAACTGTAATAAGGGAGTGGCAACAGGGAGAGTAGTAAAGGGAGGAAAGGTCATAAAGAAGACATGGTGGTTTTTGTTTTTTCGTTGAAGTTTATAAGCCTCTCAAGGGACATGACAGAAGTGTACAAATTCCTTGAACCTCAGCATCAACCCTCTAGTACAAAAGCAGCAAGGTGTTCTTGTGAAAATGAGTTTTCAGTTGTGTAAATAAAGATCACATGGATGCGGTTTAGACCGGAGATGACTTCAGTGATGCAGTGTATGATAGCCTCTAAGGATCAGCAGACTGGAGGCTGTGAAGAGGTTAACAGCAGCCAAGAGAGGAGCAGAGACTGGAAACTTGTGTCAGGAAGCATAAATTCTCTTCTGAACTATGAAAAGCATGCAAGTTTTCTTCTGCAGTGTCAAAGAGAGGCCGTTAGGTGCTACCTGAATATAACGCAGTGTAAGGTGTTTGTGTCAGGCTGAAAGAGTCTTTAGTGATGGCTTTATAACTTTGGTGAGCTCAGTCTTCATTTGAAAAAGAAAAAAATTTGAGGATACACTGCAAACGTGATGTCACCAGTTTTTTGCACTGCAGCTACTCATCACGTAAGTTCCTGCAAATACTTTTCCTATCGCACTTCATCAAAACCATACACCCCATGAAAGAGGATGGTGTCATCTTACAAATTATGTAGTATGAAAAAACCTAATCCCAATGTCTAGATATGTTGGCCCTTGTTAAATACCCTTGTTTTATTTCAAGGTTTCTTTTCACTGTGTGAAAGAAAAAACTTTTTTCTAACTTTTTTCCTATTGTCTATATATTGATAGAGACACTCATAACATTATTGCCTTTCTAGGCACATGCTTTTGTGGTTTGACTTCTTTTGCCTTTTTTTTTTTTTTTTAATTATGCTTTGCCACTTGCTCTATGGCAGGGATTGGGTGTTACTAGCATTCGAAATTGCCTTCAGGAAATGTGCAAATTGCCTGAAGAGCAGGAGATAGATGTTGCATCCATTCCTTACTGTAATTGAGTAAGATAACAAGATCGCAGCCTCCACCTTGAGTGTCACTGGAAGGCAGCGCTGGGGGCTGGTGCGCTTTTCAGATGGCTCATGTAATTCTTGTGCATTTGAACGGCTTGTGCAAACGAGCAAGGGACAGGGCTGTGGGTGTCGGTGGACAACCAGTTGCTCAGCAAAACACGGGATGTACACTGGTACCAAGGGTGGGGTGAGAGCAAACTGGCGTGTTAAGTGTTCAGCAATGTTGGAGAGTCAGCGTGGGCTGGTGGAGGGGAGCTGGCCCATGACTCGGGAGACCTCATGCCTGTTTCTGGTTTCATCGCTGGTCTGTAGGGTATCTGTCACCTGCAAGTTGTTTTTCCTGCCTGTGCTGCTGCTTCTTTGGTAATTTATGTATCCTCTCTATTAAAAAGGAAGCTTTTGGAGGTATGGATTGTCACAGACTATGCATATACACAGTTCATTTGTGCTGTGCTGTCAGGTCCTGTGCTGCTGTTAGCTGTCAAAAATCCTGGAGGCTTTTAAACTGTCAAAACCTTTCAGTATTCCCCAGCAGAACATTTTGTTGTGGCCATTCCTGTTTCGGAGTTTCTGCCTGCTTCTTGCCATTCTCTGCAATTACTAGCTCTGCTGCACTTATTTTTTAACACATACAAAGCTCCCTCACAAATTTTTGCTTTATTGCTTCTCACCTGGTTTTTCTTGCTCCACTCCTCTTGGAAGTAGAAGTGTCTCCCTCCCCAGAGGCTCATTGCTCTGCTTGCTGCCTACTGCCGTGGCTCTTCTTTTGAAGGATTATCACAATTGACTAGTAGAAACCTTTTGGCTAGGAAGCAAATTAAAATGGTAGCCAAAGGCCACCCAGGGTATAAAGTCCTTTACGTTCTGGACACAGACATATCCAGATCCCAATGACAAAACCTGCTGTGTGGGGAAAGGAGCCATCGAGTCTGAGTTGAGATAATTTGATGGAAGTTGATCCAGTTGTTAATGGCCTTCCTCAAGGAAACTTAATTTGGGGACTGGTTGTTTCCTTCACTTGTGAAATGGAGTGTGGTGTGAAATGGAGTAGACAGAAAATAGGTAGGAGGATAAGAAGAAGATAGGAAAGGGTTTCAGCTCCAACTGGGCAGCCAGTTTTGATTTTGCTTTGAATTTTCTCTCTCTTTTTTTTTTTTTTTTCTCCTTAGGTTGGCTCGACTTTCCAGAAGCAGATTTTAGTCCAATCTTGAATTATTTGTAGCTTAAATATATTTTAGTTATCATCAGCTGCAGAAGTACATGGATGGCAAAAATAAATAAATGTATTTTAAGTTCACTGATAATGTAAATCCTGGGGGGTGGGGGTGGGGGAGCTATCTCATTTTGAGCGAGAACAAATTAGTTTTGAAATTTTTGCTGAACTGGAAATTTGAAAATAATTATCTTTTGGGTAGATGTGCAGTGTTTTGCTTTCAGGCTTTTAACACTTGATTTTAAAATGAATGGAAAGGAACTGTTGAAACAGCAAGAAACTTGTCTTAACAGCACAGCTATATGTTTGATACAGCACTGGAGTCTTAGAAGTCCTGTCTCTCTTGCTGGAAACTGTAACTCAGTGATTTCACCTGAAGTGGAGAGTACCTCAGGAAATTTTAGTTTCCAGTTATAATGACACTTGTTAGCTATTTGAGTGACTGCTCTCTCCATTTGATGCTTAATGCTTCCTGAGAGAGTTCAGGGACAAAGGTGAGAGGGGTGAGGTTTATTATTGTTGTTGTTATGGGTCTGCCCAGTGTGGAATCTGATTCTTTCCTTAGCTGATCAAACTCTCTGCTGTGACAGTTCGGGCTTCTAAGGGAAATGCGCCTGATGACAAAAGTATTGTATAAGCAGACAAGCAGAAAACTACCTGCGGGTTGGAAATTTGTGTTCCGGTCCCCACAGCACGTTGCTTCAAAAGTGAGAGGCAAGGAATTACTGAAGGAAAGAAAATATGAGGTTGTTAATAACACCCAACTGTTAGAAACCCATCTGAAAACAGTTTTAAGAATCATGTGGAAAAGTCTACTCTGGCAGTGAGTTGACTGTATGTGTAGAGGAAAGAGAGATTACTAGAGGAGAGAGAGATTACTTACATATTATAAGGCCTTAGTTGGCAGCCATCTGAGTGAAGTATTCTGTTTGGCGTATAAAAAATGTCCCTCCATAGACAATGGGTTAATATAACTTTTCAGGTCTCCTCAAAAAGTTGCTTCTTATAGAGTGAGCTGGTTATGACTCCTGTAAAAGACGAAAAATGCATGTTCCCGCTTGGACCAGAAGATAAGATGAAAGTGGTATCTGTGATGCACAGGCTGGCTTTGCTTGCAGAGTGAACGCATCCTTCCTTGACCTTCAAACACCCAGCTAATTGAAAGCACTTGCAGAAAGAAAATGGTCTTTTCACAATAGATCAAGCGAGGATGGCAAGTATTTTTCGTTCACTCTGTAGTGGTTACTAATGGAAAAATAACAGCTCAAAATAATTTTTTAAAATGCTTGGATAGAAAAAGCGTAACAAAGAAGGACCTATGCATTTATTGAGGTAGTATGAGTAAAGTACACATTATCAAGATACCTGAGCTAGAGTGGTTCAAAGCTGGAATTTCTGTTCTATGGGAAACCTGGGGAGTTGGTGTTTGAGCTGCATCTGAAGCAAACAGCAGATTTTTTTGAAAGCTTTTCAAAACCTTTTCTTGTTTAGTTATTTGAAATGAAAGTATTTACTAATGTGCATATGACATAGTTTCTGAAACTTTAAAGCTGAATTCCCAAAGTCCTTGAGATTAGGAATTAAGGTATAGAGTTCCTTAATAAACATGGCCCAAATTTCCAGTGCCCCCACAGTTTGGTATCACAAAAGTGAAAATATGCAGTACTCTGTACAAGAGTCTGCCCTGGAAAAGCAGACTTGGAAAGCCCAAAGGCTATTAGGTTAATTGTCTAATAACTATCTATATTTTGTTAAATATCAATGGCAACTTAGATATTTTTAGAAGGCATTTCAGGTTCAATAATTCCAAATTTTCCAGTTAAATCTGTTTCATCTGAAAATTCCCAGTGAGCTGTACTCAGCATACTTCTGTAGCATTTGACTTTGTCAGAACTTCACATTTTATGAGTTCATAAAATAAATTGCTGTATCTATCTTTATTGGTGTACAACTTTTAGCCCACTAGTTTGAGTGGAAATCTAATTCTGGTAGTTTTGAAAGTTGCACGTGATACTTCTGAGGCACATCAATATCAACATTAGTTCAGCCTTGCACCCTAAAGAATTACAAGTAGGAAACTGAAGATGTCAATTTTCTCATTATCTGAAGCAGAGGCTATGTTAGCTTTAATATGGAAATCTTAAAGCCTGTTGATGGATAGTGATGCTCCCTCTTTAGTGAGCTGGAGAATGTACCGTTAAGCAACTTTTTTCTTACGGGCAACAACCAATGAGAAGGAGAAAAATGCACTGAAGGTATGGAACACAATAACCCAGGATTTAGGAGAAAAGGTAGAAAACCCACAAAAGCACTTTTAGGAACATGTAAGCTAACAAACTGGGATGCGAATTAAGCTTGACAATAGTCTAATAGACATGGATTCCCCCTGAGGAGCTCCAAGTGGCCTGCAGGTCTCTCTCATTCTTGCACTGTTTTGTGGCAGGCATTTTTACTATGGCAAGTTGGGCTTTTCACAGGAGGAAGATAATTCCTCTGAAGACTTCAAAAAAGCACTCTAATATAGATTTAATACATGGACTTTGTGCCTTTTCAAGGGGAATAAATGCCTTACAACTATTTGAAAATACAAAACACAAATAATAAAGAAAAAATACTAAAAATAGATTATAAATAGGATTTTCCTGAAATGAAATCGAAGCTGAACACCAGAAATAATATTTCCTTATGGTAACCACTAATAGGCAGTAGCATAATTCAAGTGATAATAGAAGAGCAGTTATTATGGATGCCCATAAAAGCATTCTGTCTCACATTTAGGTCATTTACACTGTGGTGCTGACATTTATATGGCAGAACTTATGCAGAAAAACAAGACAAAGTCACAAGACCAAAAAAACTATGACCTGGGGGGTAGAAGCCTTTCTTACGTTCTGATGTACCCTAAACCACTAGGAAACTTGCAGCAGGTCCTGATTTTCTGTCATTGCCTCCCTGCAGTTTGATTTTTGTTAGAGATGCTAACAAGAGAAGAATTCAGTGCTGAAAACTTAAGCCCTGAGGTTCATCTTGTATCACAGAGAGCCCTTGTATCCATCCCAGCTTCAGGGTAATGCCTACAGATTGCTGTTGATCCTTATGGTTAGTAGGCTCTCGCAACTCTCTTCCTGGGTGGTGCTGATTCTTTCCCCTCCCTTGCAGTTAGTCTCTGGCTTTGGTGGTTATTTTATGGGTTTTTCTTGTTAAATGTTTCCCAGCCGGGCAATGAATCATCCTGTGCCGCTTTGTTCTGCTTTCCACTGTTCTGAGGGCTTGTTTATTTATTAATAAGAACAATAACAAACAGAAATGCATGGCTTTTTCATAGTCGTTATTTGCAAAGCACATTGCTCCAGGCTACCTTGCACCTGTGTCGTAAATTAAGTCTGTAACAGACACTTAACATACATACAATGAATAATAAAACTAGTGTTTGCTTGGCCTCAAATTAAAAATAATATATTTACACTCTTTGTCGATCGGCAACTTTAATATTTGGCTGAAGTTCTGAATAGGACAACGAAATTCTTATATGTTACACTTAAGCCATTTATTTTATGCTGATGTTACTCACATGACAGAATTTACGCAAGATAAAACAAAAGAAGCTCAGGATCAGAAGAGCTGTCCCTGCAGAGAGGAAAAAGGTTATTTCTAAGTCACCGCATTCTGGTTTAAACCAAACAAAGGTAGAAAGTGAAAATGGATTCACATCAATATTAAGAATTAAGAGTTCACTTAGGAAAGTTCAGGCTGGATGAAATTCATAGCCTGGCTGGAGAACTACAATAAAACTGTAGTTAAGGAAAAAAAGATTGGTTTCTGCAACTGACATTTATGACTGCAAAAAACAAAATTAAATGCTCTTCTACACTGCAGAACTCAGCTTCGAGCTGGCAAGGGACCCTAGAAATATTGGGAACTTGTCATAAACTCTCTAGGCTAGACTTGGATATGGCTGGAAAGTTCGGTGCTGTTATTAGTGTGAGAGAGAGAGAGAACTGGGAACTGTTTCATTGTGGGAAACTTTCACTTCTCAAGTATAGTTTGGAGAACAAATGCCACTAACAGTGGTTGGCAAAAAACACACTGGAGAGGTGACAGCTGGCAGATTTAATCACCAAATGGTCTCTGAAAGAACAAGAGGAAGGTCCTGTATCATGTCTATTTTAGACTTTTAGCAGGGGCATTGCAGAAGGTAACCTTGGACCAACTGACCACATACAGAGAGTTTAAATTAAATGGAAAATCAAAGTCTGAAAGGATATGCATATGACAGTCTGAAGTTAGTTGAACCTAAGTTGCTCAAGGGTATGAATACTGAGGAGGCTTTGCTTTTCTTTAAATCAAAGATAGAACAAAATATCTAGACTCCATGTTCCTAGAAAGAAGATAATGTTTTTGGAGACAGGCTCCAGTATTGATGTCATTCATTCACACAAGAAATTGGGACTGTGTTAGCCTGTTCAGCATCATCTGGCAAAACAGATAAACAGTGAATTATCCAACTCTGTTAACAGTATTGGATTTATTCAGATTGTAAACATGAAGGTTGGCTGTAAATAACTGTAAAAGACTGACTTCATTGCTGCTGATTTGGGAAGAACCTGTTCCCATTCCCAAAGCTGCCAGCTTTTTCCTTACCCAGGTGAATGCCTTGGTGTATATTAACTCATATGAAGGTTATGCTCAGAGGCAACATTGAATCATAGAATTATTTAGGTTGGAAAAGACCTTTGAGATTATCAAGTCCAACCATTAACTTGGCACTGCCAACTCAACCACTAAACCATGTCCCTCAGCACCACATCTACGCGTCTTTTAAATACCTCCAGGGACGGTGACTCAACCACTGGGCAATCCATTCCAATGCTTGACAACCCTTTCAGTGGAGAAATTTTTCCTAATACTCAATCCTTTCCTGGCACAACTTGAGGCCATTTCCTTTTGTCCTATCACCTGTTACTTGGGAGAAGAGGTCGACCCCCACCTCGCTACCACCTTCTTTCAGGTACTTGTAGAGAGCGATAAGGTCTCCCCTGAACCTCCTTTTCTCCAGACTAACAACCCCAGTTTCCTCAGCTGCTCCTCATAAGACTTGTTGTGCTGATTTCACGTGGGATAGAGTTAATTTTCTTTCTAGTCTTTGTTGTGTTTCAGATTTGGTATGAAAGGAATGTCAATGATGCATATTGTTTTAGTTGTTGCTTGTTGATATTTATAGTATTCAAGGACTTTTTCAGCTTCTATGGGAAGCTGAAAAAGGATTGTAGACAGAACAGTGGAATGGCCAATGGAATATTCCTTACCATAGACATCATGCTCAGTATATAAATGGGGGTTGGCTGGAGGGTGGGAATCCACGATCACTGCTGGGGTTGGGCTGGGCAAAGAATTCACCAGGTGGTGAAGGTGGCTTGTGTCTTGTATATTCTTTTACCGTTATTGTTATTTTCATGTCCCATTATTGTTCTGTTAAACTGTCTTTTTCTCAACCCATGAGGTTTTCTTCCCCTTTCCCTCCTCCTTCTCTCTACCCTTCTGGGGGGTGAAGGGGAAGTGAGTGAGTGGCTGCATGGTCCTAGCTGCTGGCTGGGGTGTTAAACCATGTCACTTGGGCTCTAGACCCCTCACCAGCTTCGTTGCACTTCTCTGAACATGCTCCAGCACCTCAATGTCTTTATTGTAGCGAGGGGCCCAAAACTGAACACAGTATTTGAGGTGTGGCCTCACCAGTGCCAAGTACGGGGGGACAATCACTTCCCTAGTCCTGCTGGCTATACAGTTTCTGATACAAGCCAGGATGCTGTTGGCCTTCTTGGCCACTTGGGCACACTGCTGGCTCATATTCAGCCGGCTGTCGACCAACACCCCCATGTGCTTTTCCACCGGGCAGCTTTCCAGCCCCACTTTCCCAAGCCTGTAGCATTTCATGGGGTTGTTGTGACCCAAGCGCAGGACCCGGCACTTGGCCTCATTGAATCTCAGACAATTTGTTTTGATCCATCAATCCAGTCTGTCCAGATCCCTCTGTAGAGCCTTCCTTCCCTCAAGCAGATCTATACTCCCACCCAGCTTGGTGTCATCTGCAAACTTACTGAGGGTGCACTCGACCAGATCATTGATAAAGATATTAAACATAACTGGCCCCAATACCAGGCCCTGGGGAACACCACTTGTGACTGGCCACTAACTGGATTTGTCTCCATTCACCATGGCCCTGCCATCCAGCCATTTTTTTACCTAGTGAAGAGGATGCCCATCCAAGCCACGAGCAGCCAGTTTCTCTGGGAGAATGCTATGGGAAAAGGCATCAAAGGCCTTACTAAAGTCCAGATAAACAACATCCACAGCCTTTCCCTCATCCACTAAGTGGGTCACCTTGTCATAGAAGGAGATCAGGTTAGTCAAGCAGAACCTGCCTTTCATAAACCCATGCTGACTGGGCCTGATCGCCTGGTTGTCCTGTATGTGCTGTGTGATGATACTCAGGATGATCTGCTCCATGATCTTCCCTGCCAGCAAGGTCAGACTGACAGGCCTGTAATTCCCCTGATCCTCCTTCTGGCCCTTCTTGTAGATGGGTGTCACGTTTGCTAACCTCGAGGCAACCGAGACCTCCCCAGTTAGCGAGGACTGCTGATAAATGATGGGAAGTGGCTTGGTGAGCGCTTCCACCAGCTCCCTCAGTACCTTGGGTGGGTTCCACCCGACCCCATAGACTTGTGTGTGTCTAAGTGGTGTAGCAGGTTGCTAACCATTTCCCCTTGGATTATGGGGGCTTCATTCTGCTTCCCATCCCTGTCTTGCAGCTCAGGGGGCTGTGTACCCAGAGAATAACTGGTCTTACTACTAAACACTGAAGCAAAGAAGGCATTAAGTACCTCAGCCTTTTTGTCATCTTTTGTCACTATGTTTCCCCCTGCATCCAGTAAAGGATGGAAATTCTGCTTAGCCCTCCTTCTGTTGCTGATGTATTTATAGAAACTTTTTTTTATTGTCTTTTATGGGAGTAGCCAGATTAAGTTCGAGTTGGGTTTTGGCCTTTTTAATTTTCTCCCTGCATAACCTCATGACATCCTCTTTTCTTTTTTCCAAACTTGTTTAATTTTGATTGCAGTGTTTCCCAACCTGTAGTTTGTGTCTGCTTTCTGATAGGGCCTGGGGTCTTTTTGCTACTGCTTGCACGACAACGGGGGGGGAAAGGTACTGAAGAGGGAGAAAGTGCAGGATATGAAATGTCTCTCAAGGACTTGACTGTCTTTGCTTGGAAGGCTGACTGTAGCAGCAGTGACGCTTGGGCAGCTGTATGTGCAGGGTCAGCAGATGTGCCGTGCATTGCTAGGACAAATTGCCTACCTTCTTGCCTCTGAAAATACCTGACTGAGGCAAAGGTTATCCTCACAGGCACTAAAATGCACAGGTATTGTCCAGATGTGATTTTTATGTCTGATAGCAGGTTAAGGAAAAGGGCTGCTCCTCTGCTCTTCTAACCTGGGATTGCAGGTGCGATACAAACCTTACCCAAGTCCTTCAGAGGCTACATTTTTTTCCACCTTGCCCACATGAAAAGGCTAATTAATTCTCAAACTGGCTGGCATAATTCAAGCACCTGCTCTCAGACACTTAACAAGCACAGTACAGAAACTCCTGTACTATATAACTCAGACCACAGACAACCCTCCCCTATGTCTTGTTTTTAGGTAACGTATTTTTGTACAAAGCATAGTGCTGGGAATCCTTTGGTGTTGGTGCTTGGGAACACTTTCTGCTTTCTGGTGAGTGGGGCAGGCGAGGAGGTGCCTCCAGGCTGGGCAGAGGGGTCCATGCCCAGGCAGCGAGAGGCTCTGCTCCTGCCTCCCCACAAGCCGTTGTGAGACCTTGGATAAATTTTTCATGCTCCTATTTCTCCTTTTTGTGATACTCTTTTGTTTTGTTAGGCTGAAAGCTCTCTGAGTTTTGTATTGTCCCTGTATACTGTGGTGAATACAACAGATCCCTGAAATCTTTTTGGCACTCCAGTTTCTACCGCGATGTGAATAATTGCTAAACTAAGCTCCATATGATGCCATTATTTTTCAAATACAATTTTCTTATTGAAGCAAAGTGCAACCGATGCTTCAAAAGACTTGTGTGCTGGGGCTCTAGTGAGGATATTGTCAGATGTCCCTGAGAGTTTTTCAATTCTCCTGTTTCATTTTTTTGCTGGTAAGCAGCTATATAGACACAAGCTTTTCATAACAGCTGGTTGCCGAAAGGCTCTGTTCTTATCAATGATTCAAACAATACTTATGTTTGCATACTGGTTTGCATCAGAAATAGGCAGCTTCTCGCCTTAGATGCTCTATACTTGTCATATTGCTGCTGTTTATTGAGATAATTTGGTCCTAAAAGCGATTATTAATGATATTAAAAAAAAGTATAACGTTTTACAAAAGACTTCAGTAATTTTCTTTTTTTTTTTTAAAAAAAAAAAAATGCTTTGCCTGTTGTTAGAGACGTGGTGAATAAGGAAGATTTGCCTTGTCTCTGATATGGTAGAAGTGCCAGTAGGTATTAGTACACTGCATACATACATTCATCAGAGATTCTGTGGCACAACCTGTAGTGCAAACTGGTAATATTCTAGTGGGAAAAATAAGCAGATGATCGCATGTTTTTAAACCCGCAATAGCTGCTTGTCAAGCATCACCCAGTAATATTTAAAAATACTATTATGAGATAGTGTAGCATTCAGAGAATGTGTGTTGGGTTTTTTTTTTTCCCCACATCTATTAGATTTCATTGCAAACAAAGGGGCAGAAGACAACTTTGCCATTTGCTTTTGGAAAACAATTTCAGACTGATGTGAGTGAGAAGAAAATATTTCCATTTGTGTGGCTATAGTTTTCCCTTCCTATAAGTGAGTCTAACACAAGAAACCCATACATTTTTCACATACTAGAGGCTTTAAAATTCTGTTTAACAGCCATTTGCATAGTTGCCAAAACAATGTTGAAATTTTCCTAGTAAGAATGTGAGCGGTATTTCTGTGGATCAGTACTGTGTAGGGGAGGAAAAAAGTCCAGCAACACTAGATATATGTGATAAATTACAACATCACCGAAGGAAACTCAGGAAGTAAATGATTGACAGTGTTGGCCTTTAAGAAGGCATAATTAGTCTGTAAAGTGACCACCTACTGAGACTTGTGGTTCCAATTTGTCTCATGGTGCTGCTGGTTTTGTCCTGTGTCTGACTGCAGAGTCAAAAAGAAACCAGTGTGTGGGATTTGATTGTTTGTACATAGGGTGGTTAACGCTGTTGTGTTTTTTTTTCTTCTTGAAGGAAGCTTTGATTTTTAGAACATGAAGCAAAATCTTTAAGGCGCCTTATGAAGAAAAAATTCTCTAAATATGTGGATTTTAAGTGACTACACAGGTATCGTGTTTTATTAGGGGAAGCAAAGGAAGAAGTAGTCCATCTAATTGCATAAAGAGATCAGAGATAGAAGATACTAAAAATAAGGAATTGGAATAGTTAGGCCAGGGCAGGGTGAATGCATACGTATAACATCACCCACTACGTATAAAATGCGAAATTCAGGTGCAGATAAGATAGACTTACATATTTGGAAATTTGCGCTGACTGTCCTAAATTCTTACAATGTGGTGACTGTTAAATGTGAATGCTTCAGAGTTTTTAGTTTAAAAGGATCCTTTGTCTTTGCTTGTTTCCCTAATAAATCTTCTGCTTTTTTATTTACTTAATGCTTCCACTATTGTTTTGTAAGACCCTAGGGTTCATCTGTGCAAACTCTAGTTTTGCCTGTTTCTGAGCATTTTCTTTATGATGCTTGTGATGTTTGAGTGTCCTTAATGCAGTAGTTCCTACAGCTGTGAATTACAACAGTGTTAAGTAACTCTTTTGCACTACTCTGTCCCTTACATTTTGGGGAAAAACAACTGTAATAGGTTGAAAGCAAGTAAAAAATAGTTCTCCTAAGTTGTAACTTCTAGGGACCATATCAGAGTATTTTGCATATGTGAGGTTGAAACACAACATCTAGGGTAAGAAAATCAGAAAACAGGAAACGTGTTTCTTTTCAATGCTCCTCATAAACCAATTAATGGAAGCATTTATTCTATGTGAGATTATTTGTGTTGACATTTTATCCTATGGTTAGATAAATACCAGCCATTTACCATTGTAATACATCATTTGTACAGTTTGGTGTCATTGAAGATAAAGATCTTTACTATTTTTTTTTTCTACCTTGCCTCTGTTGTGCTGGGCTGTTTCTTGGTCATGTGTAAGACCTTTGGATTTACGATGGCAAAATATTAACAGGTTCCTGAAGAGCTGTTGAAAGAGAATAAATTCATGTGTTAATCTCTTGTACATAAATGCCAAAACTTAAAACACACCATCAAGGCATAAGTGCAAGATTACATACTACATTTTAAACATTAAAATCACTTGAAAGAAGAAGGTACCAATTTTCCTCTTGCACAACTTTTGTGGTTCTGAATTCTGACTGAAATGAGGCTTTTAACTCTTAACCTTCATTAACTTGCTTCTTTGAGAAATTTCCAAAGTCTGGGAGACTTCTTGCGTCAAAGTACGTATGAAATAAAATTCTCTTTCCATCAGCCAGTTTCTCTAAACAAAAGGATCAGATTTGTGACGTTTCTTTGTGTTTTTGAAGCAGGAAATTGCTGTTTCATGTCACTGTTGTTGCCACTGGCTATGCATGGTAGGAGAAATACAGGGACCATGGGAAGAGAAGTTTGTGAAGTACAGAGGTCAGTGGTTGGTCTAGAAATGGTGATATGACTTTTATGCTCGTCTAGGAAGGGGTAAGACTGTTTTTGTGTGTGGCATCATCTAACAAACTTGCAGCTACACATTTTCTTAATTTGATTTGACCATTTTGAGGATTTGCAGATACTGAGGGAGACAGGCTTAGGTTTCTTGTGAGAGGTTATCTGGTTCTCTGAGTGAAGACTCTACCATGTAGGCTGCTGGAATTAGTGGCTGCTGTGAAAATTCCCTGTACTGAGTTGAGGGATGGAGCCAGGAAACCAAGTACCAGCCCTTTCCCTTTCCTCACCACTTGCTCCATTGCTGCCCAAATTCTCAGCTATAGCCTCGTTCTTGTAATGCTGCGGTAAGTTGTTAGAAGCATTTTTTTCCAGAAAATGGGAATGCGACTGTGCACTTTCTGTGATAGGCCCAGCAGCGCTAAATATCTGCAGTGTGCCCCCCCCCGAGAGGGGTGTTGGTACCAAGTACTTTTAGGTTAAGGAAAGAAGATGCAGAAAAGGTTGAGAACAGTTTACTTCATCCCAAAGCTTCATTTGTGAAACACAGGGTTTTTTACAAGCTACCAGGTGAGGCTATTGACACAGTGTGTTACAAAATTGCCTCATAAAATAAAATGCTTTGAAATCTCGTGCAAAGTTAGCAGATGGACTAATTAAAGAGCAAATTATTTGTGGCAGATAACCAGCAAGGTTATCACAAGAGCTGGGTATGACTTGTAAAAAAATGATGAGTATTTGCAGAATTTGTGATAAGCTGTGTTTCTTAAATTGAATCTAGCAGTTATCATGAGCACAACACAAATGCATGTCTTTAAAAATAGATTTGAAGGTATAAAATTAGAAAATAGGAGAAAACTAATGGGGGATACTACTTCGGGCGGGGTTTTTTGCTTTTTTCAATTCCCCCCCCCCCTTTTTTTTTTTCTCAACACCTTTTTTCCCCATTGCCAACAGCAGCAGCTGCAGCATTGTGAGAAGTTAATAGTGCATAAGGTTTTGGTGAGAGACTGGTGGTTTACTGCCTGAATCTTGACACAGCCCAAATCTGCTGTCCTATTGCATAATAGAGTTCAGCAACCACTTAGTTCATTACTGGCAGGCTAGGATGTTTCTTTATATGGAAATGACCAGAAAGTGAGGAAAGAAATAATTGAGTTTGGTGTTATAAAGAGGACAGAAAAGAGAACAGGTAAGAAAAAAAAAAAAAGAGGGAAAATAAAAGTAGAAAGATAAAACAGTTACTGTACAGAATGAGAAAGTAACAGTGGTGGAAAATGCAGAAAAGGAAGAAAATGTAGTAAATTTAGGAAGTAAATTGATGCAGAATTAGATGGGAAACACAATCCTGAGACAAAAACGAATTGTATTTTTTATTTTTGAAAAGCTTAGTGCAAAAAGGAATACAGTAAATTTTCTGAGCTGGGCTGCTGGATAACAGAGTGTGGGATGCTTGCACTGACATTCATAATGACCATCTTTTGAGGGTACGCTTGAATATTACAGTAGTTGGTGCTTTAAACCCAGAAATCCTCTAAGGCCACACTGTGTATAGAACGATTCTGCTTGTGATAATCCTGTTTGGAACTTACTATTCCATTCCAAAATGTAGGTCCCTATGAATTGCCATTTTACCTTCAGAACTGATCTTTTTTTTGCATTGGTTGCCAGATATTTTCCAACAAAAACTGCTTGGGATATTCTTTTACTCAGACTTTCATAATATAATGGTGTCAGGGAGTTTAAAATAGAACCACCCTTCCAGTCCAGATTTCTATTTTGCTGACTTTCCTCTTTCCTTACTTGGTTTTGGCCTGGAATAAACTCCTGTCCTGTGCTAAGTCCCTTGAGCTTTTCCCTGGGAGGCAGTGCACTCGTCTGTGTGATGCCCATTTTACAGACTCTCTGCAATCCAGGTAATGGCTATGTGCGTTCTTTGAAACTGTAGCCAATCCAAATGGCATAGTGTTTCCCAACTTTGTGTGGGATTTATATGACACTTGCAGAAACAAGGAACTACTTAGGACAGATATCCTGGTGCTATTTCTTCTCAGTTACCACACATGCATTTTTTTATTCTAGAATTAATGTACAACAGTAAAGCTAAGGCTATTTATGCAAAGTGGCTTTTTGTTTCCACTGACGCTTTTTAGACTTTATGTAAAAACTAACACAAAAACTGCAGAACAAAATGTCCAGTTTTAATTTTACATCATCAGCGTTTGTACTGGAAAAAAATAACAATGCCAAAACTTTAAAGCATATACATAATGGTTCATGTATTGCTTATAAAATGAGAAAACAGACACTGCTCCCAATTATATATATGCAATGAAAATTATTAAATGATATTGGGAACTAAGGATGGTAGACAAATAGCATGTTTATGCAGCCCAAGTCAATGGCTGGGATGCGGTGAGCTTAGATTAGTCTGTGTATTTCATTAATGCAATAGTTTGAGGGCAGCTTACCTTGCATGGCTTGAAGGCAGCGGCAGCGGAGAATCAGGATTTGCAGACAGCTGCGCTGCCTGTGCCCGAGCATCCCAAGGAACCAACATCTGCGCTTTATGATGAGGACAGGAGAGGGGCATGGCTATACATTGTGCTGGCCGGCAGCTGAGGTGAGGCAGTGCTGCATTGCCACCGAGTTTCTGGCTGCTCTGCTGGCACCTCGTCCTCGCTGCCCCACGTTACACGGCTCCTGACTTCTGGCAAGGGGGGGATCTACCAGCGTGAACCTGCCCTGGGCAGCCTCCCCCAAGCCCCATCCTCCTGCCCTGCACTGCAGCAGGGTGGACACCAGGATTGTTTGCAGAAATACCACAGACCTTTATTTGCCATTCATTTTCTAATTTCTGGGGTATGTCTTATTCTGGGATATGCCTTATTTAGTCAGCACTTCTCTATTTAACCCTAAATTAAGTGAAAACTGCAATAGAAGGGAAATAAGACGCTGTCTATACAAACACTTATGTTGAAGTTTAGACATGCTGACAAAATTCAGGCAGCTCAAAATGAGAGATGACATTCTGTCCTTAATTTGTACCAGTGGGAAAAAGGATGTGAAAGGATGTAAGTCGGGCACAGAGTATCAGCTGGGATTTGTGTTACTGTGCAGATCCAAATGTTAACAATGAATTTAGTCTTTGAAGTTTTCAGAAAAAAAAACCTCTTAAGGAAGTTAAACATAAATCTGTGCTCCGTAAAAATTTTACTTTGATAACAATAACCAGTTTGCATTAATTAATAAATGTAAGTTAATTTACTTTTCCATTTTAGAACATTTGTTTTGGGTTGCTGAAATATTTTTTTTTTAGAAAGCTTGCAAAAAAACCATGCAAATAGAATGCATACTGTGCACCTTTAACTATATGGTTGCACTGTGGCAAGTTTCTGATATATTAAATACTGAAAAAACTTCAAATTTCCTTTGGGCATTAAATCACATTATGGATTAAAAAATTTGTAAACCTATAGTCTCTTTTCTTTTTGGCTAAAGGTCAAAGCTAGTTTTTACATATGTAAATAAAAATCATCAAATAAATAACTATTGTAATTTTTTTTCTTTGCCTCTGATTAAACCATTTTAATTTTCTCCTTTAAAATGCCACAATTTACTCAATGGGTTTTATTCCTCTTAATTTTCTTGTCCAGATTTAAAATCCCAAAACAGGGGTGTGTAGTAAAATGCTGACTTGGTCTTATCAATAATACTGCAATACTAAGACGCAAACCAAGGATACATAAAGTTATCAGTTTAACAGTTCATATTTTAAGTAGTGATAGCTGACTTAGTATAGGATACAACATTCCAGCCCTATTTTTTTTTAATAAAATAATACCTTAATTTATTTGTATTCCACCAGCATGAATACATTCATTGCAAATTGCATGCACATAAAAGGGAATGCATTTGTAAACTACATAATATCTTAACAATAAATAGTATTTGATCTAATACATGATGGTAGTGCATTTCTTGTTAAAACTGCAAGCCTTTACCAAAATGAAAACAAACTCTTATTCTCCTTATAAATATTTTAAATAATTTTTAAGTACATGTTTCATACCAAGTATATAAAAATAGTATTTTTAGATAAATTAAGAGGTTTCATTTACATGACGAATAACGTGCAACAACTAACCACTCTCTACCAGCTCTATTTGGTTGATTGTCTAGATGACATGCAGCGATAATTGTCCTTTTGCCTTCACAGAACTGACAAACAGACCAGCAGGACCCACGATCACCTGAAGCAAACGGTGCCATAGATATTGTTTGGGAACAACAGTCAGACACTCAGGGAAAACCTTTGCTTCGATGAACAAAAGCAACCCATGACAGTTCTTTTGTCCTAGACTTCCAGCTGCTCTGACCCTCAGGGTCTTTGGACTATCACAAAAGTCTGCCAAACAGACCAGTAAGTTATATCTGTATACAAAATGCTTTGCAACGTGCTTCTAGAATCTAGAATTTTTTTTTCCTATAGCATGAACTGGCAGTACCTTTTCTTACTTTCTATAAATCTGAATTTTCATGTTTGTAAGTCTCCATGATTGCCAGAGAAAAGGCCAAATAAAGCAGTCATGCAGTACTCTCTAAATTTAAAACTGGCAGCTGTGGAACGTGCTTCGAGTACCACTTCACTGTTTCTTACTATACGTCTATGGCTTGGTAATCTTTATCTTTAACATCCCTTGTGCTTGTCACAATGTTTATTGGGAAATCTGGGGTCTGTGCAGAAACTACTCCGGCTGTTCCTTCCAGGTCCCACGATCCTGGCAGGTTCTCAAGGCTTAGCGAGCTGATTGCTCCTTGGCTAAAGCTACCTTCCTCAGATCTGCTGGGGAGCACGAGGTGTAACGATGTCTCTGATGAAGAGCATACTGAAGAAGAAAGAGTTGCCGAAATAGACTGAAGAGGAGTCAAGGTAGTGTCTGAACGGGGAGAGGTGCATCTTAAAAATTGCAAATTGTCTTTCTGAATTACCTGATACTGGGAGGGGGAATTATGAAGGCCCTGTGTATAATAAAATTCACCGTCCATAGAACTTTGCAGGTTGGGTTCAGTTCTTTGGGGACTGCTGCCTACAGAGGACAGATCTGTATTCCAAATATCACATAACGTGTTGCCACGGCAAAGTTGTGCTTTGGTACAAGTAAAGTTCCCAGCTTGCATGTGTGTGCAAGATTGATGCGTAGTCCAAGACATTCGAGACTGCAGACTTTCCATGGTAGGACTTCGAGATATGCCGTGCACAGCACAGAGCCCTGGAGGCTTCTGGGATGTGAGCAGGTTCTCCAGAAGGTGCATCACATTCTTCATATCCTTACTTAATTGTGAGACTTCTTGAGTTAAAGTTGTCACCTGTTAGGGCAGGGCAAGATATCACAGTATTTATTTATGCGGTCATGCCTGAAATGCACACGTACATGCCTTTTTCTACTTCGAACAATACCAGCTCTGATCTGTGGCACAGTGTCTTTACTTTAAAGAAATATACTCTGCTAAAATATGTGTGGGAAATAGTCCTTCTGTCTGCCTTACCACAGCTACATGTTACGCTTCCTGTGGCATATTGAAATAATTAAAGCAACTCAATAAAAACATATAACGGAAACACCATGGGCATAATTCACCTGATGTGAAACAGTACTCTGTATACAAAGAATGCCCTGTATATAAAGATCCCCTCAGGGTCAGAACTGAGATGATTTCCAGTGGCAATATGACATCAATAGCTTCTTGATCAATCATTAAATATTTTAATGCATAAACCTTTTTTATTAACCAACTTTATACTGATGAATGATATAAAAATGAGATCTTGTGAAATCTTGTTCAGAAATACACCTGTGAAATATACTGCTGTCTTCGTAGTAAAACAAAAGAAACCCATACCCAAAGTCGCTGAATGCAAGTAGTAGTTACATGAAAATCTGGTGGACCACTACTAAAAGCAAAACCAAACAAAAAAAAAGAAAAGAAAAGAAACTGGAACCTCTAAAACCCAATTGCTAACTCTAAACATTTAAACTATATAAAAGTCTGTGAAACAGTTTTCTTCCATGTGGTTATGTTTATGCTTGAAAGGTTTTGCATATAACACTGAGAGAGATCGTAATCCATAGCATAGATTACTCTGGTGTGTGTGCAAAAGGAAGAATTGTATTTTTATTAGACTTCTTTTTTTCCCCCCCACTAATGCTGAAACCACTGATGGCATCCAATTAATTACATGAAGGCTTTAATCTCCCCAGATTTGCTGGTTTGGGTGGGGAATCAGATTCACAGGTTCTGAATTTGTGTTTTAGGGTAAATTGAGATATGAACATTAATGGGGACATTCATTAGGACATTATAAAGCCACTTTGGGAAATGAAAAGCCTAACTCAAACATTTTTTACGTGACCCGCTCATCATTTCAAATGTGTTTGTCCTTCCTTTTTCCTTCTTAAGGAAAAGTTTGTAGGAAGTTAAAATCAGTCAATTATTTTTAATAAAGAGAAATGAACCTATTGAGAGGTAGAAATGAACTTTGTCTCCATGGTAGCTAATCACTCTATTTTAGGTCAAACCACTGTCATTACTGTTAAAATAGAGTTTCTTATACTGATGCTAGGGAAAGTACTCTGCTGAGAAAAAGACATGACTGCACATTCATCTTCAGAAGGATAAACCACCTGTCAAAAGGAAAAAAGGCTAATTTAGGGGGCCTTTCTTTGCCCTGAGGTAAAGACACCATCAATTAGGTGCCTTACGCAAATTAATTTTCACGTAATCAGAAATACAATTTTCATTTTTCTGACAGAACGGTTCCAAAGAGATCTGTTGAAAAGGCTGAAAATGGCATTTCAGGCTGAGTTTGACTGTGTTATGATTTGCCCAGGGAAGTGGTTGAGTCGCCATCCTGGGAGGTATTTAAAAGATGTGTAGATGTGGTGCTGAGGGACGTGGTTTAGTGGTAACTTGGCAGTGCCAGGTTAGCCGTTGGACTTGATCTTAAAGGTCTCTTCGAACCAAAATGATTCTATGATCTTATAGGGGCTTTACTACAGGCATGATAACTATAAAGAAATTCCAAGTTAGAAGGGAAGTAGAAAGCTCCAATAACAGCTCCTATACATCTATTCCTTTCTCTAAGCTAAGAGCTCAAATCCATCCTATTCTTTAATACTTTTGTAATAATCGCACTACCCCTGGAGAGCAAATGCTTAAAGGGAGGAGGTTCTTGAGTGGCATGTTACAGGATCTCTCTGTCTGTCTTTCTAGCTCTCTTTCTTTCTGCCTTGTTCCTTAAATCATGGTAGATGGAAAATAAACATGAGATCTCCTTCTGCAGGCTGAGATTATGGCCTTGAATGCCTGGTAGCTCATTTGAACTTCAGTTAATGTGAGGGATTAAAATATGTTAAGAAAGTGATTTATGAGCAGGCTTCCTGTGGGGT
>NW_009649190.1:2088268-2185217 GCF_000708025.1 Charadrius vociferus | reverse complement strand
TTTCTAAACAAATCAACCACGCAAGAACTTCTGTGCTCCGTTGGGAACTAGGAGATGGCATTGCAAAACCTCCAAAAGCTTCCTTGGGAAGAAAGTGGGAAGAAGGACAACCAAAACCCATGGCTACCTAGATTCAGTGGTCATCAGGTTTTTTAGGAGCATCGCTGTCCCCTACTCCTAGCAGATAAAGCAACTTTGCTGTGCCTAATTTCCCAACTTGTATCCATTTTACAGGGTTTTCCGCGCTTGTGCAGATAGGAAGATTGATACTAGCTTATGAGTATGCACCTTACCCAAATGATGAATGCTGTGTGAAAATATCTGCAACTTTAAAATACCTGGTTTGTTTTGGTCTATATTTTTCTCTTCCGTTTCTGGTTGCTTAAAGGCTTTTTAAAAGTTTAATTATCCTTTAACATGTTCCTTTTGCTAATTCACTGAGACAATACAGCAAAAATGCCAGCGTCAGTACTTGTGGCAGTCCTGAATTTGTTAATTACAACTTGCTCTAGTGCCTAGATACTATTTTTGGTATATCAGCTAGCTCTTATGCTGTCTTCTCATAAGCTTGCTGTCGCACAGTCATAGGAACTGACCCGATAAACCAGCCTTTGATGTATGCTTTAATAGTTTCCAGTAGTATGATAGTTTAGGATCCAAAGTTTTTATGCCAAACTTCACTAGAAATTTACCACTATTTAGTGAAATCTATTTGGACCCACACTGCTCAACACTTAGGCAAAGCAAATATGTAATTTCCTGGATCGTTTAAAACCTTTCCTGGATTTTACAAACTGTTAATCTTGCCAGATTAAACCTCCAATAGCTGTACTACTATTAATTACCATCTATATACTATTATATACTTAATAGTATACTATTACTGTTACTATCAATACTATACTGTTTATGCTCTCCTTTCTACACCCAGCAGAGATTCTTGAGGAGATACAAATAAGCAGGTGTAACAGGGAACAATAGTGTTAACAATTTCACAGTGCTCCAGAAAGTGCAAAAGAATGCAGATTAAAAGCAAAAGAAATTTTGAGTCTGTGAAAGGGAAACTGAAAGGAGTAGAGTTTCCTTCTAGGTGAAAGGACTAACTCCTCGCGTGCTGGTAAGGCTGTTTTCTTTTTTGGGAATTCAGGGATTATTGCAAGGCAGTACAGCTAGTTGTACAAATGGTTCCTGCTGTGCTAGACAGACAGCTTTAAAACTATCTGTAAGATCCCAAATATACTTGAAATGCTGCCTTAACAGTTTCTGGGACTTGAAAAAGACACTGCAATGTTTCCTGATATAGAAACTGGGATTTATACAGATTTAGCTTGAATTAGCAAGAGGTGCTTCTCAGGCTGGTGAAAAGCAGTGTGCTGATACCTTTTTAGCAGATAAAGAAAGAATAACTTTCAAAACAGAGGTTAAAAAAACTGTTGTTTTTCTTTTTTTTTTTTTTTTTTTAAAGTATGGACTTTAATAATACTTTTTGATTTCATAGCAACGTTTTCTGATGTCCTGACCGATATTTAACTCCAGTATTAAACTTGTGCAGTTTGAATACTCTGTTCCATGTAGTTAAGTAGGAATGGAGGTGATTGTATTTAAACCTTTCCATAAAAGTGATTAAAAGATCTATATAATGTAAGATGATGATGGTGATTATTGCTTTGTTTACATGGTATTAGCTAAACAGGATTCTTTGTTTATCCAAATATATTCCAGCATTTAATTTTTTTTTTTTAATGTAAAATTTCTACTAGAATTCCTACCTCTCATCACTGTTCCTGGATAAATCTGGAATAAACCTTTTGTTTTCTGATTAGAAGCCTAATACACTGGTATTTTTTTTCTCTCTAAGGCTTACTCCCTTTTGCAGTTCAAACTTCACCCAGACATCTTCGTACCGTGACTCTTTCTGAGCACCCAAAGAGGTGAAGAAGAAAATTTGCTGCTTGACAAATGAAGTTGCATTTCAGCAACGGGGGAAGCTGCCTGGCTTGCGGCGCATACGGCAGCGTCTCTGTTCCCTTGCTTGGTGTTTCATTGCTTCTTCTGTTCTGGTGCTTCATAAAGTCAAGGAGACTTTCAGCCAGAACGAGTTGTCTTTCAAGGCTCAGATTAACTGGCTGCTGACACTCTGTTTCCCAGTAAGTGCATTGTTGAATGAATGAAATGAGAACTGAGCTGAGACAGACTTTTCACTGATCGTCGATCAGCATCTCTGTTGGCCATTGATATTATGGTGACAGACGTTTCTCATTTAATGCCACTTTAGGAAAAAAGCTATTTGCAGAAGAAAAAAAAAAATCCAGTGCAGCTAATCTGAGTTCAGGTTAAATATATAGGATTTGTGTCAGTTTCAGTGCAATAAATCCAGAAATCTGGAAGGCTGTGAAATTGCCTTATCATGTAGGAGCAGAAGAAAATTTGCTGGTTTCTCTGCTGACTCACTAGCCAGCTCTCAGGTAGTTCCAGGGCAACCAGTCTGTCTGGGTAAATTAGGACACTAAGATTATTGCTATTAAACAAGTGAGAACAGAACAGAAAAGTATGAAGGACTAGATAATTAAAGTATATTCAAGTCAACAGGACTCCCGTGAAACTCGGTCTAGAAATAGGGTTCTGAAACTGCACTTCTAATAATAATTTGTGGCTCTTCATTGTTGAATGTGGATACTGCCTTCGGGTTGGCATAGAATCAGGGCAGTGTTAGCATGATGGTGGTAATAAGGAAACCAGGTTTGGAAATTACTGCTTCAAAGGACTTCAGAAAGTATCAGGGACAAACCCTGACTGACTTGCTGCTGAATGAGAGCAAATGGAGGATCATGGAAATCCCAGGTGGCTGGGAGAAGAGAAGCTGTTAATGTGTACTCTCGAAAGAAAGTGTGAGGTTGTATTTATGATATTTGGCAAAAACATTACAGAATCACAGAATTTTCAGAGTTGGAAGGGACCTCTAGAGATCACCTAGTCCAACTCCCCTGCTAAAGCAGGATTGCCCAGAGCACATTACTCAGGACTGCATCCAGGTGGGTCTTGAAAATCTCCAGAGAAGGGGACTCCACAACCTCCCTGGGCAGCCTGTGCCAGTGCTCTGTCACCCGAACTGTAAAGAAGTTTTTCCGTGTATTAAGCAAACAATTTCTGTAAGCACTGGAAGGAACAGTTAAAAGCAAACAGGCAACATACATTTCTCAAGAATAAACTATGGCAAAACAGTGTAATTCTCTTCTTTAAGTGAAAAGCTAATTTAATAGGTAAGAAGAAACTGTAGATGTTATGTATATCTTGTCAGAATACTTCTCAGATATTACTGTCTGCATGACATTATTCTAAACCAACTAAGGAAATATAACTGCGAGGTAACCACGGTGAGTCAGATTCGTACATGATTGAAATGGTTTATGATCAGTGGTTTGTTGTCATCCATGGATGTTTCAAGCCATTCTTTGTAGCAGCTATCCTGATCTGTTTTTATTTAATGTTTATTTTTAATGGCTAAATGGAATTCATGTTCACTTTTAATTATCAGTAATATGAAATTCAACAGAGATAAATGTTAAATATTACATCTGAAAAGAAAATGTCAGGCATGAATATAAGTATAATATTCTGCCTGTGCAGAGTATTATAGAAAAATGTCTGTGGAGTTTTGCTGAATCACACTTTGCAGGCATTAATCACACTCCCAGGATATAGCAAAAGCATTTTTTTTTTATTGGACGCAGGAAGCGGGTCCTCTTCACTAGGAATTACTTAGGCTGGTGCAGCTTGATATCTTGTACTTTGTCAGTGACTTAAAAAGAGCTAACCAAAGACAATCCAAAAGAAAATGCTACCAATGAAGAGCTTTAGAAAATGTGTTGGGCAAAGAAAGAAGGAATTTAGTTTGAGATCTGCTGGAACAGTATGTTTCCAGTGTAAATTGGTTTCAGAAGGAGAATGGCAGTCAGCTTTTTCTAATACCTTCTAGACATACGAGAAAAATCAGGGAACTTATGTACCAACAGAGATTTACATTTAGATGTTGGGACAATAGATCTTTTCAGTACGGGAAGATTTTGAAATGGCTGTTAGAGATTTAACTGGGTAACCGTTGTCATCTCTCATGGTAGTAATTTTTTTTTATTCAAATCTGAAATCAGCTTTTGGTGCCCAGGTCCTCTTTTGATTCAGTTCTTTGTCTCAGGTGCCTTTCCGCCAAGGAAAAGTGCAAGAGAGGCACCACAGCGTATAGGACCTGTGCCGTGTATCCTGCTTAAAAAAGAAATTAACCTAAGCTTTAGAGTATCAGCCATTTTTCTTACATTCACCTGCCAATAGCTTTTAAGGTAACATTAAAATAAAGGAAAAAATAGCTGGAAAGACTACTCTATAACCATCAAAGTACAAGAGCAGAGAGAGAGAGAGACAAAACAACAAGGTAAGAGTTCTTTGGAAATATGAATGTTAATGCTAAAAGGAAAACATATTTTTACAAATCTCAGTAGACAAAAAATGTGTTTACTGGGTGTTTGTGATTTAGAAAGCTCTTAACACAAATAATACGAGGTTTTGTGTCTTGACTTTTATGTTGAATTTACATAGCTAAAATCCAGAATGGATAATTAGTTGTAATTAGTTTTCATCATCAGTAAATGTCATTAGTTCATTTTTTGCCACATTTTTCTTGATTGAAGGATGCTTTCCAAAGGGAATTATTGGGACGGCCTTGGTAAAAAATAATTTCTCTCATGTCATAATATAGTTATGAACTTGTTAAAAGAACATGCTTTTAATTACTGCAGGTCAGGGGAGTTCTCTACATGAATTCTTAAGCTGCAAATTGAACTTCAACAGTACAGCTATGTAAAACTGAAGGCCTGATTAACTTTACTGAATTTTCTTTGTTGACACTGATTATAAAATGACTGTTTCCATTGTGTGCATACATTTTTAGTATTAAGGTATATGTTTTGCTTGAAAAAAAAGAATGCTTTTTTCCCTGTCCTGAGAGAAGGAGACTGATTTTTGGCAGCTGAATGTGAAATATGTTTTAAAATAATCTATTTATAAAATTTCTTTAGGTGATGTGGAAAATAAGCATATTTATTTGGGATTGTTCCTTTTGTTAGATGATGAAATATCTCTGTAAATGCATTTTCTCTGTTCTAAATAAGTGCCAAATGCTCAGAGTATTTTAAGCACTTGCGTCTAAAAAAACCTAAAATTAAAAATAGCTGAATTTCCACTAACTGCTCCAACATGCAGCTAAATAGAAGGCAATTTTCTAGTACAAAACCTGACCCTGTTCATATTTCCTCATGTTTGTTTGTTTTTCAGTTGAATGGGAGAAATGTCAGTACTCTGGCTCATTATCCTGTTCTAGTACTGTAATTGTGGGGTCTACTGATGTGGTAAAGTAGGAAATCAGCCCCCAAATTCTGAAGCTGAAGGAGGCTGCGCTGGAGCTGGGTCACATATGGGAAAAACAGAGGACATGACAAAGAAGCAGCCTTCCAGTATCTAAAGGGGGCCTACAGGAAAGCTGGAGAGGGACTTTTTGCAAGGGAATGTAATGACAGGATGAGGGGTGATGGCTTTAAACTAGAAGAGGGTAGATTTAGATTAGATATCAGGAAGAAATTTTTCACTCTGAGGGTGGTGAGGCACTGGAACAAATTGCCCAGGGAAGTTGTGGGTGCCCCATCCCTGGAGGTGTTCAAGGCCAGATTGGATGCGGCTTTGGGCAACCTGGTCTAGCGGGAGGTGTCCCTGCCCATGGCAAGGGGGGTGGAAGTAGATGATCTTTAAGGTCCCTTCCGACTTAAACCATTCTATGATTCTGTAAGAAATCTGAGTTTGTCTGCATGCACTGCACAAGATGTGCTGTATATCTGAGCATGAAATCATGTACCTGTGTAGCTGAGTGGAGAACATGTACATGTGCACTCTGCAAATTATGGGAGAAAAATTATGATTGAAATTTGGGTATTTTCTTATTTTTAAGTGCTCTGTGTTTTAAATAATTCAGATTTGGGTTCCGCACGTTGAATTAAAGTAGAAGTATTTCCATGCTCGTTTTGTACAGTTGCATTCAGATGATAGAGAGCTAAAAGCCTAGCAGGATACAGACAGTGGGACAGTGATAGGCAGGTGCTTTAATCTAGACTTATGGCCATCTGTGTATCTCAGAAAATCTGCTTAGTGGTTTCCTATTTTTACTTCTGGTCTCCTTAGTCATTATGTGTGATTGCACCAGGTAAATGGTGCCTCTGAAAAAACGCTGAATATTTAGATAAACTCATCCAATCAGTCTTTGCAGACAAATGCATTGGAAAGATCAAGTTGAGTATACAGATCTCTGCAAAGGAAGGATACATACTTGTAAGGCAGGAGACCTATTCCTAAATTCTTGCTCTGCCTAATCTGGAGCTAATCTTTGAATTAAGCTTTCCCCAGCTCAGAGAATGGGCCATGCTGTTGGGCATTCAGTCACTTAATCTTGAAGTTATTGCTTAAATAATTAGATTTTTACAGGCGTGAGAACCTGAACCTTAACTATCTTGCCTTCCACAGACTAAACATACTGAACTATAAAGTCATACCTTTTTTATTCAGTGATAATTTAGACTGAGTGGAATGGGCAAATAGGGTAGGAGATGAAGTAGTGTTATTCCACTCCACCTTGCAACACTGACCCAGAGGGAAATTCCCTTTTATCAGCTTGGATCTCATTCAGGCTCAAAATAAGAAGTGAGATTAGGTGAGGGAATGAAAAAGCTGGATAACCAGCTGAGCAGCCAAACCATGGAGCTATACAGTTGGAATTTGGGGTGTGTTCAAGTTTCTCTCACATTGCCTGATAAAGTGCTGACTTTGGAGCCTGCCCTCCATAGAGGAAGTCTGTGCATCCATTAGTCCTAAAGTTAATACGTAACAAACTCTGAGAAGTGAAATCAAGGCTCTGTCTTCTGTTAGTCCCATTCTTAGGTAAATGAACTTTGCTTTGGATACTGTAGTGAATGTCATATGCCCAGAATACTGCCAAGAGCTTCTTCATGGGATATCTAAGCTGGGTATAGCTTGTTTTGTAGATTTATCTCTGGGGTAACTCTTTTTTGCTTTGCTTTGCTTTGCTAACAACAGATTGTATTGAATGTCTGAATGGGAAGATGCATGTCTTTGTTCCCCCAATGAACAGCTGAAATGTTTTTAAGCTGACCAGTGGACTGTTGTAATACAATTGCCTTTTATGAAAGCAGTTATTTTTTCATTTGTTGATTGACTTCTGATCTCCACTGGAAAATGTATTAATGATAGTGTTTGCTGCTGTTGGCTACTTGTGACCTGTTTTCTCATATTTTCTTTTTCAGGAGGAGGTTGCATGTCTTAATAGAGAAGTTAGTTTCTAACTGCTGGTATTTTAACTACTGCTAGCAGTCTGCGGCAGCATCAGTCATAGTCTTCCATTAATGGTCATCATCGAGTGATGGAATGATGAAAGCACTGGGTCTACAAGTGTTGTTTCATACTTTATGTAACAACAAAAACCCCAAGGAACAGCTAGTGTATTCCAGTAAGGCTACTCAAAGGCTCATATGGGTAAGTACCAAGTCAGCACTGTCAGTTCAGAAACTGCAGATGGGGCATGTTTGAATACACATAGAATATGCAATTAAACAGCCTTACAGTCATGCAGTTTTTTCAACGTAAATTTTAATCCATGGGAGGACTTGGAGGATATCCATCTGCCTCTGGGATTTGATCCCAGAATGTTACCTATGAAATCTAAATCTACACCAATTTAGAATTGCTCCTCATACTTTATTTTTTTATGTCCCAGTCCAGTATTTGTCAGTATTGTATACCCATGCATCGTCACATTGAATTAAGAATTCTCATGTATACAGATGTTTCTATGTTTAAGACTCTTGCTTGGTCAGAATGCAGAACACTGTTTTCTTTGCTAGGGGACTTAGAGAGAAAACAAAATGTGAGCTTGGAAAGTAGGGAATGCTCCTTCCAAGTACTGCAAGGCACCAACAACAATCTTCATCTTAAACATGTCTACACTAGTGTAGATGTATTCTATGTAATGTACTCCAAACAGCGGTGGGGAGTAAATAAATCTTAGAGATACTGCAGAGTTGAATATAAACGTTCCCTTAGGTTCCTATACTAAGTCTGGTGTGTTTTCCAGAGTGTAGAGTTTTCTCTAATCATTCATGTAGCCTCATTGTAGCTCTATAATCTTCTATAAATTCAATACGGTTCTGTCATCAGAGAAAGGTATCTTTCTCTGCTGTGACTAACCAGTAAGTACAACTATTTTAAGACTTGTTTTTCAACATTATTATGTTATTTGTATCTTCTGGTTACGCTATTGTTAATGTCGTTTTATCACTAACCGGGCTAGATGTAAATCAATTCAAGTGTTGCCAAAAGATGTCTAAACCTACCAAAACCTTGTTTCGCTTCCAGTTTTAGTACTTAGCATTCCATGTTGGTGCAGGCCTCAGTCAGTTACATAGTGTGAAAATAGATTCTGTCTCACACACCAAACTAGCAAGACTCCAGAAGTTGGTGGTACTCCTTTTAAATCTCCAGATATCCTCTTCCTTTTACTTACAGGACTCCCAATATCTGCTCAATGGACAGAGACTATAGATGAACCCAATTCTATCACACTACTACGGAAAGAACACAAGGACCTGCTGGTGATGACTACTTTTTGTCTGACAACTTAATGGTTGACGTGTTTAATCAAGAATCAGTGGTTCAAATCCATCTCTATGCCAGGAGAGACTGCAGAAGCCTTGGGAGGTAAGCACCCCTTATTGCAAGTGAAGTCTGACAGGTAGCATACTATATAAAAAAAATAGACTGATCCGCCCCTCCTCAGTTTTAAAATAAAAGAGTGAACCATATTCAGAACAGTGAAATATTTGTCTCTGGATTTTTGATTCTGTTTCTCTGGATGGAAACTTTAGCATTTTACTGCATGTGGTTGTATTTCCTTTTTTATATTAGTATGAGCAAGCAACAAAATCTGTAACATTTTGTTCAGATAGTGTTACCAGGGAAAAATGAAGATTGTGCATGGAGGGAAACGACCGTCATCATGTTTTTTTCTTCGTTTGTTTAACATACTGCCCTGCTCAAAGATTTATTTATTGCGTTTCACTAGAAAAGCAGTGATAACCCCAGAACTATTGCAGTTGAAATGTTTGGTTAATCCACAAGATGCCTGCCTAGCACACCTGCCACCATGATGTATTTTCCAATTGCCTCTTGCGGATAACCATGTAATACATCTTCAAACTTTAAAAATACCTGTCTTCTTCAAAGTCAAAGAACGAATCAATATGACTTGTCTGTTTCAGAAGTATTACATAGGAAATATAATTTTCTACCATAATAGTGTTGTCAATGGACATCTTGAAGATATCTTTGAGTTCTTTGAACAAGCCTCATAAAAAACTGTAGTCAATGAGGCATGAGACTTTTGCCCGAACTCTACAGTCTGACATACAAATGAGGTGATGCATTCATAGTGACTAACTGACCATGCATGCACTCTTAGCTTAGAACATTTAAGTTATCTGACCAAGTGCACCTGACCCAGGATGAAAGATGTTTACAAGACCAATACTTCATATACGGAAATAAAGAATAACTAGGTTAAGCGTACCCAATATAGAAAGAAAAATAAAATAAAACTTGACATTTCTAGTGACCAGAGAGACCAGGAAAAAAGAAAAAAAAAAAGAAACTATGTGGTTGGACTTATTTAAATGTTTCCTCATGTGGAATCATAAGAAATTGTCTCTGGTACAGAAAGACAGAATACGCTGGGAACAGATTTTAGTCTTGCAGTATAACTGTTAAGTTAAAGTCTGACATTTTTATCTTGTTAGCCAAAGTACTGCAGTGGCTGGATATATGAAATGGTTCAGCCAGAGAACATCTCCTATTTAGTGTCAGATTGACAGCTGATTACAGGTTTGAAGTTAGTAGAAGGGAATAGAAAACACCACTGAACAATATTGGCCCTGCATTCCTCGGGGTCATATTGCTTTAATGGATCATCTTCTGTTTCATTCTAAATAGGCACAGGAAAAGTGGTTTGAAACATTTTATGTGAATTTGAACATGACTGGATTTGCATTTCTTTCAAGGAAGTTGTCCAAAAGCATAGCACTCGCCAAAGCAAGAAAAGTTTGAAGAAGGGGCTTGGGGAGAGAATTAGAGGAAAGAGAGAAATAGAAGCACATACTGAAGAGGATAAATCCTAAGAGAATTCGATACACTGACTATGCTAACCTCACTTGGGTTTTAGCTCTAGTACATGACACAAACTTTTATAGAGCTTTCACGTAGAAAATCAATCTGGGAATGAGTTAAAAGCCCCAAAATGCCTTAAATGTAGGAACCCCACATCCAGTTTTGCAAACTCATTTATCACATTTATCATATTCCCAAGTTTTCTGAGTTTTCTCCAACATTCCTTGAATCATTGTTAATATCCTTCAACTCCCACAAAAGCTCGTTACCTCATTATTAAGCCTGCTGATCTGCTGTTTGGTCTCTTCTGCTTTGATAACAAGCACAGCAGCACCAATTTCGGCCTCTGAAAATAATTCAAATGCATGTAAAATGAGAGAAGTATAATAACTTGGAGACAGCAGTGCTATTCTTGCACCTACCCAATGCTTTAAATTTAAACCTACTTTGCACTTGGATCAAATGAAAATAAAATCTTTTGTTTAATGTTCAGTATATAATGTGTAAGAGAAATGCAACAAAGTTCGTACTGCTCTCTTCAGTCTGAACCTGAAACAACTGAAAATTACAACCCTGGTGCCGTGTGCCACGTCAACTGTTTTTAAAAATCATAGACACAATTAAGCTTCTATTATTATTTTTCTGTTTGGCTTTAGGAGGAACAAAATGTGTCCTAATCACCTCCATGCAAAACACACATAACTATGTGAGGACTGTTTACTTGTAAAAGAGGGGGTGTTGGATACAGTCTGAGCTGCATTACTTGTGTTACTTCAGCATTAGTCCACTGGTCTCCTGCTCTGTCTCTTTTTTTCTGTTTTTTTTTTTTTCCATATTGATATGCTCTATTCCTCTGTGATGCTGTTTTATCAAAGTTTGTGGAGTGTAGGTCATTCAAGGCTTCCTAAAACCTCTTGCTGTTCAAGGTTTTCACTCTCTACTTCTAAAAATCTAGGTACTTCTGTACTCCTCCACTTCTGTAAATACCGTTAACAAAACCTAAGAGACAAGTTTGCATATGGCTCTTTATGAGTTGGGTTTTCTTAATTTGGCATTAGAACATTTTTATATTGAATTTTTTCCATGTGTTTAGTACCTTCCATGCCCAGAGTTTTGGGAGCCCGAGTCTCCTCTCTGATGCTATAGTACTGCTGGTAAAATACAATGCAGTACTCTTTGCAAGCTGTTTTATCACGACTGTCTGTTAGCAGGAAAACAACAAATGGCCTTTGGGACCCTGTTGTATTTTTCTACGGTACCAACTGCGGTACAGAAATGGTACTGAAAGTACCGATATATGTTAAATCCATTTGTGCCACTTCTGAGAATCAGAGAAACAAAGGGGAACAAAAAGCAGTTATGAAACCTGTTTTCTCTAGAGAGTGATTTTTCCCAGGCAATACTCACCTCCAATTGTAGGAGATAACCTGGATTCCTGCCTGAGCTGATCAGAGCTGAAGTCAAAGGTTTGGCTTTCCTCATTATGGTTTCCATCTTCAATCCCATCAACAATTCTGTTGAGAAAAATTGGAGTGATGAAGCAGTTTCATAAACAGTTTCATAAAGATCACATTCATAATTATGTTATCAAAATTACTCCTTCAGGGCGCATTTTTAATCAACGGTAATTTTTTTACAACATTAAGTTTAGAGAAAAGTAAAAACTATTATATTGGCATAACTGCTTGTGAGTCATTAAAGATTAAACTTACTGTTAGAGGAAGGAATGTGGGGCCAAAGATAAGTAAATGAAATTTCAAAATTTTCATGACTTCTGCAAGTATATTGTTGGGTCCTAACAAAACCTGTATTGAATATATTTTGCTTATCATATCTAAGGCAATCTGCCGCCATTCTTTCTTCCACACAAACTAAAGGTGCTTCACTATGCTCTTGTGAAGTTTAAATCTCCCTTCATATAAGAGTCAGGCTCTTATATTAGGCTTACTTAGGCAGAGTGTAAGTCTGAACATAATATATTTACAAAAGCATCTCTGTAAGCCACAGTCAAAAGTGTTGCTGCCACACAAATAGCTATTTTCAAATTCGGTTAAAACTATCTAGCTCAGACAGAGCAGTTTTGTTTGCAATTGGGTATAGGGAGATGTGTAGACCTGCCTGCAATGTCCCAGTTGCATTAGTATTGGTATTGGATCTAACTACTAGAAAAGGCATTTTTGTCAGTTATTTCAACCATGCATTGCAGTGGAGCTCCAATTTGCAGTGTCAAGAAATGCAAAGGGAAAAAAAAAAGAAGCATTTTATACAATAATCAAGTGCTGGATACAAAGAATAGAAAACTGGTATCAGATGGAGGAATCAATACATATTATTAAAAATATATAATTATGATTATTTTTTTGTTCTCATTTATAATAAATTATGCTATAAAAAGAACTGTTTTAAAGTGAATGAAAGTGACTCAGAAAACTGCCAATTGACAGAGGTGGAGCATCAATTTCTTTTTTTTTTTCCAGACACAAGATTCAGAATTTGTCTTACAGTAGGCAGATGAGTTAAATACTAATCTGGAAGGGCTAAAGCAGACAGTTCTTGGCCTCTTAGTCAATGGTGATAACTTTGCTATGATGGAAATTAGGCTTTCCTTCTTGACTGAAAATGTTTGTAGAAAGGAAGAACAGACAACAGAGACCTGTAATGTATTTGGCTTGAAAGACCCATGTAACTTAGAGCTTTGTGCACATACCATATATTCTTGACCTTCTTGGCTTTTCATGTGGGTTTAGGGTCCTGTGTCATGTCTGAGTGGTCATGATGCCAGTTTGATGTTACTAGACTCTAGTCTAAGCTTAACCAGCCTCTGGGAGGAGATGAGACTCAAGCTTGAGTGCTTGAGCTGCTCTGCCTATACGGTTATCTGCCACTGAAAACCTGAACAATTACTTTGTTTGAAATTTGCTATAAAACCTATTTAATGTCATCTGGCCTCACAGCTTCAAAAAGCAAATTTTAAACACCAATATCCCTTTTGTAGGGATTTCTAATTATATAAATGGCTAACATTTTAACTGCCTTTAAAGCACACAGGGGAAAACCTACTCAGATGTGACTTGGAATTTATAGATGCTATATTCTTTAAAGTGTTTAAAGATTCAGACTAAAAAGAAACCATATTAGTAAAAATAACTAGTTATGGAGAGCTCAAAGACGGGCTTCTATGTGGGAAATATGTAATGGCCAAGATGCTTATTCATATACAAGGATCTGGCAGTGGATCGACATAATCTAGTGAGTTGAAAACATGAGGGGACAAAAGTAATTGGTAAGTCTCTCACCCCTCTCTGAATTAGTTATTGGACAGTCCTGAATTTTCTCCCAATGGCAGACACCTCTATTCCTAGAAGCCAAAAAGTCAGAAAAGCTTAACATGTGACCTCTTCTATCCAGTCAATCAGGGCTATAGTATGCTTGTCCATGTGGGTCTGAGGAGATTCAAATGCATAAATGATTCCTCCCAGGACTGCTGTTATTATCACTTACCCTTTCTTCCTTTTGATGCTCTTCTACTTCATGGGCAGTACCCAAAAAGTGATTGGAAAGACTGTGAATGTCTCCTAGAAGTTAGGATGCTGGCTTCTATTCCTTGCACCAAAAACTATTTAAATATTTTACCCAGTCTCTGCGCTTTATTGCCTTCACTGTGGCATACAAGGAAAGAATCTGAAGCACCAGTGAAGAGTTCTGGTTGGCTTACCCTAGGGAACACCTACAGCAGAACAAGTTTCTTAAGCAGACAAAGTATATTCTCTTGGCAAAGTATGGTTATACACCTCACAGCTGCACTGACTGGAAATTTCAACCAGAGTCTTGCCTTCCCCTTACGCTGCTGTCCAACACCAAACAAAAGCAAGTATCTTAATTAAGGCCTTATTGTCTCTTTAATACTCACTGAGAAACATCTAAGGAGCTTTTTAAAGTGGTTTCAACTTGTCTGTTTAAGTGTTCTGATAACATAAACTCATTTGGGGAAATAATATGAAAGTGTTTTAGCTGGAAAACAAAGTCTGAAAAACACATATGTCTTCAGCCAATTTTCCAGCCTATTAATAGGATTATTCTGCAGTTATAAAATGTAAACAGGAAATAATAATATTTGTGAAAATGCTTGTTTCACATTTGCTTTTGCATCCTTGGGTGCCAACGTCTTGCCACATACGTTCAGAACAGTAATGAGCGAGAATACATTTCATCAGAAAATATGAAAGGTAGCTTTTCCCTGAATTACCACTTGTTATGCAAATTATAACAACCTGTACTCATAGCTGACCTGAACCAAATTCATATGAGATCTATGAAAAAAATGAGAAAATATCCACTATGCATTTCAATTTTGCTAGTGTCGAAGCTGGTTTTCCACACATTATTTTTCCCTCTATTGACAAAACTAAAATAAGTTTGTGTCCTGCTCCTGTTTGAAATGTAACAGTACTGATCAAGTTTATGATGAGGAGGAAAGATTTCTATATAGTCTTCCATGTCCTTTTTATGAATGCAACCTTAGGGACAGGTGCCTTGACAGAGCTAAACAAAAACTGGTCAAGCTGTGGCTGTTTCGTGTTTGCAATGGCAAGTTGCTGAAACTGCCACTTCTGCCTCTAGTGAATAAAGGAAGTTCTTGAACATGTAAAAAAACCTTCAAATTATAGAAACCAAAACCTCAACTGGAAGATCATCTGCTGCAGCTCCTTGTATGTGAAAAAGTGATTGTGATTTCTGTAAAGAACTGATCCCCAAACTCTTGGTTAATAGTTAATTACTACCTTGCAGCAATTAAGAAAGATACATAAATCACCTTGCAAGTAACATACAAGTAAAAAATTAAAATATTTAAAATCATGCACTAATACCACAATAAAAAAATTACTCTTATTTATGTCAAATGTCACAGCAAAACAGATTTTCTCAGCTCTGTATTTTTTCTCTACATAACTTGCATTATCAGGCTTCCTTTCTCTAATGTAAAAAAAGCTAAATATTTTCTAAAATTGCTAGGCAATAGTTTTCCATTATAGTCCTCTGCTCCAGTAATTTTTGTATTTGCACAGCTATGCTGTATTATCATCTACTTGCTTTCTAAATTGCTGTCTCTCTGATGGACTCAGAATGTTTCACAGTGCTATTGTGGGAATGCATATTATTATAGATGGACAAAATGATACCATAAAGCCAGACTATTCAAATAGTAATTTTCATAATTGCTCAATACTTTCCCTTTTTACTGGTGGAAATACTTTATTTCTCAATGAAGTCCTAAAGTCACAACATTTGGATGGTGTGTAATAGTTCCTACAGTAGGAGGACTTTTCCTTCTCTGTGGCATGAACAAAAGTATCAACTATTAAATAAAAAAAATATTTTATATTGTTACAATCACACTATTTTTAATAGGAGTTACATGATAAAGAAGAAAATAACAGTTCATAACTATTACCTTGGGCTCAGGTCAGGTGGGCCACTGGTGGTCAGTGCTGAAAGGGGTAACTTAAGGTTTTTCTCCTTCTTTCTGGAGTAGTAATGAAGCTCTGTTTCGTGTTTGGTTCTTGATGGGTTTGAACTGCAAGCACGGATGGGTGAATGAAAGGGCACCGTTCCTGAGGCCAACTGCTTCAAGTTTCTCCCTAGGTGGTTTTTATTGCTTCCAGCCTTCTTCTGTTGAGAGCAATTTGTGCTTCTGGTATGGATCGGTGAAAGTGTGCTGCTCTCTTCTTCTCCCTCCTCATCCTCGTCTTCATCTTCCACAATTGAAGGGAGTCTCTTCTTTATATTTCCGTTTCCCTTGAGCTCTGTCTAAAACAGCAGATAAAACATACTAGCGTAAAATTCAGAGCCTGATGTTGCAGAAACACAGTTTCTTCTGTTTCATCCTGGAACAAACCCAGATCTAGCACAGATTTCAATTCTCATTAGAGATATAGCTCTTTTGGAATTCTTCCATGGCTTCCCTCCTCAACTATGGCTATATGTGCATATGTGAGAAAAATACCAACAAATTAAAAAGGTCACTAGTGACATAGCCAGTGAACTCACTGCAATATGTTTTGTTACCAAGAAAGATTGCATGACTAGTTCTAATAAGCCATGTGCCATATGTACACTGAGTAGATTAATCTTGCTTTACTGAGGCATTATTTCTTTTGAATGTTACGCGCTCAGACGCCTGGTGGACCAAGGGAAAGAACTGAAGTTGGCAATTCATATAATTCCACGTCTTCATATAGAACCATTTATAACGTATAAATAGCATTTATACCAGTTCAGCTTAAGCCCAAAAGTCCTCTGTATCCTTCTCAGTTGTTGTAACTGAAACCACTGCTGGGATAGTAGGCAGATTTTTCAGTTTATACAAAGTCCAATTCATGCACCAGTGGTGTGACAGTGTCAACTTCAGAACTGAGTCATTAAAAAGCAGAGCCACATCTGGTTTTAAAAAAAATGCAATTTGAATACTCAATGTTGGAACCAGGGCTATTTAGAAGCAACATGGACCTGGGTTCTGTACTTTATGTGTTAATTAAAACACAGTGTAAGAGAGCAATGTATTGTTTGTTATTGTTTCATGGTAACAAAATATACTGATCATGAGTGCTAAGGTATGTAAATGTGGAGCTCGTGTCAGGATCAGGCCATAACTCAAAAATAGTTCCATTTATTCCCAGGGTACGACTTGCCGTATTTATTGGTAGTAGGTGAATGGACTAAGGCAGAATTAGGTTCCAGGTCAAATTAACAAACTCCACACATCTCAGTGAAGACTACAGCCAAATGCAACTTCATGGTTTCAGAAAAAGTTGTGGTTCTTTTTTTGTTTTTTTTCAGGCTACTCCTTTTAATCAACCTTGACTAAAGCACTGTTAACTTCAGATAGGACACCTCAAACGAGCTTAGTCAAATTTCCCACATTCAGGCCAAGTATGATTGGCTGGGGAAAAAAACATATTTGGGGAATTTATCCAAAAGTTCTAAGCCCCTATTGGTATCTGTCTAAATGTTTTGCAGCAGGGGGTTAATTTTGCTGTGTGCTACAGCACACTTCCATTAAGTCGATGCTTTTCTCTTAGTATGCATTGACAGATTTAGTGAACTAGGTCCTCCCCATTTGAGATTTATGAAAAGGTAAGAATTTAAAACAGTGTGAAAGACCAGTCTGTATAAAATACAGTAGCCTTGTTGTTAACCATAATAGTAATCTGTAGGCTGTCACGATGATCAAATTGTACAGAACCTGGCACTGATGCAGCCTATACTCTACAGAGATAAGCATTACCCATATTTAAAACTTTGGCTTGGGTAACCATGTATTTAAAATGCAGGTGCTATAGAAGGATATCTAAATCCAGCACTGGGAAGAAAAGATCATAATCTGTTACTCATAAAATGGACAGTGGCAGAACTATCTGCAGGATGCTATTTGAAGTCTCATTCTGAAACCATGAAAGTCAGTTGGAGTTTTTCCAGCTTTCCTCTGGCCATAACTGTGTGCATGTTTCAAGGTTAAGCTTGGCGTATTTAAAATGTCACTAACATACCTGAGATAGCGTAGACTTGTTTGATAATTTTGATATTACCTGAAAAAACAAAACAAACAAAAAAGTAGCAAATATGTGCATCTGCACAGTATTGGCTTCCAAGAGCATACAAACACCTAAACCAAAACATTTATGTTGGTACAACAGAAGGATCTCATGATAAAATAGCTGTTTTAAATTAAATGGTGACATAGCACTGAACTAAGGACACTCCTTGGAAACAGATGTTGTGAGGAAAAAAAAAATTGTTTTATTTATATTAAAAAGATACTTCCTGCAAAAATAACATTTTACTTTAACAGAAGTTGGGTCAAGGTTCCAAACCTGTGAATGAATGTAGGTGGGTGAATGTATGCCTGGTGGGTTTCAGTGCTGGTTTGATGGCATTCTGTGCAGGAAGAGTGCTCCGCTTTAAGCTTACCTCTTTGTAGTTTTAGCTCCTGTGCCAGTCTAGCCCTCACCTATAGATGACCTAACTAACAGTAGAATCTTTGGGAAATTTTCAAAGGCAGTGATGGGGCTGAAGCAAGTAGGACCAATATCACCCTGAGGGAGATATATGTCTAACAGCTATTCAAGGCCATGACATTTTTCCTTCTTGGATTAAACAGAAAGCAAAACAAAAGAAAAGGAAGAAGAAAAAAATCATGCAAGTTTAATGTGTAACTACTTCTAATAAAATGCACTGGAACTGCTGAATATCTGTTATAAGCAATATTCTGTTGCTTATTTGAATGTCCACACTTTGACCATGGGCAAGTCTCTGACAGCCTACACTCTCTGTTTATAGGAAAATTTTTAGTCTACCAGGTAGAATTTTCACTAGTGATTTTCAGCTTTTCTAAACACAAGTCAAGATAAGAAGTACTTAACACCAATCAATTTTAAATTTGTAGCATCAGTTTGTTTTTCTCCAAACTTGGGTAGAAGAGGTTAAGCCTTTCTGGAAGTCATTGGGACTTCCCAGTTTGTTTGATAAAAGTCTTTGAAACTCCTAAATACACAAATTTTAGGCAAAGATTTGGAAAATATATTTGTGGTGGGGTTTGGTTTTTTTTTTTGTTTGTGTGGGGTTTTTTTTTCCTTTTTTTTTTTTTTTCTTCTTCGGAAATTTTTCAGGTTTACCTGAAGACTGTTTTGTAGTTGTTCATAAAAGTGAGGGTACTAGTAGTGGTTTGATATACAAATACACAATATTTAAGTTTGTATAAGCAGAAATCCTACTCCACAACAGGCAAGCCAGCAGCAGGTGTATCAATAAATTTAGCAATAACACTCTAATAATTACCAAACAGAACAACGGCAATAATTAGGGTATGTAAACAAAACAGCTGCTGTGTTCTTCCTGAGTTAGATATAAGTACTAGATGATATTAGCAGAGGAAGAGATCTCAGATACTGAAATCTCCCAACTTCTACTGTAACCTATGCCAAATGAAGAAACACCATCTCCTTCAAGATTCAGGAGAACAGGAAACTGGAAATGTACTGAAATATTAAAGTCAGAATTAGGAAGTACTAATGGCCCGCTTTGCACATATGTTTAAGAAGATTAATTTACAACATTGCCCAGAATTTTGGGGCATGTTTGCTTGGCTTCTAGGCACAGGTGCAGTATGAATGTTAAATAGCAGCCTTAATTAAAACTCCAAGTCAATCCCAAACATTAGCAGCTTCACAAAACAGATCTTAGACAGTATGAATTTGCATGCTGAACGTTTTAAAAGTGACTTGTCGTTTGTAGTTTGTAATGTAGGTGAAGATTTCTCCTTGCCTTTTTTTCCCCTCTCCTCCTGAGCACGTGTTAATTCTGATTACACATCTTGAAAACAGAGACAAAGAAATCATTAGATGGGTGTCTCCTAGATGCCCTAGGTGGCATCCTTGCTGGGGTCGTTCATCTAGGCTGGGCTTTCAGCTCCATGACCAGTTTGTAGCACTGTCCCCTGGCTGCAGGACCCCTCTGCTACCCATCAACACAGCAGCCACAGCCACCCATAGGTCCTCCTCTGCTCTCAGTGTGACCCTTGCTGGTCGCTGCAGCTGGGTGAAACTGGCTGCAGAGGAAATGGGGTTGGTGGCAGCACTTCATTGCCTTGTGACCTTGCCAAGGGAAAGGTAAAGGGCTTTCTGAAGGCAATTTGCTTTTTGCAGAGAGGGGAAGGTGTGCCCTCGGGAGAAGGGGTAGTAGAAAAGAAGGATAGGTATGAACAGGGAGCTGGTGATGTAAGAAACTACACATCAGACTTCTTTCTTTCGTTTCCCCAAACTGGCCCATTTAACCCACTGGGGACAGTTTCAGTCTAGAGAAATTGATACTTTTAGATAAACTCTGGACCTATAAACTATTTTTTTCTGTAACAGAGAAACCACAGTAGAGTGTGTTGTAATTGCTTCTGTATTAATATACTGCAGCCATGTTTTTTGCTCGTAACTTTGAACGCTGTATCTTGCACACATAAAACAGGGGACTGGACTTTATGGCTTGGTCGTTGAAAGTTGGTAAAAGAAACTATAATTAATCTGTGACCAGAGAGAATTCTCAAGAGTTTGGCTTTTAAACCTCCTCCAGCCACTCACTTCTCTCTCTCCCTGCAAAATTACCATTCTCAAAGAGAAAAAGGAAAGATAAACACAAGAACATGGACAAAGCCAGTCAAAGGGCAGTAAGTTTAAAGACCTCACCATACACATAGCTTTACCTCTCTAAAAATACAGTATCACAGTAAATAATTATGAGGTGCTGTCCTAGTTTCTGATCTGCTAAAACCGTTTATTTAGGGCAATACACTGGTGTAGCCTTCTATAAAATGCCGTTTTTTCTTATACAAAAAGAAAGAGGTTGTAAAATAGCTCTCATTCTAGTCTTTTAAAATGAAGTAAAACTCTTAAAAGATAAAGGCTGCTGAAAGAAAATCATGGGTATTTCCCTAGCTATGCATTAGGAAAGAAACCAAAAAGAAGACTGATGTTAGCATGAGTTGTGTGAAATATTGTCAAAGGGTCTAATTGAATTTTCAATTTCAGCGTTTGTATCTCTTTGTCTTGTGAAACCAACTATTGCAGTTAATTTCACAGGGTAAATCAATAATAGATCATGTACCAAAAGCACTCTTGTATCAAATTCTTTCATGTATGTAATCTAAAATCTATAATCTTGTAATTGTTTAATAATTTAATATATAGAGCTTAAAAATTTAGTAATCTTTATCATTGCTTATTGTAAGCATAAAAACCCCCTCATTTCTCTATCTGAAAACACTGGTGGTTTGCTGTCAAAAGCCAGTGATCTGAAGATTTTTCTGGGGTTAAGAAACAGTGGTCTTTAGTAGATGAATCTCTACCAGGAATTGTGGCCAAACCAGGTAATTAGCTGTACGACAATTCAAGATGAATTCCAATTATAAAACCCTAAAATGAGAAATATAGAGATGCAGCTAAATTTGGGGTTAATATATTAAGTGTAAATTTGCATTTTTGGGGCTCAAAAGAATATCAGCGTTTACTGGGCTGATTCCTGCCGCCTTCATGAGAAGCAGGGACAAAATTAGAAACATAATTTCACTGATCTGCTTGCAATTCTTGAGTCCTAAAATATATGAATAATTCTTTGTGTCTGAGGAGTCAAAAGGTTAAAATACACTTTCAGTAAAGGATCTGAAATCAAACTAGAATATTAATGTTCTTAGTCAGCATTTGGAAACAGGAAAAACCCCTTTAGGAGCATTGGCAGTGTCGGGGAAAAAAAAAAGAACGCATGCCATATGTTCTATCCTTTGCAAATTTACTGTATGGTAATGGAAAAGATACAAATACATAATAAGGGATTATTGTACTGCTGAAAACCTTAATGCATTACACGTGTTCAGGCCTCAATTTTCCATAATCAGGAAATTTTTCAATGAAATATCACAAATCCTTTAAATCACAAAGGAGTCAATCGCTCAGAAAGAGTTTCTCAGGTCAAATATATCATTGTTTTAGATCTACATTTACTGAGCAATTTACCGCTGCTTCTTCTCTTCTTTTTTTTTTTTCTTTTTCTTTCCTTCCCATTTTTAAGACTTTCTATAGTTCATTGGCTTGTTCCTGCATTTTCCCAGGTTTATTCTTATCTCTTTTCCTTGCTGAATGGAGAGATAAAGAAAATGTATTTTATGGAAGCAGATGCTTTCAGCATTCTCTGATCCTACTTACAGTATAGAGTATACTGAATTAGCAGCAAAAGCTGAGCAATAGATCTGTCACCAGTATTTTGTCCTAGGTGAGCAATAACTGTGAATGTCCATGATGCAGGACTGGCCCTGTGGATTGATGCTCAACTAGACTGTTCAACTTGAGGCTGTAGATACTATAAAAGAGTGGCTTTTAAGTTCGTATTGTTAGCTTTATCTTTAAATGAAACTTCATACTACTTTTTATGTAAGTATGTGTCTCTAACTTCAGAGAGGGTCTTGAAAAGAAACGGGGAAGACAATGAAGTGAATCTTGAAAAATGTTCTCCCAATCAATTTTGTTACCTGCCAGTCGCCTATTTTCAAGCATCCCCAATGTCGCCCAGCTGTTTTGCTAGTACTCAGAGGGCAAATCAGCAGGACGAGTGTTAATAAGTGACTTGCTGAGGGCAGCAGCACATCTGTGGAGAATTTTTAAGAAAGTCCAGCTTTGTCTGGCTTTCAGGGTAAACCTTCCAAAGAAGAAGCTGGGACAGGCACAATCTCTTTTTTTATTTTAAAATCTGTGGGGTTTGTCTTTTTTTCTCAGAAGCATTTCTTCTAAATAATTTAATATTTTGCTTTTTGGGTGGCAACTTGATCAGTAAATTAACCTCTAGTCAATTCTCCCAGAAGGAAAAAAGTGCAAATTGAACACACCTCTGTCCCCTAGACATATTCAGAGTTAAAACTTTGGGGAAGACAGCAGACATACAGTACCTGTGAAAATGATTTGCATGATTTCACCTCAGGGCAAGAAGTCATGTCCTGGCATGTGAAGATATTAGCAGAAGTCTAAGTATATATAAATTTTTTTAGGTAAGAGAGCTGTCATAATTTCCTTCCCCTGAGATAAAATTTGTGGTTTCTGTATACACATAATACAGCAAAGCTGAGCACACAGCTTTTGGGAGCTCTTCACAGCTTTGTTACTCCAGAAGCTCTGCATAACTTTAGAAAGTAAGACAACATAAACACTCAATAAGTGAATAATATTGCTTCAGTTTTCAAAGTACTGTGGAATAAAACCAAACTCAGTGTCAGAGAAATCCAATACAAAATTTCTTGAAGGAATGAACATAGTGTTGTCATCAATAGCGCCTGTCCCTGAATACTTGCTATATATGCAATACTGTATATACAGTATATATGTATATACTGTATGTTTATATTTTTTAGTACAATCATGTTATTATTTGCCACAGCATTGAAAAAGTGATCTTAGGTAGGAACTGAATTTTCAGCAGAGCGCTAGTTATACTTATGTAGGTAGCTTCTGTAGCTCTGGTTTTATTGAGTGAAGGTATAGATGATTAAAAAGAAAAATATGCGGATATATTTATTTTTTATATCACTAAAATCTTAGACTGCATTTGTATATCAATGATTTTTGGTTTTAATTTTTATATGCTTTCATAACTTTGAACAGAGGGGTGGGTCTGGATGATCTTCAGAGCTCCCTTCCAACCTCGGCTATTCTACTGTTCTTTGATGTTTAAAAAAATTGCACTAAAATTGCTACCAGCTCCATAAAATTGAGAATGCATACTTGTATCCATGTAGAATGCCTACTTGATAGTCAAGATGCACTGACTATAGACAGTGTGCTCAAAGACTAAATCCTATTTTATTTCAGACATTTCAGCATGTATCCTGAGGTTATGACTCTACAAGTGATATAGGAATTTTACCATATAAGCCAGTCTGACATGCTCGATACATCTCAAGGTAGTCTGTGCCTGCAGAACCAAGGTTCTCACAGAAGAAATTGTGGTAAGTATTGTCATTTCCTTCATAAATTACTCTGACTTTATACAGAATAATAAAATTATTACTGAAAAAATGCTTCTAAATTTAAGGCCACTATCAAGTTGTTGCTATATCAATGCAAAATAAAAGAATTTATGGAAAAAAAGATCCACCCTCTAAATTCATACTATTTTAAGGTTAAGATATATTAGGATTAATTTTATTTTCCATTTTTCCAATGTAGAGACAAAGATATATTATTAATATTGTAAAAGTTACATTATCATGTTCCTAAGGCACAATGAAGCATATTGGAAAAAGTTATCATCTAGCATCCCTGTGTAATTAAAATAGAAATATGGTCAGATTCTAAGGCAATGCTCTCTGAAAGCCAGCTGCTTTTCCTGTCTAAAATTGTTTGATACAGTGTTTTATACCCTCCTCATACCACAGTCTAAAAACATCAATAAGCTGCTTTGCTAGCCTGGATTTTTTTTTCAACATGTAACCCTCTGGTTAAATTTTATAATCTGATGCAGAATGCAATAATCCCAGGAAGTGAAATTAATGAGAATGGAGAGCGTTTGAAATGACTCAAAAGCTAAAATTAGAAGTAAAAATTTTGGCACTTACTTAACCATTTTAATTCTAGTTATAGTGAAAATTGTTTGTATTGGTCAAGAAAGTGCTAAGGTCCGATTGTGAAAAATCCTAATTACATACATACATTGAATAGTCTTGTTATAAATAACGTGTAACTAGTGATCATAATTCCTGTCACTCAACCCATTCGCAAAAGTAGAGGAGTGACTACAGGGGTAGAAATTTTGGGATGGGTCGCATATATATGTAATATATTCCTGGACAAAACTAAATGAGTTATCTTCTTCTCCTCCCCTTTGACCTCTTCCACGTCATGTGGGATTCATCCTTAAAGTCAATCGTTTATTTGTTTTAGTTGTAAAATGGAAAAGACTTGTAAAAACACAAGGATTAATGAAAAGTATTAATTAATGGAAAAGATGACAGCATTGCATCAGTACATTGTACAGACCTTCTAACTGGAAAATGACCATGACCTCAGATCAGAAGAATAAGCTGTTAGCGAGGTAAGAGGACAGCACAGGTGGCTGTGCGTTGTTATTTTCAAAAATATTAGAATGACTGAAGGCTACAGAAATGGCAGGAGCATACCAGAAATTAAAATTCTTCAGGTAACGATACCAGGAAAGAAGATGAAAAGGCCACCAAGACCGCAAGAGAAAGGGCATACCAGTCTGTCCTTTTTGAATCACTTTTCCTTATTGCATTATTTCTCAGCGGTGCACCGTATTGAAGGATACATTAGAAACACGATAGTGAGATGATTATCTTGAAGGGGTACTGGGTGAACTGATGGCTCAGAGGCACCACACACCACGCTCATCGATGACTGCAAGTAAACAAGATTTATGAGCTAGCAGACAACAAAAAGGAGTGAAACCTGGCTCGCACCATAGCTCCGGGTCAGCCCTGCTCCCATACTGAGTGATGCAGGTAATTGCCAGCTTGAGGGACTGGAGGAAGGACTGACTGTAACACTGCACAGGGAGGGAGGGTATTGCAGCATCATCAATTGTCTGCACCTAGCATTCACTTTAAATAGCCAAAGAGCCATCAAAACACGCTTAGTGTCATGAATACAGATAGGAGACCTGTGAAATATCTCGCAGAGAGCTAGATGACAAAGATCTTTCCCAAACTGCTTCTCATTCATTTAAAATTAGGAAGGAAGTGTAAAACAGGTGAAGGAAGTGCTCTGTTTTTTTGTCAATGGTCGTGCCCTTCTAGAGCTGCTCAATCCTGTTACTTGTTCCACAGAAATACAGATTTTGAGTTGTGTAGGTGAAGTTGTACGAGTGCTGCCTTGTTCAGCAGTAGGGTAATTTATTTTGGGAAGAGGGAGAGGGAAGAAGGAAAAACAAAGTCCAGGTGGTCCCAGAAGCATGAACAAAAAACCTGAGTAGCTTGTAAAATGTGAAAGAGCACTGAGCAATATTTCCCAGCAGCACTGATTGCACAGTAGTCCACGCAGAGAGGTAGGTAAGAATCCTACTCCTGTGAACACATCAGGAGCCATGTCTCAATGTTAATTACGTGTTCACAGTTTTTAAATTATTTTAGTTTTTGATAGTATGAGGACCACCTTCACTCCCATACTATGATGGCTGAGAAGATGAGAAGTTTGCAGACTCCGGCTCATATCAAAAGAGGTATAAAGGAGAAATGGAAATATGGTGGCTGACAGGCAGAAAGCGGTGGGTGCACGGCTATCAGTCACTTAGGAACTCTAAAAGAACAACAGGAATTTGTTCTGTGTGGCTACCAAGCACACATGGACTAAAGAGAAAGATAATAAATAGGAATCTCAGTTGTTTGGTGGGTTTTTGTTTTTGGTTTTTTTGTTTGTTTGTTTCAGAATAATCATGCAGATAAAGTATTAGACTTCTGTCGCTTCAGGTGATTTATTCACTTCTCTAATTCCACCTGCTGCAATAATGCACAAATTGCCTTTGACTGGTCACTTGTTTTGCAGAATTTATACTTATTGTGCCACAGACAATAAACACCAGTGAGTTACACCTGCAGTAATAGTACACGATCTTCTGCCAGACGAGCTATTGACAAAGGTAGGTGCTTAACTGCATGTTAAGTCTGTTTAAAAATGACAAGTTTTCCTCAAAGTTATCCAACACTGCTCTAAATGAACAAGTAGGGCTCTTTAACTTTTCTAAGCCAGGCCACTTCTTTCTACATAGTTACTGGGTAACGTGGCAAAACCCTCTTCTCTCTTTAAAAGGTGGTCGGGATTATTTGGGAAATCTTCTATGGAAATTATTTATTATGAAAAATATTTTGCAACCTGTGGTTGTCCTGTAGTGTACAGGATGAGCTATGCTCTACGTTGGGGTGGAGAAATTATGACTAAGAAGCACAGCAGTGTAGCAAGAGTTGGTTTGGAAATTGATTTTTTCAATGCATAGTTTTATTATAAACACATAGGTAATACTCAAGAAATTGGATTTTTTGGCTTTGAAAGTTAAACGTATCAACAAGTAATTATGTGACTGAAGTTTGTATCAGATTTTCTTATCTTACAACACTTGCTAAAATTAAAAGCAACTATTTAAAAAAAATGTTTATTTTTTCCTTAATATCAATAGAATTGCAAATACGGTAACTTTGATTTGTTTCTTTAAAGCAAAATACTGTTTATTATGCAGACAATAAAGACACATTTAAAAAATCAGAAATGTCATGCTGTTTCCATTGCTGATTCATAATAGATAATCAAATATGTAACAGATAGAATCCCTTCTGAGTTATTACTATATTGGAAAGCAGAATTCATAAATTCAACAGCCCTATATTAAAATATCTAGAAAAAGCATGACTAAAGAGGCAAAAAGAGGACTGTATGTCAAATGCATAATCTACTAGCTGAAAAACAGACAGTGGCTAGGCAGACTTTCAGCTGAATTTTGTGTTTGCATTCATGATATTTTGTGTTATCCTTTTTTTCTGCCTAGAGGAACAATACCAACAGTTGGCACAAGGAGAGATAAAAGTCCAGAAATAAACCCATTAAAAAGAAATAAGGTGGAATTACGTATGTGCTCTTAAAATATTTGTTTAATACTTAGCTGGAATGAACCAGAAAACTCAGCCTATTCTAGGTTAGAATTTGTAGACATTTTTCTTTCCAGTCTCTGCTCTCTGTTGTATGCTGCAGAGCTTAGAGCTGTTTTCACCTTTAAGAGCAATGGGTTTGGCCAATTGTCAGCTTTTCCAGTAGAAAATGAGGAGCATCCCTTGTAATTTGTTTGGTATTGCTAATAGCAACCTGAGCTTTATTATATTAAAAAAAACCCCACAACTCAATCATTAAAATTTAATAAATTCTAAACACCAGCCTCTCCAAAGGACAAAAATTAGGCCCTGTTTTGTCAGACAATGCCATTCTGGGGGATAAAAATGTCTTTGTTTTTATTGCTTCTTGGTTGCCTTTTAAAATTTATTTGTCTATTTATTTATTTTATTATCAAGGAGCCTGGCTAAGCTGCAGTAAGACTCAGTGTTCCCGACTGGAGGAAGAATCTACCACTTTTCTCGTGCAGTCTTTGCCATTATATTTCATTTACACGGCAAATGCACTGAAGGAAGCAGTCCTTCCCCGTGCTTCAGGGACTGCGTATCTTCATTTTAAATAGAGTAGCTTCTCCTCCTTTGCGGGGGGAGGGAAGGGAAGCTCTTGTAAGAGGCAGAACATTACTTTTAAGGCTACAAAAGAAAAAGTAGGTTCTTATTAATTATGAGGCCTGTCTGCAAAGACAGATTTTTGAATCTTCAGGAATATCATCTTTTCTTTTTGAAAATGACACATATTGATAGTGTTCTTCTAGTGAGTCAAAGATTGCGCCTGCATGAGTCTTATCTTCCTTTGGGACTTCATTACAGCTTGAGGGATGCCATAGGTGTCAAGGAGGCCTCTTGTTCTTTGTATCAGTCTGGCTGTTACCAGCCTTTGGGTTTTTTTGATGAATAATGATGTCTACACTGTAGACGCTTCTGCATAGACACATGAAATAATCAGAAACAATAAACTGTTACCAAGCCCACAAAGATATTGCGCAAATATTTACTTATTCTAAGTTTCTCATAGGATTATTCAGAGTTATGAACATCTGTTACTGCTCTCTAAATATATAAAATAGCACATGTTTTCCAGGGCTGGTGGATAGCAAAATCATTTCCAGTTTCATTCATGTAATTGTATTATATGTTGTAAGAACCTTCTTATGAGTGCTTATCTTTATCAAATCAGATTGCATATATAGCAGTCAATGACAGAATCAATTTGTAATAGACAATGCAAAATTATATGGGTGGGGTGTGGGGGGGTCAAAATCTGTGTCACTTCGCAAACTAATTTAATGACTATGACATCATAGTTACAGACCTAGAAAAACTGTTTGAAACACCTGAATGGCTGAATTGTTTTAATGTCACAACTCCAGCTACCAAACAGATTAGCTTTTCCTAACTGTCCTGAAATCATTTAGTACATTTACAAAAACAGTAATGAGTTTCTCATGCAAAATTCAGCAAAGCAAGAAAAAGGACAGAATATATGTAATCAACATAAAGACTTTTTCCTAATTCATGTCTTGCTGTGATGGGAATATATAAAAAGATGGCATAATAGCACTGCCAGTGTGATTGCACGCGCATTAATGGATATAGTCATAAATCACTTAATGATTGCTGGGTTTATAGCTATCATGAGGAACCACTGAAACTTTATCTCCCTGTTTTTGTGTCTTTCTGTTTCCCTGTTGCTCATTAGAAGCTGTATTAGTTACACAGTTGCCAGCTCCTGTAGTTAAAATCTCCTGAGCTTTTCTTCCAAGATCGCTTAAACAACGCTTTAAATCTTTCTATAACCAGGCAGCTGGTGTTTCTGCTTGTTACTGGGAAACCTGTTTTCAGCTCCTCTTTGTTTTACTGAACAGTAACATGGCTATGGCAGTCCTGAAGGATTTTCCACCATTACACCCTACTTGGAATTTACTGCAGATGGAGCACTTATACACTCTTATATACACTCTCAGACCTGCAAACGAACCAAGAAAATAACCTAGAAAAGTATTCCTAGAGATTTCTAGGTGGGTAGGGTGGTTACATGAACCAGCACTAGGTATCCGACTTTGATACTCCAGGATCAGGAAACTTCTGGTCCTTTTTGGTCCACATACTTTTGATTCAATTCAAATCTTGAATTCAATTTTGTGTGCAATGGACAGTTCAAACAGCACAGGGAAGGGGATAATGGATCACCAAGACTGCATCTTTCTGCAGCTTCACCTTTTTAATGCTGGCTTAAAGGGGTAAGAAATCTACAACCTAAGGCAATTTTGGTGGACTGTGACTGAAAATGCAATAATGTTTTAGGGTCCTGACTGAAAGGCACTTGGCAATCATAATGGAGAAATTCATGCTATTTCACCCTGAAGTTCACCTGACCCTAAATGCTGTAAATGATCCATTTTCAGAAGCATTAAAGTATACTCAGTTGCAAATTTGCAGTCATTTAAAACATCCAAGGAAAAAGAGAGTAAGAAACTGACTTATTCAAAGGAATCAATCTGTTCTTTAACTATGGAAAAGCTCTCCAAACACAAAATTTCCATAAAGCTGCAGAAGTCAAAGACAGACAAAAGTAAAATCTCCCTGTCTAAGGGAGAGATCAAGCTACAGGGTCACAGCTGCCAAACTCTCCCACAGCACCATTCCCAAGAAATAATCCCAAGAAATTTTAAAAAAAAGTAGTCATATTTTCATACTCACAAAATTTTCTTCCAAAAACCTCCTTCTTAGTATTTTTTTGAGAGCCAACCATCAGATAACTCTCAGATTATTTTTGCGTGCATGTTATAGTCATGAAGACCTGGCATTTTCGAGGTGAAATAGAGCTAGTGAGTGGGTGACCAGGCACACTCGTTACTGCCATAGGTACCTTTCCTTATTTGGTGAGTCTTCTTTCTGTGGTGGTTCAACTTTAGGCCAACTTATTCCTGCTCTTTATCCTTATTGGTAACTAAAATGGTTGGATCGGAAATATGATATGCATGACCAAGGTTAGTTCTACTGCAAGAGAAATACTAGTGGAGGGCATGGTTAACCTGAGGATGTAGGAGAAAGTGACACTGCAATAAGCTGTCTTGGGTTCTCTATATTTACCTGTGACACTGGATGCTACTCACTGTCAGGATCTTTTCTTTTTTCCCTTTAATTTTAAGCAAATGGATTTTACCATGAAAATACAGTGTATATTCACAAATTCTGCATATATTTTCCTTCTTAAAGCATGAAAAAATCCTTTGATATGTTCTGCACTACATTAAACCCCATCTTTCACAGTGAGTGTGAGGAAGTTCCTTTTTTTTGCTCTCAGCAGAGTCTGTACATCACCCAGCTGACCCTAGCTGGGAGGAGCTGTCCTTGATTTTATAAAACCTGACTGTGTATGCAACTGGTACGGTGATCTCCAGATTTGTCAGCATACAGAAAAGCATGAAGCAATATGTTGTGGGGGTTCATCAAGATCCATGACAAAATGGGAGATGAGAATGCAATCAGCTTCAGATCCTATCTTTACATGGAGCTGTTCTCCTTTTCAGATTAATCATTCTTCCCCAAGGAAAATGTGTTGGTTACACAAACTAATCTTCAGGCTCTCAGAACAGATGTGTACTCTCTCAGCTGCTGTCTTCTGCAGCTGCAAGTTTGGGGAGATTTCAAGAGACAAACAAATGAGATGCCCTGATTATTTCCCTCTCTACAAAGTTCGTATTTATGTGTTTACACCTTTCTACTGCAATTGTTTAAAGAGCATTTCTGTGGAAACACTTGTGCCAAAGTACACTAAGATGCTTACATAGAAAAAACCAACCTATATATCACATTCATTCAGTGTTTGAACTGAAAAAGGACTTTGGCCCACCGTTGTTGCATGCATTAGAGCAGTTCTGTCCGTCCAGAGGTTCCTCAGGCCAGCAACCTTCTGCACAGAAACACATGTGAGTAGGCATGAGCAGGGAAGACCATGCCGAAGTGGCACGCATGCGGGGCATACATTGGCACTTTTCTTCACAAACCAGCCAAGCAATGGGCCACTCTTCATAACAGTGAGTGCCTGTCTAAGATGCATGGAGGATAACAGCCAACACAGGTTGCGGAGTTTTTTAAGCTCTGCATCTCTTTGCGGTGTCTGCCCAAACATATAACCTTTTTTGCATTTTATGCTTCCTTGGCATTATATTTGTCCCCTGTCTTGATAGCATCCTTGTCCCCAGTGATGTGCTTTCAATGTTACTCCTCTCTGTGTGTAACGAGAAGCACAACACCAAGACAAATATCTGAACTGTTAAATACCAAACTGAAAGTTCGGCCATCACTATGTCCGTATGCTCACATGGTTAAGTCAGAAAAGGAGAGCTTTCATAATTTTTTTTCAGTATTAAAATCTAAACATAAATATTTACTGCATAGTATCAGTGCAAGTACTTTGGTAAATTTATACAGAAGTCTTTCAGCAGTGCTTCATCTGGAATTTCCTGTTATTTCACATTAAATTTCTCATTTAAATGGAAAAACACATTTTAGTTGCAGTGTGATGAGAAAAAACTATTTCTCATTTTGAATGTTTGTGACAACATTCTTAACTAAGAAGTGATAATCAGTGATCTATGAAATGAATGTTCATTAGGGGGGCACATGAGCTTCTAGAAAAGGGATGGTTAAATATCTTTATTTGGACACATGCTTTACAGAAATATGAATTATTTTTAAACATAAGTGAAAAATGACAAAATATTAAAGAAGAATGTTCTCTCATAGATGATGTTTTCTATGGAAAAATTAGAAGCAGAGGACATGTTGGCTGTTTATGGTCTGATCGATATGGTCTGATCGATTGATAAAGGATTCATGTAGGTAATGACTGAATTATCAAACAAATGGAATGAGGAGTACTTGTAATGTAATCTGTGTATTATTTCTTTACTGTGACAAAATTATGAGAACTGGCTAAAGCATAAGAAACATCTTAAAGGTAACAATAGCTGCAGAGACCTTTAAAGATACTTACATCACTTTCATGGCCTTCTCTTAGATTGTATGTGAGATCATGCTGTAAGTCTTCGACAAACTTGTGAGCATACTCTGGGTAAAGGTCGAGCACTTCAAAAAGACCTTTGAGGATAATGCATTGGAGGTCACAGTATGTTAGAGCTTTAACATCAGCATTTGTTTTAATAACTTGATCCCTAATGGATAGGTTTGCTCCAATTAAATCTCCTTTACCTAAAAGAAAATACAAAATTAATAATCTTCTTACTTCTTTTTTGAATCATAAATCTCTTTAACATAATTGCTAAATCTTAAATCCCATTGTTACTACCATATTGTTTAATTAACAACATTCTAAAGGATCTTTGTCTAAAACCCTTTTTTTTTTTTTTTGTGCAGGTGCAATCTTATATGCAACTAATTGGAGGTACAAAGACTAATTTCCAGACATGTAACTAGCTGATTTAAGGGAGCAATCAAGTAGATATGTATAAAGTTAGGATTTATACTAGTAATTAATAGCAGGTGTGATTTTGTATTTCAAAAAGTGAGCATCAGGTTTCTAGCTTGGTTTTTTTTGTTAGAACAGACAGGTGTTAAGATAGCATTTTAACAATGACACGATTAAGTATAGATCGTCAGTTCAAATGATCCCTTTACTTAGAATTTGGATTGCAAAACATTCACAATCTATGAGCTAAGGATGCATAGCTACACTTCATGATGTACCTTAGATGTACAGGCTATTAATAGATGTGTAGCTCAACGGCACTTCTGTCAATAAAAAAAGAATGAATTCTCAAGCCATTATATTGTCATTTACGGGCAAGACAGCCTTAGAATAATGGATGCATTAAAGACCACAACTGACCATATAATGAAGAGCACAAAAATTTTATAACGCAAAGCTTACATAAACATCTGATCTGAGGTAGAAAGTCCAAAGAGCAATCATTGAACCAGAGGTCTTCCTCAAATGTTAATGCAGATTGTCTTTGTTAAAGACTTGTGACAAAGTGTATTCTTGGCAAGTTTATGGGCAATACCAAATCGGAGGGAGTGGTTGATATGCTGAAGGGCAAAGCTGCTATTCGGGGGAAACTCAATGAATGAGAAAAGGGCTGAGAGGAACCTTGTGAAGTTCAACAAAAACAAATACCAAGTCCTGCACCTGGGATGGAAAACCTCCCTGCAGCAATATGGGCTGGGAACCAACCAGCTGGAAAGCAGCTCTCTGGAAAAGGACCTGGGGGTCCTTATGGACAACAGGTTGAACATGAGCCAACAATGTGCCCTTGCAGCAAAGAAGGCCAAGAATATCCTGGGCAGCATTAGCAAGAATGCAGCCAGCAAATCCCAGGAAGTGACTCTTCCCCGCTATATATCACTTGTCAGACCACATCTGGAGTACCGTGTGTGGTTTTGGGCTTCCCAGTACAAGACAGAATATTGACATACTAGAGTGAGTCCAGAAGAGACCACCAAGATGATCAGGGACCGGAAAACATAGTGTACAAGGAGAGGTTGAAAAAACTTTGTGTTGTTTTTCCTTAAGAAGAAAAGCATGTTGCTGCCTTCAACAGCCTAATGGAAAAGTGTAGAGAAGACAGAGCTAAGCTCCTCTTCAGGGTGTGAAGTGCTACAAGATGTACTGGGCACAAGGTGTAACAAAAGAAATTGCGATTAGAAATCAGGAAATGAAAGTCACCATCAGACTGGTCAAACAGTGGGACAGGCTGCCCAGAGAGGCTGTGGAATTGCCGACTGTGGAGATGTTCAAGGCTTGCCTGGACACGGCCCTGAGCAAGCTGAGCTAATTTGGCCCTACTTTAAGCAGGTCTAGGTTGGGTGGCTTCCAGAGGGCCCTTCCAATCTTACATTATTCTGTTATTAATGAAGGAAGACTGTAAATTCTAAAAAATCCACCCAGCATGTGATTCCAACTGGATGTTACGCAGGAAATAGTGTACTTGAAGAGTAAGTTAAACTAAGCATTTAACCATCCCTGAAGCTGCTTAAATAAGATAATTTTATTCTTTAAAATACTACTAGTAAATTTTTCTCTGTACATGGAACTTGTACAACTTTCTCAAAAGTGCTTATCATAAACCCAGCCTAAGGAGGGATTTTCTTTTATGCTAGGAATATGCATACATTAATGCTATTTTGGGGGTCTCTTAAAAATTGCAATTAGTATAAATGAGAACCAGTATTAGCTTAAGTCAATCTGAGAAAGGTAAACCTAATAGACAACAAAATTTGTCATTGCTCATCACATGATGTTACGCTTACATAATCAAATATAATATAAAACTAAACAATAATTCCCTTTTACTTTTTACTGTAAATATCAACAATTCTTTAGATTTCTTTGATTATATTAAGCTGGCTGTGTAAATATGGACAAGGGAAACAGTATTTCAAATATACCAAGCCTAATCTTTAAACATCTTAATTAAAAACTTCTTTAGGCGTACAAACAGTATTAGTATCAATAATGTATAAATAATTTGGAAAAAATGTTAGTGTTGTAGTTGATTGTAGTTATAGTGTTTGACAAAATAATGTCTGCCTGAAAGACACCACAATTGATCTGGTAATGCTAATGTATGTTTCTTTTCAAATGAAAATCATGTAGAAAAGCTGTAGGTAGTAAGCTGAAGTTTCGTTTAGAATTACTGCAGCAGTGAAATGATTGTACCTTGAACATCAACATTTCTTACATAAACAGAACCAGTAAGTTTTTCTTAGTAGCTCTTTCTTTCTTTTTCATTGTAGAAAAAACTTATTTATAAATGTTTATGCAGACAGAGCTGTTTATTAATATAGCTGGGATGTGCAGTCAACGTCATAATTTTCTTCTCTATATGGATATCTTTTAAATCACTTATGGCTAATATTTTTTAATAATATGTATGCCCAAACAGTACATAACTGTTATATTAAAAAATATTTTCCTGTAAAAGATATCCTAGCCAGCATTATTAGATATCAAGTAAGGATATCAAGTCTCAAGAAGAACCAAACAGCAGTATTTAACCAGAGCATTTCATTGTATTGTTGCTGCCTTGCTTGCTAGTGAGAATGGTTCAGTAAAGAAAAACTGATCGACTAGAATTAGAATCATGATGGAATTACCAAATAATGGCCCAGGAACTTTAAGTAACCCGGCAATGTCACGGAAAAAACTGCTCTCTTGGATTTACACCACATCAGTAACACAGTTTCTCGTAAAGACCTACAGGTTTGATACATTCACCTTCTGCTGGTGTTAATTAGGCTTTAAATGATGAAGCTCCCATTCACTGTAACAAAACATTATTTCATTGTATTATGTTTATGTTTTTGCATTACAATTTCATTAACTTCTCTCAGAAATCCACTAATCTCTTTCTTACCCTTTTCATTGTCACCGTTACACAATGATGCTTTCATTAACATTTTCAGAAGTGCCTGAAAACGGAATCATTAATGAAATCATAGTTCCAATGGGAGCAGCTCTTGACCCTTTGCTATATTTAAGCTTATGTTTTTTTCTAAGCCATATTTTATAGCTTTGAGCTATGTGATCCAATAAAATAGACGCATTAGAAAACTTCCTAATTACAAATGGGTGATAGAGTGATGTGGACTGTCAATCTAATGGAATTAAAGAGTTATGAAACAAATAGGACGTGTATCACATTTATATTCTAAAAAAAGACCAATCAAATGCATGCTAGTAAAATAAAGGAAATTCAATTACAGAAGACCAGAAGCTTGCATTATCAACAGTCTAGTGCAATCCCACAAAACAGGAAGGAAAGCAAAAAAGGAAATGTTCTTTTTAACTCTGCTTTATAAGAATATTAAAAGTTATTAGAAAGAATAATATGTTTAAATCTAAAGAGGTATTAAAATCACAATAAAATAATTCTTTACATTTAAAGTTTTATATTTTACTATATCAAAATACTTTATAAACATTAACTCAGACATGACTAATCGTGCTTTAGCGGAAGATAAAGGGAATCTCTTTAGTAGGCATTAGATTGAGGCCAATCACTGAAATTTACAGATAGAGAGATGCTTAACCCTAGATAAGCCAAAGGAGTCATCTAGCAAATGACAAAAACAAAATTTATTAGAACAGAACTTCTGGCCTTTCTCTGTTCTAATATACTCAGATGACTGTTGGCAGCACCAATTAGCTTGAAGAAGTAACTCTTTGGGGACCAGAGCCAAGAATACTTGTTTTTCACCACATGGCTGTCCTGTAAGGGATGTTCATATGCATGCATCAAAGAATGAGAGAAGGCTCACACTGCTTGCTTTCGTTTGGGAGCATTAGTAAGAGCACTGCCTGACCACAAATTTGCATGAGATTCAGGAACTAGTAACCAATGCCCTTAGAGGTGTCAATACTGTCATCAAATTTAGTTGAACGCAGCAATTTGTATCAAAAGCTAGCAAGTACCTCCTACATGTAAAGGAGAGAGAATAAGTATAAGAAAATCAATATAGAAGTGAAATATTGCACAGCTAACACTCTTGCAACTGAATGCTCCTTCGGGTGAAAAATGAGGAAGTTTAAATAAAAATAAATTAGGGATTTCCATAGAGTATAAATAGCAAATTAAAACTGGATGAATTCTTTCTCATCAGACTGCTAGGACACGCTAAGCCATCAGTTAATAGTGAAGGTCCTCCTACGTTGAAGCAATGATTATGAGCATACCGAGAATCGCCAGCACCGTGCTGTCCTTCAGGACTTCCATGGAACCTGAGCACACAAAGTAGATCGCTTGCAGGGCATCTCCCTGCCGGAGGAGGTATTCCCCAGGAGCACAGAAGGAGGTTTTGATATGCAAAGACAGAGACCTGAGGCAACCGCGGCTGGCACACTCGAAAAGGGAGAGCTGCAAAATCTCCTTGTTCAAGTGCATGGTGATGTCTGAACGCAGCTCGTCTGGGAAGTCTTTTAAAAGCTGTCCAAAAAAGACAAAAAGGGGTGAAAAAGAGAAAAACTGTAAAATCATTTGTTTCCTCTTTTACAAAAGTGATCAGATTTAGTAGCGCTGCATGTTGTGCTGATGCAAAGATTTCCCTTTGATTTTTCTTATCCCCTTGATAAGACATATGTGATACGTCTTAATAAATCTTTACACTGAAAAAGACTGATAAATTCCAAGAAAAACATGAAAAAATGTGCCTTTATACAAAACCAAGGAAAAAAGTCAACACTGTGTGTAGGATTTCTCCCTGATGCCCAATTTAGCCTCGTGCAAGTTCTTCTCAGCTGTTAGAACACAGTAGGCTGTTCAGGTATATACCACTGTACACAGTGGCACATACGCTGAAAACAGAGCAAAAATTAAGTTAGTTTAGATTTCTTTAAAATGCTTGTATAAAATTAATCAATAAGCTATATTGCTTTTGCTATGGTAAAACCCCCGGAAGAGAAATAACTCAAAAAACCTCTATGTAGTAAACATCAACAGATTTTTTTTTTGTGTGTGTGTGTGGGTTGTATTATTTTTATTTTATTTTAAATAATGCCTTTGGACACTGAAGGAGAGTTGGGAAAGGAATGGAAACAAGGTGCATGTTCAGTCGAAGAACCTATGGAAACTAAAAGACCATAAGGTCTTCCTATTTTTCCTTGGTCTTAATTTCAGGCTAATTCCCATTATAGCCTGGCCAATACTAAATGATTTCTATGTAAGTTTTACAGAAGATCTCCTGCTGGATGGCAAAATTGAGGGGAACAGCCTTCTGCTCAGAGACAGTCTCCTGAGAATGACATATAACTGCTCAAATAATGAAAAAAATTCAGGTGGAGCTTTTAAAAAAGTGTTTAAGTAGTTTCAAGTGTTCATCCCATTGATGCAAAGTACACTGCATGCCCATGGGCAGAACCCCGACCCATGCAAGCTGCAAGCCTACAAGCATAGTTTTCTCTGCAGTTTGAGGGGATCTGGCATGCAAGCAATGCAATCACCCAACACTTGACCAAGTAGGCTTAGACAACGCAGTTTGTAGATGGGAGGCAAATCATGAAATATTGACGGTCTCTTCAAAGGCTGCTCTTGTAGTACAGCAGTCACTCACCTTCAGTGCGACTAAAAGTACAGAAGATACAGAAGCTGAAGGTGATCCTTAACCAAATCTAGGAAAGCTCTGACATCTAATTGTTTTTTTTTGCACCTTTGTAAATCTTACTAGGCTCCTTCTGTTGCTAGGATGCTGTTGAAAATCCCATTCCTTGTGCTGTGTACACCACAAAAAGAATTTATCAGGAAAAGAATATTCTCAAACCCAAATCTTTCTGCTTATTTTCACATTATCTTTAGAGGCCACGGAGTTTTATAATGACATATGTAACAAAAACTCTGAAGGGAAGGGTTCATTCAAATAACACTCCAGCAGAGAGAAGTCATTATTTCTCCTGGAATATAGTAATACATAACCTGGATAAGTCATAGAAAACAAGCAAGCAAATACATGACCAGAAATCTGTCCTTTGATTTTACTCTCACGGTACATTCTGCAATATTTAAAAATATAGGGAAATGAATAACATAAAAATTCAGGCCAAACAATGTGTTTACAGGATTGCAAAGAACAAAAGAAAACAAAGGATGGAGGAAAGGGCAGTAAAGAAGTCTGTCTTTTAAAAAGCTCCCCAAAAACTCAGTAGATTATTGTTTGATGAAAGGCAAAACTGCTCAATTGGGTGTTTCTTCTGGGGCTGTCCAAAAGATTTCTGATTAATGCCTCTTCAGCATTTCAGCATTATGGAGGACTTAGAATTTTAAGTATACGATATGATGTTCTAAACCAGATTTTGCATTAGCTTACCCTCGTCCTGGGATAACCTAGCTTTATTGTTAGGCATGTTCTTTTGTATATGTAACTTCACACAAAATCTAGCATCATGAATAGAAAATTACACACATGCACACCCCACCCCCCCCAACTCTAAGTCAATAGTCATAACCATCAAACACACGACCTCCCTCATTTGGTTACCTCATTGGAATCAATTCCATTGTTGACAGACCACGTGGTTTGGAAATATTCAAGCATCCTTTGCTTTAGCTGCTGTGGCAGGTGGTGGACCCGTATAAAGTCCTTCAGATCCTTGGTTCTTGTGTGATAAAGGGACCATCTGGAGTACATCCTTTGAATTATGGCAGTCACATTGCCAAACACCAAGGCATGCATCAGAGCTAGAGAGGACAGAAATTACATGCAATGCGGAGTGACTTGTTGATCATTAAAATGTAATAACGAAAATAAACAGGATCGTCACAGAAAACATTTTCCTGCTGGATAGACACAGCAAAATCTTTTGAATATAAGACTCCACGAGTAATATACAGTAGTATTCAACTGATTATGCATTTCCATTTTTTGTGTCACTACCAGTCACAGTCATGTGACAGGGTAGAACCTCATCTGATGCTGGCTAGGTCAGGGTAACAAGCGAAAGAACGCCCAAACCAAATTAAGTTTATAGTCTAAGAAAAAAGCAAAATAGATGAACGCATGTAGGCAGGCAAGCTCGGGAAATAATGAGGAACTATTAATCAGTATGAAAACTAGACTCAGATGGTCAATTAACAACTACATAGAATGCAATAGATTTTAGAGAACTCATATAAATAAAACCAATTACTAATGGGAACCATGTGTAGTTGAATGAGCTTGCAAACAACATTTAGAGATGTATCATATTGTAGGGAATAAGATGTTAAAAAAAAGACAGAAAAAAAACCATTGTAAAGCAGAAATTCAGGTTAAAAAAAGATACATTCAAACTGACAATCTGATTTCTTATGCTGCTTGAGAAGGTCAAATATGGTGTGAAATTGCTTATCAGAAAGTTCTGACATCCTGGAGTTTGACTGCAATTAGAGACTGGCTTGGGAATAAAAAGACCAGAAGCAAAATGGAAGAAATGCTTGCAGATACAGGTTGTCTGGGTTTGTCTGTGCAGAAATGTGCTTGCTGATTATCAGTGGGAAAAATCACTGCTAGATTGTCTGTCATGTGGTATTGATCCGAGGTGTATAATATATAAATTTACAAATTGTTTATTGAAAAAACTATTAAAAAGCTTGATTATTACTCTTAAGGGACATCTATCTTTCTAGTGCTTGAAAGAAAGCAGGCAGACTCCTCAGAGTGGCAAAGGAATTAGTTTATAAACAAGACAAACAAGAAGTTGACCTTGTAAGGCAATTTACAGAAGTCTAGGGTGAGTGAGGAGATACAAGGAGGAACGGGGGAGGAAAAGATGTATTATGGTGGTTAATAATGCTTTTCCTCGGTAGAAACAGGTAGAAAATTCTTTAGTTTGGAGGGTTGAAAATTTTTACAGGCTGAGTAAAACAAAAAGGAGCATGGGAGCCTATTTTTTTTTTTTTTTTGTGAAAGGAGTGCAGAAAAACAGAGAAAGCGCTGCAGTGTGATGCGGTTTCACAATACAGTATGCATTCTTTGAGAGGTGATCCAATGATATGATGAAGTCAATATAAGTCTGCTAGTAAAAGAAGATAAATGAAAAGCAGGGCAGAAAGAAAAAGGTCAGGTATGAAAATTAGAAAAAAAATATGCATAATTGGAAATTTCTTTCTAAGAAGAATCAACTGGATCAACTAGGTATTTTTCCCGATGGTGCAGTGAATAAGATCTAAAAAAATGTGGGGGACTGGTGTAATGCTAGATACAGGATCTTATAATAGAAATATGGCAGCCCGGGCTGAAACAGTTCAGCCAGACATAGCTAAATAGGCTAAAGAGATGGTGTAGCCTCTTTAAGGATGTGATAATCAGTTTAAAAAGGGGGGAGGGCTAAAATGTTAGGTGGTGTATGGATGCATAGATAAAAATAACATGTGTTACTGTAAGTCTCCCAATAGGCTCCAAGGTTAGGAGCTGGACAGTGTAGAGATCTCCGTGATGTTATTATAGGCACAAAGATCATCAAGAATTTTATTATTATGGGATAATCTGTCTTTGCATATGTACACTGGAAGACAGCTGCTACTGATGACGACAAGCTATTCCTGGCTGTGATAGGCACTAGATTTCTTTATCAAATAATCACAGACCCACTCTACTTTCTGTAAGAAATCTATTAATCCATTTTCTAAAACCAAGAAGGACAAGTCAAAAACTTCCAGGAACTATATTTCATAAAGTGGCCTTGATTTTAATGGATATTCTAAATTATATTTTTGTTGCTTAGAGAACAGAGGAACACCTCTGATCACGGAAAGGACTGCAGCCACTAGAATTGGCCGCCAGTCTCATAAATACAAAAATGTACAATCTTTGCTCAAAGAACATGGAGAATACAAGACAGCACATCTGCAGGAGGACAGATCTGATTCGTATTTTACAGATGCTGAGTATCCTAAGAATTCTGGTTAAATTTTAATAAGTAAATTTTCTTTCCAACTTTAAGAAGAAATAGTCTCCAAAATAAGATTTTTTAAATTTTCACAATATTAACTGCCTTAAACTATAATTTCAAATTCATGCAAAACAAAAATTAATACCAAGAGGCAGATAAAAATCAAACAAGATGATTGTAAGTTATTTGTCTGTTAAACTAACATTTGGGTTGTTTTTTTTCTTTTGGCTTCAACTTTCTTTAAGTTTACAATAAACTCACTTTGTTCTGTTAATTTGCAGTGACACACATTAAAGAGATACAAAGTCACGACTGATAAACTAAATCATGCTATCCATTACACCTGGAATTTCATACACTAATGGCTTCGTTTAAAAACCGTAAAACGCATACATCAATTTTTCTCAAGTCATCACTTTCCACTAGGGAATTTTAAAATTAAATACCAGCCAAATGTATACATCAAACCATGCTATAAGAAATTAAAATGTATCATGCCCTAAAGTATACAGACTAGTACTTTATTCCTAATAGAGTTTTCTGAAGCATGCTAACCGGTCTGCACTGTATGATGCTAACTCCTTCGAGTGTCCTTGTTCCTTTGATTTTCTCAAATAGTGCCTAAAATATAATTCCTCAAGAAAATATCTGCAAACAAGCCTACTCTGCTTTCTTACCTGGATATATCTTTTTCACTGGACCCTCCCAGATGTAAAAGACATTCTTCTACCTGCTCGCCTATGAGTAACTTGACCTTTCAGTTTTTGGTTCCCTCTTACTACATTGAGTCGACTAGTTCTTCACAATTTGTTCAGTGCACAAGCATATTAGTTCCACGGCTCAATAATATAGGAAATGAAAAAGAAATTGCTATAACTGGACTAAATAAAAGTATAGGATACATTTATATTCTACTCTATTAAGTTTGTGAAAGCTCTGCCATATCAAAGTGAATTAAATATTCATCATTGCCTTACACAGGATATCTCTTGATTTCTTGTTAGAAATGAAAACTCCTTCCTTCATTCCAACACATTTTATGTAATGAAAGCCCCAAAGCACAGAGACCACATTGTATTTTAAAACTGTAATTTTATGCTACCAGCAAAAGCAATTAATGAGCTGCTTGTGTTTTTGTGACATTGTCAAAATCATAATGATACCATTCTTGGATGATTCATTATATTACTGCCACTAATTTTCAGGACTGGGAAAAATGACAATAATTCATTGAGCAGTTTTTATACCACTTGATGCTTCAAATATATAGTTTGCAGGTCATTCATCGTGTTCCCTGGCTTTCAAGTGTCAAGTCGCCAATTTATTTTTGCCCAGGAAAATTTATGCTGCAAAGCTGACAACCAGTGCTTTACTGAATTGCTCTGGAGAAATACCTACTAGTATTTCCAGAACAACTAGACAAGCAGAAAAAAAAAAATAAAAAAAAATGAGGGGGGCAGTACTCTAGCAGTGATTTGCTTTTACCCTTCACACCCACTACGATATCTTTGAGTTGTCTGATGTTCACACTATGAGATAGCGCAGATAATTTGTGGGGGGAGGAAGGTGAAGGTAAAGAGAGAGTTGCAGGTGCTTTCTCAACTGGCCTGGGCTTACCAAGCTCTGCAGTTGCCACAAGCTCACTGGTTGCACCCAGGTGCCTTAGCAGAAAGAAGGTGACCATAAATGAGCACATGGCTTTCTCAAACAGTATGGTTAGGGGATTAACATAAATATACTACCAAGAGTTCCAAATATGACCAAAACATTGCATTTTGATTCTGATCTGAAGCAGAGATGTGGTAAAATTTACCTAGTGATAATTAAATTGCTTTTTGCTTATGATAGAGTCACCTGCATCTCACCAAAGAGTCCTCTTGGCTCTGTCTTGTCTCCATTGCCTTGCCTCTGGGCTGGTCCTTCAGATGCAGATATGCACCAGTTCACAGCCTGGTACACCGGTGGGCTGCCCAACTCCCCACACCATCATCCCCAGGGATGCTGTGGGGACTGAACTGGAGCTGAACGTGCACATATTACTTGGCTGACCGGAAAAGCACCTGGCACATAACCAAAATGCTCCCCTGGCACATGGCTGGGCCACACACTCACAATACTGTGAGTTTGCATTTTACTGGGTGACAGCTGTCTTTTGTCACCATAAGTGATCAAAAGGTTAGAAATATGTCTGCTTAAGAGAATTTATCTACTGTAAAACCAACAAAGTTATTCCTTCCTTTGCCATTTAAAATTAAACTTTTCGTTGTGTTTTTCTTTTCTTTTTTTTTTCTTATTTTACTTGTCCCTACCCCTCCAAAAAATTTTATGTGATGCTGAGCATTTGTACCTACCCCCAATCAGCATTGTGCAAATGGAGAAGATCTTTTCAGCATCGGTATTGGCTGAAACGTTTCCAAACCCAACACTGGTGAGGCTGCTGAGGGTGAAATATAGGGCAGCTATATAGGCACTTCTGATTGATGGGCCTCCTAGTGTATTATTCTCATAGTAAGGAGACTCAATACGTTTTCCTAGCTCATGAAGCCAACCTGAAAAACAAAGCATAAAAAGAACTATTGAGGAATACTGGTGCCATGAGAACTACACATACTGTAAAACAAAATAATTCTAAAAAAAAATTATTTAGACAGCACTGTATTATTCACACAATTCCAAGAATAAAAAGAACATTAAACTGTAGGAATTTATACAGCACATTAGGTATTGTGTCTCTGGAGTATTTATTTTTATGAATGATTATTTATGATAAGAACTGTATTTCTGTATGGAAATCAAGTGGTTTTGAATTGCATATTACAGGTCTAATTAGATAATTCACAAAATCCATTAAGACACTGAAAAGAAAAAAATCATCACACTGAAGCAAGAATGTAACATCGATTTGATTCTTTCCATTAATTAATGCTTGGAAAGCTTTTTGAGACTCTAAGACTGAATTGTTATAATAATAATTACATATTTAGAGCTTTTTACATGTTTCTTTTTACAGTAAAAAAGATTCAAACAACTAAACATAACTTACAAACCAGAATAAATTTTCAAAAGATGCTTCAGTAAGTATTTTCTAAATTATTCATTTAATCTGTCCTTTCATTTTGCTAAATGAGTCTATGTGTGCTAGAGAAAGGAGAATTAACTACTGCCTGATAGATATTTAAAAAACATCAACAAACCATCAAAAAAAACACCAAAGCAACAAACCAGGAAAACGTATGCAGTTCCTCTTTTGGAAAAGGAAAACAAACAACCTGAATGAATTGCATAAACACAATGCTTCATAAAAATCAAGATAGGAAAAAAAAAAAGAAAAGATAAAAATCAATTTGTGTACCCAGTTTTGCCCGTTAAGCAGTTTGCTTGGGAGAAAGGGAATCTTTCCTGGATATTCAGGGAGAACCTCCAAAGCATAACATTCCTGGCAGGCTGAGTTTTATTTTAGAAAAACTGGTTGGGGGTCCTCCTGTTGCAAGCTGAGACCTGACAGACTGAATCACCTTCTGAAGCTTATTCTCTCTCCACTTCAGTTAACATCCCCTCTTCATTTTGAATGAATCCAAGTATGAGTGAGAGGAAATCCCCTTGTACAGAATATCTGCAAAAGTAGGGGGTGGATTTAAAGTATCAGTCCCCGTACTTCCAATTAAGTTGGGGAAAAAGCCTGTAAGAATTTACCACCTACAGCAGCCTTGTTGAGCCATGGTTGCTACCATCGTCAGCTCCACATTCTCTTGCTTGCTCTGCTACGGACAAAGCTAAGCCAGAAGGGCTGGCTAATGACAGTGTGAGGTCTAGCCATGACCCTGCTGACCCACTCTATGCAGGCAAGTGAATTTAATCAAAAGCATAAATGAGCACTCTCGGCATTTTCACAAGATGGAAGTACTGGGTGGGCTGGTTTACCCTGCCAACAGACAAGAAAGCATATGAAAATCTTGATTTTGCCTTGATAGAAAGTATCAATCACATGAGGCTATTTTATATTCGTGTCTCCTAATTATTTAAAATTAGAGAAAAGAAAAATTAGAAAAAGAAAGCCTTGCTGAACTGATACCGGTCCTCTCTCTGTGCATTACTGTTTTTCTGAGATGACGCTACCTTTCCCCAACAATAATATGGCCATTTGTGCAGCAGATTTCATTCCTATGCTCATGTTAGAAAATGTAATCCCACACGATAAAGAATAAAAACCTAAGAAAATCCTTGGCAGAGAGTAGGCAGAGTTAAAAGAAGTCTATCTAAACCTAATGTAAAGAAATACAATCGTAAAGTTCAGCGTCAGGTTTTGAAAGTATTCTAGTGCATTTGAAGAACTGCAAAACTGAAACATATTAAATAAGTTATTTTAAATAACTATAACTGATGTATGAAAACTGAAATAATGCCTCTTAGGAGAAAACCTCTTTCCTGGGAGTATTCTACAAGCCACCGATTCTTGGCCTCCATATTCCCATTTTTCTGCCTTTTGTTATCTGAATCAGTATCACATTCATTGTTCCTGGTGGTCATATTGCATCTGATTGCAAGTTTCTCCACCTCAGTGGTGGATAGTTTCAGCTATCAAACAAACAAAAAAAAAAGAGTTTACCTATTGTAATTTTATATGGAACATTACAAGACTCACTCTCTCACAAATACATTTTCATTGTTATCCAGAAAAAAAGGTAGATGACTCCATTCCTTAACTGAGAGATGCATGTCAATGGATTTCTCCATTACAACACATTTTATGTTCAAGGTTATCAAGCAAAACCCCCAACCCTATGGAAACACCATTGCTCCTAAAGGATGCATTTACTGCTAGTAGAGGTAAGGCATAAAAATAAATGCCTACATTGAATCAAACAGCAGAAGTCTCTATAATATTTCTAATATAATTCTACTATCAAAGTACCAAATACAATATTAACACTTTACAGTTGCTAACAAGCACTTCTGGCCAGGACACCAGTATCTAAGATGAGTTCATCACTCTGTGCCCAGTTCTGTGGCATAACAGACAATGATCTTAATCAGTAAGATGAATGGCTTATCACTGAGCTACAACAGTAACAGTTAGCAATTATTAGCAATTGTTAACAATTGCTAAAAAAATGCCCACTATACAAATAAAAGCTATTAGGTAACTTTCTTTAGAGATGGACCATGAGATTTGGAACAGAAAATGTGTATCTGAAAGTGAAAATCCAATAAATATATTCCTCTGATTTGTAGGACGTGTTTACAGCTTCTCATTTCTATTTTGGCCATTAGAGATTATCCTAATCAGGACCTTTTGAAGAAATTATATAGGATGAGGTTTCTGCCAAAGTACATAAAATGCTGCAAGATCTTCCAGATCAACTACACTTCTCTGATTTTTGTTGATAGCGCTACGTTTTTTTCCATTTGGGGGTAGAGACAAGATACTGTTGGCTGTAAATACTTTCATTAGCCAATGGAAATAGTCATGAGATAGCATGACTGACTGATGCCTTTCACTTTTGGTTCCTGTAGGTAACAGCTCTCAGCAGATTCTCTAGCAAATTTGTGTAGTTAATTTCTTCCCTCAGGGAAGAAGAGAAAAATAAACATACCTTGTAGTCAGAGGGAGCTTCCTAGAATTTATCATTATGAATCTTGTCTGGTTCTGAATTAGCATTATCTAGATATAGCTCGGTGACTTTGAAAACATTTTTAAGCACTAATTAACGTAATTAAGAGGAAGATTTTTCAAAGGGAAAAAGAGCACTTAAGTAATCAAGTCCCATTGGAAAAGTCAGTAGGAATTGGATATCTAGCTCCATTAGGCTACTTTGAAAATTGCTAGAAGAATCTGTATTGAGTTTCATTTACCTATATGTGGAAAGTGCTCAAGTACCAGCAGAAATATAAACAAGCATTTAAGCATCCATAGATGACATACTTTATAACTGGATGTAAAACACATTATCTCATTTACTGGACATCCAGAAACTCAGTCTTCCTCCAGTCTGGTGCTTGCACTGCACTGAGCAGGTACATCACTCCTTGTAATTTGGAGATTCATTCGATACTACTACTTGGATTTTCCTTATATGCCGGACACTTAACATAACAACATCCTGTCTGGTACTTCATTTCAACAACTTACAAAATAATGTAATAATTACCTACAACATTTATTCTATACAACAGACACATTTTTTCCAGTTAAAAAGTAGACCCAAACTCTCTGGTTTATTCTGGACTACTGCACCTGGAAGTGCAAGAAAAATTAAAAAGAAATTAAATCCTTCATCGCTGGAATGTATTTTTAAATTAAAATTACCATGTGCCCTGAGACCTATGTTAACTCTCACTGCAACAGTCCCTGGTCACTGCTGATTGCTCCTCATTTCAGATCTAGAGTAAGGCGGCGAGGAGCTGTAGGTTTGCATGGGAAATCACACCACCCCTCCATTACATAGCTGCACACTCGAGTCTGCAGAAGATCGTCTCATGTTTCAATTTTAAATGGGTGAAAACAGTTGCAAAGATCCCACTGATCTTTAGCCAAGATTTTAGCATATAACTCTACTCTGTTTCCTTGAAATATTAACCTTCAAAAAATAAATCTTAGGGCAAGACAGTTGCTAAGATAGAACAAGTAAGTGAATCCCCTTCTTTTTATGTAAAAGCACTTGTGATTACAGTCTCTGAGAGATAGATTCTACATGTCCAAATCACTTCCAACAACTATCCATGTTGCTTCTTCAGAATGTGCTTCTTCATGTCATTGTTAAAGATCATTTGAGGAGGGAAGACCCCAAGTAATATTTTGTTTTAAATGAGATGATACCAGCATGTTAAGTAACAGTATAATGAAATATTCTACCTTATCAAACCCTAATTATCATTCACTAGACATTAAAATGTTAGCTTTGCTTTTAAGATTGCTTCCAAAGGATTTTGCACAGTTGCTCTCTAGTTGTTTCTGACTGATACAATGCGTTCAAAATCTAGAGCTGTATAAGAAGACGAAATTGTTTTACTACTTCTAGTGTGCATGACTCTGCATTATTGAATAATCATTGCCTCTATTCTCATGGTGATTACTCATTTAAGGTATTTGAGTTCTTCTCAATATCCTTAAAGCCTTTTTAATCCCTGTCTAGCCAAAATGTTTTTGACATCTGCAATTTCTTCTGGCTAAAACATTTGCATTTTCCCCCAGACTATTCATACACTAAACAGCACCATTCCTACTACTTAATCCCGTGGAACATCGCTGTTACCCCTTTAGTGTCACGAAACTTGATCATTTGTTTACACATTTGATCTATGATGGAATTTTGCCTGTCATGTTAGTAGAGGCTCCCAGGTACCAGAGCAGATGGTTTAAGGATTAAAGACCCCCAGAGATGACAGGAGCAATCATACTTTTAACCACTCTTTCTGGATGACAGTAAGCGTGACAGACCTTATTGCGCCAGGTCACAAATAAAACATGAACCAGTCTTTCAATTTACACAGATTAGAAAAAATATATACTAAAAATAGAAAAACCCACAATCCTGAAGGTGTCATGCAGCTGCAGGTTCTAGGAGTGTGAAGATGCAGCTCCACCATGTGTGCCCAAATGGCATAATTGCAAAATAGTAATATACAGCATATGAGTTTATGCTCTTTTCAAAATGAAGATAATAAGTAAATGTTATTTGTGTAAGAGGAAATCTGAGCAATCTATATGATGTGTCAACAAGTACAGGCTACAAAGGAACGGCTCCGGCCTAGAGGCTATGTTTGAAGAAAAGAATTAGCTGGCATTCAAAATAAATACAAGTTAAGTGGCATTGCATGGAATTTAGACTAGAAAGACTTCAATATTAGTACCACAGACATAAGCATAATGGCTGCACGACAATGAGGAAAAATTAGCATTAATCTACTCCCCTTGGTCTTTATTTTGCTAGCACACTTTCCTGTAAACGGTAGACACCTAAAATGAGACAGAAAACAAATATAAAAGAAAGACATAAACATTTTTCTCAAGCACTGAAATTCTGCTTAAAAATATTAAAGTAATTCCCAAAATAATTTATTCTAAAAATGTGTTTTCTTATTTCTGCATTGTGGAATCTAGTCCTTAATGGCGTATGTTCTTTATTATGATGGGTTTAATTATAAGTTTTTTTCTTAAACTCGAAGGATACGTAACACGGGTATGAATGAGACTGATAGTATGACAGAACTAGAGGAACATCTACTGCAGTCAAATCCACATAATCAAATTTTGTGGAGGGAAATTCTTGACATGACATAGAAAAGAAATAGATTTAACTTGGACTAGATGAAACATAGTTTTATCTCAACTGCCAGTGGCTGGAGTCCTTGTGGTAGTGGCAGAGAAAGCCACTCAAGGCTGCCCTCTGTGACCAGAGCTCAGGCACCAGCCACACTGCCTGGGAACGGCCACGCACACAGCAAGTGTGGGGGTTAGTGCTTCAGACCAATGCATGGCAGAGGTATCTGCCCTCCACAGTTCACAGCATCACCTTTCTCTTTCCTTTGTGACACACTAAATGTATATTTTAAAATCTAATTTATGTCTATTTTAATATTTTCCCACACTTTCCTTTGTCTGGGTCATAATCATTGGAACCATTCTGGTGCATTTGTTGCACCAGTTTATCCAGATAACGAAGAGTTAACTATGTTAACCTTGTACAAGCAGATTATAGTTAACCTCTGGGCTCAGTGGACTTTTAAGTGCCAACAGAAGCGAGGCACGTGGATGTTACCATGATGGAATCTACAGAACATTTTCTACAGATTTATATAAAAGTTTGTACACTTCTGCTTGATGAACACCCACATTATAGACAATAAAAAACACAAAAAAATCCCTTTAGTATGTAATCAAAGAGGAAAAAAATGACTCATTTTCTGTCAAGTATTCTATGCCTCTTTCTATTAAGTAGATACAATCTTTAGAGGGGAGAGGACAAATTTTATAAGAAGATTTCGTGCTTCAGATCTGAGATGTTCATCTCTTTAAAGCCTAATGCAGAAACCAAAACAAATCCTTCATTCATGTAAGTGCTATATATATCATTTAAACCTCCCTGTGAAATCATTAGTAGCATATTTTGGGGCGCTTGTAAATGATGGCATTGACAAGAAATGTAGTATTTTACAATGAAAAGAAAGAGAGTTGAGAGTTTCAAAACCATGTCCTTCTCAGAAACAAACCTTGGTGAGACATCTTTTCTCCAAAATTATACACAAGGATCCATGAGCAGTAAATTGTAGGATCGTTGTCATACTAGAAGTGGACACTAGGAATGGACAGATTCAATAAAAATGCCATTTGACTTCCACTGCAGAGAAACTGGATAGAATTTTTATTACATCTCTTCCCGAAATTAACAAATGAAGTAAGAGATGGGCATGAGCCAAAATCCAAGGCACAAACATGCTCCTAATTATGCTGAGATCTGGGCCATATCTTTGCATATAATTAATTTCTAATTATTATGGATCAAATAAAAAAATCAGGATTTGAACATAAGTCGGATGAAATTGTAATTCTCTGCTAGACTTTGGGAATTCTACCACTGTTTTTCGAGCACCTGCAGCATCATCCAGGGAAAGTTTCAACTTGGACATAACGCAGTCAGAAAAGAAATACAAAGATAAAAATTGAAGGTCCAGGCATGCCCCACGGCTCCATAAGGCTTGCACACTCAATATACACCAACCTCTGCAGTCAAAGGCATGTAGGTGAAATGGTTACCTCCATACCTGGTTCCTTTTGAATGCCTGCCTTAAATGATGGAGTACCCTTGGCAGAGACATTGACCTTATGCACTGCTCTAGAGGAAACTGTATCCTTAGGAAAAGTTTTTAACCATCTAGATACATACAGTGAGACAGATGTTTTAAAGGAGTTTTCCAAACTAAATGCACACTTTCTGTGGTTACAACATTTTTAGATACAAGCTTAACCTTTGCCGGCTCTACCAAAAATCCATTTAATTTGAAAGGTAACATTCTGTGTAATTCTTTTGTAAGGCTGACTAATACCCTTTGTAAATAAATTGGCTGTTGTATTTCTAATTGAATATATACTTAGAAGCTATCATGAAAATACATTTTGTAGACCTTCAACTCATGTAACTCGACAAAGTCATAACAAGATATTGACCCATTGTGCTCACTGAAAATGAAGTTTTCACGGCACAATAAATATTCAATGAACTAAGTAGTTTCAGGAAGAAGAGGTGCTCAATCAAGGGATTAAAAAAAGAAAAAAATCTAAGATCTAATTATAATGTTGCTGATAACAACAAAAACACAGCTGAGCCCACAGAAGTGCTGAAAACCTGACAATTAAGCTTTAATTATCTGACAAAACTCAACTCTAAATTGCAAGTATCACTGCTTAGAATCAGAAAGTAACATTTCTGTATTCTCAAGGTAAAATTGATGCCCCCTGGGAGATAACGACAAAATTCATTTGTGGGGAGCATTTAATTTCTTGTCATCAGCAAGGTGTGGTCTGTTAAATAGTTTATATTTTCATTTTGGAAGACCATAAGTGCAAGGAGAGATACTTTTTATCCCACAGGAAGCTTGTAATCCACCCCAGTGAAGGCATTATAGGCACACGGATTACAATGCGATTTCCAAAATCTCTGTGGTTGATCACTCCTGGGCACGTTCATGGCTCCTAAGTGGTAGAGCAATAGGCCTAAGACGAAAAACTTGCCATGCTAGCATTTTGTTAGAAAACAATGTTGGAAAGATATCTTTTAAAAAATACTTGGTTAGTCACAAGCACTGAATGCAAAATGTTACATAAACATTCCACAAAACACAGTGTACATGAATTACCAACAGCTTCACACACTTCAAGCCCCAGTTTCTAGAGAGAAGCTAACTATGTTCACTAACCATTTCTAGATCAAAAACTATCTTCTTTTGTCTGCAAAGTAAGGTTTTGCTCTTTTACTTTTTTTTTTTTCCTACTGGACTGGACAAATCCCTGACGACCACCCCAGACACACTTCAACAGTCAGAGCCCCAAATATTTCTTAAGATGGTAGATAGTTCATGTAAATTAGCTACTTACATTTCTCCTTCACCACGTGGCAAAAGCCTTTCTTTCCAGCAAAGTTATTTTATGCCTACAGCTGTAGTATATTCTGGTGACAGAGGAAAGAAAGGAGTGGTATGCGAAGAGACATATCACTTTGAGTGGAGCTCCAAGACAGTCTCCAGAAAACTAGCTGGTGTTCTGCATGACCGTAGCGGTTATTACTGGAGGAATTTTCCTCCAGGACCATTTGCCACATGGAACGGGAACTGGATGGCTGAGTTTGTCCTGTTTGGTGGGCCATCCATGCAGGCTGACAGGGCAGGTTTTGGGTGGCTTGTCCCTCTCACCCCTATGCTGCATTGCTACCTTGCTGCCCCATAAGGCTGCAGATTGCATCTCTGGGACACACAACTGTTATTCTGCAGATGTTTAAACAAATCAGACAGCTGCACAGCTCTTTCGTTCATATTGACGAGGAAGCCTCCACTATACCTTTGCAATAGTCTCACAGTATAACACAACAAAGATTTCCCTTAGAAATACGTTTATTCCAAGGTAGAGACCTGACTACGTTACATATAACAGCTACGTATGAGAGTTTTAAAAGCTAACTCAGCAGATCTCCAAGGAACATATTCCTCTTGATATTTTATGATAATTCTCTAAACATTTATACTTACTGTTGCACAGAAGCTCCAGTGTACATGGTCAGCGCACCTGCATTCCTGTTTTTCATAAATTCCTTCAGTCTCACTTATCAAGGAGTAAGTAAATTTAGAAAAGAAATGTACTGGAAACTCTTCTTCTCTGTGGTAGGCATGTACAGCTTTGCTCAACAGTAATTTGTCAGAAAACTATATATAGATACCTGGGAGATTTAAATCCTTCTTGCTTTTGCAAGTCAGCAGTTTTTTCTCTTCCCCACTTCATTAAAAGGACGAGATAAGGATATTTTCAATTACCAACTTTCCATGATTGCGGCAGTAAATACATACTATATATAGCTATTTATTTTAGTTAAACTTCTTTTTACTAAGAAGAGTTTATATACAGCTCTAATGTCATTAATTTATTTGTGGTGAAGACAAATGCCTTCTAATTATTTTTTTTTTTAAATGACCCTGGTTTTCCACAAAAAAAAACCCAAAGATTTTTTTATAGTTTTTAACCTAGGAGAAATTAATAATGAAAGTAAGTTAACTGCTTTTTTGTAGTATCTTATAATGTTCATTTAATATTTAGATTACAGGTAAAACATGCAAGTCTAGACATATAGCTAATTTAAGAAATACATTTGCAAGCATATCATTAGAAATACATAAATCATTTGCAAATCGTCTCCTTTAAGGAGATGCTCACACTGTCACTTCAGAAAGAGTCTCAGCATTTAACGTTACTGCTCCCCAGGCAACCTGGCTGTTACTGTCCTTTTCCCGGCTCTCAAATGCCTTGCAGCTAAGCTTGGAATTAGAAACGTTAGTGCTTCTAGTCCATTCAGTGCAAAGAGCACGTCGATCTTTGCCCTCTTTGCTTCCCTGTGCTCCAACAGTCTGTACCCATCTGTTAGAGCTTTTCTTATCTTATATTTAGAGTGCAATACCCTTTTGGGCAAGAGCAGCCTTTTTACCCCGTGTTAATTCAGCAATGGAGACAAGAGGGTCTTGACCCATAATGAGGATCCCAGGTGCTGCTGCAATAAAATTAATGGTAATGACTTTTTTTTTTTTTTTTTTTTTTTATGCTGTCAGCTAAAGCGTTAGAAACCTGCTTTGCAGTTTTTTGTGTTTGGAGTCCAAATCATGACAAAATATACAAAAAAATGCCACAAAACAAAACCTTGATGAATGTCAGTTTTAAGGTTGCTAGCAAAACTTTGGGTCTGTATGTGTGCAGTGTGGCATAGCTGTTCAATTAATCTCACCTCTGCCCTGATCTTCTCGCCTGGTCAGGTCTCACCATCAGAGAAATTCATGCTAAAGTCTTTCAGTACTTTATTTACATGGCAATTTCTAAGTCCTAACAGTAAGTATATTAACAGTCCTGACTCTGAATCCGCAAATAGATTCTCCTAGGGGCAATGAGAATGCTAATCAATACCTTAAAATCTCTGTAAAAAAAAGTACTCTGTAAAAAAAAAAAAGTTCTCTGTAAAAAAAAAATCTGTGTGATTCTGTGATTTGCAACAGCAAAATACAGAGAGGACTATAGCTTTTATAAAAGCGGTGAAATATGCTACACTTATTTTCATACTGCTTGTTTAACGTCCAGCGATCTGTTAGAGTGGGGCTCTTTACTTCTGGACTCCTCTTTAAGAGTTTTCTTTGCTTCTCAAAGCTGAGTAATGCAATAGGTGGTCCCTGAGAGTCGATACCTTCCCCACACCTGCCATGTCCCCCACTTCAGCAATCAAGACAATTTTCAGTAGCTTCTACCTGTTCAGATGCAGCCTCCCAACTTGGTAAAACATGGGCAGGTGCCTCAGCACAGAAGATATTTCCTTTAGTTGGTCTAACTACAAATGAAAGAGTAATTGTGGAATTGTAACAAAACCATGCCAGTTTTCACCCGCCCAGCCTGTGTAATCACATGGGGGATGATATGGCAGTATGGAGTTCAGTTCGGGTCAGTGTAGGCTGTTGCAGTCTACATGACATCCATTTCTCCTTGTCTTCTATGCTAATAGCGTCCACGCTAGTTAGGTAACAGCTAAGTATGCTAACCCTCACTGCAATCCTCTCCTTGCTTGCTCCATAGATTTTGCAATATCACTTAAGTCTTTTCCTCTGCATTCTTACCTAAGGAACCACTTGTATTACTTTCTGGACCAGGACCCTGGCCCAGTCAGGTAGCCATACAATAAACAGTATTAATACTTTATTTGCTCTCGCCTTGTCTTAATTTTGTAATTAAGTAACAAGTAACATCTTTAAAACGATTTTTTCTATGTGTCATTTGAATCAAGGAAGTCAAGATCCAAAGATATTTGGCTTTGGTGAGGGGAAAATCAATAATGGGGTATTTTGTTCCAGATTATATCTTAACATAATAGCAAAACAAGAATTTGCAACGTAATAAATACTTGATGTAAACAAGAAATAAAAAGTAAAGAAGAAAGCTAGTTTCTTAATGAGAGAGCATACCACGCGTTTAAAGTTTGTGTAATTTACAGCAGTTCCGAAATGAAACATCTGTCTGCAGGTCTGACGGTCTTTTCGAAGTACGTGACATAAGGAAATCCTAAGAATTACCATTTTTATCTATAGCTGTCTTAGATCTGACAATGAAAATTACTTAGAATAATTAGGTATAATTAGTTTTACAGAATCTGGCTTGTGTAAAACTTTACAGACTGTAGCATGCCACAACATATTCTCACAACTTCACATCAGTTTCTTTTGCTGAAAGTAGATACTAGTTAACTTTAAGCACTGTCACCTGAAAGTACAAAAGAAGCAAAAATATTTTCCAAGGTATGTGAAAATGGAAGAAAGCCTGGAAAGGAATAGTCTTGAATAGGAATCTTCATTTTGATCTGGAAATGATTTTCTATTCTGGTAGCAGGAAAACCCTTCTTTTATCAAGCACCTGCTCTGTTAAAGGGCAGGAGAAAGGATAAATAAATAGAAAATAGGAATATACACAAAGGATGTTTCTAGATTAAAAATGTAAGGCATGCTTGTGCTATAGAGGAAAAGAAAAGCAATTTTAGTCATTATGATATGTCTATGGAATGCAATATGCCATTCTAACACCCTCAGATCTCTACCTATGTGATGGGGCTGAAAGAGGTAGTCCAATCAAATATTGAAGCGGCTGCTGAAAAGATTTCAAAATATATAGCAAAGGCTTTGTGGCTTTAAACTAGATTGAGACATTGTAATTTGAACAGCCAATCTGTGAGCTGTGGAACCAGAAGTAGAATTTTCTGAGAAATCCTAACAAAACATCCTATTACACCAAAGCGTAATAGACACTAATGTTTTTGCAGACTGGTACAAAGCCCTCCGAGGAGGGTAGCGTAACCCTAGAACAAGCTGCCCAAAGAGATGGAGGCCTCTCCAGCCTTGCTAGTTTTCAGGGCTTGGATGGAGCAAGCTGTGTCTGACCCGATTTAGTGTTGGTGGTTGTCCCATTTCAGCTAGCTGGCTGCACAAAATAAACGCCAAATGTTTTCTCCAGCCAACATTTCTATGATTTGAAGTACAGCAGTTAAGGGTTAAAGACTGATGTAATTTCTAATTGGATGAGCAAGACTTATATGCACATTATTTGCATCTTTCAATAAATCATACTCTATGGCATTCCAATTACAGAAGTCATGTGGAAAGGTCATGGTGTTATTTTACCTCTTGGGAATATTGCCTCTAATGGGCTGTACACTGACCAGATTTTCCCCCTATGTATGGCATTGAGAATTTCTATTACAGCTGCAGAAATTGGTCCAGATACAGCTTTTCCACTGAGATAAGAACTGCATTGTGGAATTAATGAATTATTTGTAGTTAATATGCGCTTTGACGCAGCAGGACACTCAACTTTGTCAAATCTCAGGGGCTTCATCCAAACACCAGATTTTTACTTGTCACTTAAAAATTGTGCAAAATTTTTGTCAGAGGTGCAAAATATTGGAAATGTATTAATAACTACATAAAAACCTTACACTCCCTTTAATAAGGTACTTTCATCCCTACTTTTTCTGGGCTGCAAATCCAATGGGGTGTCTCAGTCCTGGGGTATTTTGTGATTGCTAAAATGGTTCAATCAGAAGGCAAGGTACGCTGTGTAAAGGAAAATATAGTTTAATCAAGGAACTGAGCCTGTAGAAAAGAACAGCAGGGAAGAATGGAAGAATAAAACCTACTAAGACCCAAAGCAGCTGAAATACAAATTAATGTTAAACCAAACGCATGGGAAAAGTTTTAGTTCAGTTCAAAAAACAACATTTTGATTTGGGAAAACTCCATCACAAAAATAGAGTTCTGTGTATTCAAATGCAAAATTGAATTATTTACACAAAATTAATTTCTATGGATATTTTAAAATTTAAATTTCTATTTTAATTCCTGGCAAGGTCTGGTATACACAGGTTTGAAGTGAGGGATATTAATAAAGAAAACCTTTCCTAGAAAGTATGTTTTACATATAAAGCAGGCAGAAAAGTAGGGCCAGGTTTTCAGATAAGCCTTTACGAGACTTTCATTTGTAAGTGTAGGTCTTTACCATTGTCAGACATGTTTCCACACACACTTCCAGCACATGTCCAGGTGATTACAGCCGTGCGTATAAAACCCCCTTGTAGCAGTTAAATTTCTCTGTGTCTATTCTAACAGACTGACAAAGGAGTGAAATAGTATGTGCCTCTGCTTGTATTGTACTAAAAATTGTGCATAACTATGATTCTCCGCAAACAGGATTTCCTCTTCAAAAACTGGATGAACTTTCCCTCCCTAATTATACTTATTCAAAAGTGTAACCCAATCAGCTAGAAGAAAAAGTTTTCTTTCATAAATATTTCACACTATAAGCTTGTTCGAATTGGGCCTCACATACAGTATTCTACACCAGAATTGTTTTAACCATTCAGGTTAAAACAGACTTTAAAGAAACATTTATCCAGCAGACTTTAAAGAAACATTTTGAAGTTGTTTTGAAACAAATATGTACATTTATTCACTATAATTTCTTCATGATTTTATCTAATTTATCTATTTTTTTTTCTTACAAGACTAGAAATTGTGAACCTCAAACATCAATTAATGGAAAATCTACACATTGTGTGTACAATAAAAGCGTTACTTTTACTGAGGAGTAAAATTCAAAAGGATTCAAAAAATGTTGTAAATATTTAAAAGCTTTCTAGTGTAAGGTATTCTCCCAGGGCTTAAAGTTTCTGTCTCAACTGCCTTAGAATACATCATCACTGTGAAATGCTTCAGTACTGTGGTACGTTGTCTTTTTCAAAGGATGTACAATGTAACAAGTGCTGTTTGTAATTATTTGTGAGATGAGTACTTTAAAAAGTTTCATAGCTTCAAAGCAATCATCTTCTTTTGGTTGTCTAGTTTATTGCTATTTATTACTCGTGTATGACATTCCAGGGGCCACTTATTTCATGTCAGAAATAACCCAAACTAGTTGGCTGAGTCTCTTAGATACTGATGCCCCAAAATACTTCACAAGAGTGGTAACCATCAACCATTTCCTTCATATATTAATTAGAAGTGAATTTTCAGCCCCCTCCCCCAACATACACAATAAAAAGCTGAGTATACAGGTATGTATATTCCACACAACAATGGACCAACGATACAGATACCCCAGGTCAACAGAGCATTATAATTAGTTTTACTAATTGAAGATGTCGGCACTAATGCATGACACAAATATATTTTTTTTTCTTAAAGTTGCCTAATAAAAAGCAGAAAGGACCATAGCTCCAAAATAACAGGTTCTGTTATAACCAATGACAAAAAATTAAGAATATCAATAACCAAAAACATATCCAAGCAGACTGAAGGAGAGATTAAAATCAGTCAGGTACAGAGATGACAGATTAAAATGAACTAATCATGACTAGTGAATGATGTCCTGTGCAATTTAGTCAGCATGAAGTTGTTTCCTCTCCTGCAAGGATTCATAAATCTACACATGCCGATTCGAACCTGATGGATGTGTGAATCTGGAGGGGTGAAACTAGACCAATATTTTATAGTAGAATACAGATTTCTTGGCCAAGAGCCTTGGAAATTTCCAAGTGCTCTCTCTGGCAGTGAAGAGGATCCACTTAGTTCTATCAGTGCAACAAAACAAACTGAACTGAAAATAGGCAAATAGTTATCTCAGAGGGTTCAAAAGCAGACTGATAATTACACAATTTTAAAATCTCATTTTTTATACTACTTTTTGTTCTGTTTTTTGAATGCTTGGATTTGGTAAAAACTGTTCCCATCACATCCAAAAATAAATGTATTAATTCTCTAACAGAAGGAAATGCTGTACAGAGACAGAGCTGGAATGATCTCGGACCATTAATAGTTAAGACAATTCATATCTAAAAAAGAATAATAAAAACCAAGCCGCTATCTCAACTTTGATAGCACCTCTTTTGTCACATTTAGCCATTTCAGCTGTTAAACTGCTTTGCAAATACTTCATGATACACGAATATGTACCTGTTTCTACAATACTTTGTGAGGATTAATATAACATGAAAATATGAAGAGTCAAGAGTTAACTAATTATTGCTTTAACAAATTATACAGTATATTGACCAAGAATGGGAGTAATGATGTTGATTCTTCCAATATGATTTCTACTATTACTTACTCCATGGTTTTACTGGGTCCAAGAGCACCAGAAACTCACTGACATATGTTATTTGAGGAAAAACTAGGAGATACACATACCTAAAAATAGCCTTTCTTCTGAAAAGTTAGCCTGAGTTTTAACCTGAATAAACGTACCAATGACGCAAATACGTCTTGTCAAGGATATGCTTAAATCTGCATCTTCAGAATTCTTGGCAAAATATCTCAGGACCTTAAGAAAGCTAACAAAGGCTGCCTCGCGTTTCCTAGCAGAATCTTGGAAAAAGCTTCCCGGCAGCAAAAACTTCCCAAGCTGTTGAAACATGAGAGAGTTAGAGGGCATTGATTTTCTTAATGGATATTTCAGCTTGATGCTGACTTACAAAATTCTGGTAAGACTGAAGCTACCAAGGAGCCACAAAGGACTTGGAAAGAATTTAGGAACCCAAGCTCAAAAGTATAACATCAACTTTTCTAACACACTAGACACCTACATTTTGGACAGTCTGCATCAGCCACCTTCTGCATCAGACCAGAAATACCATCACCTTTGCGTAATTAAGACCCAGAACATCTCTCCTGTCTGCACCCAGTGGGGGTCCTTCAGCCACCTTGCCCCTGCATCTAAATCCCCTGAAGGACTCAATGGGGAAGGTAGTTGTGAGCTCTTGTTCTTTGTCTCTCAGCCATCACTGTAATAGCAAATTTAATTGCAAAAGAGTATGTGGATTGCCATTTCACCTAATACCTCATTGATAAAAAGAAACGTGAAAGACTTCAGATATCTGTTCTCCTCAGCCTTGGAGACTCCAAACCTTCATCTCTAGATTCACCTGGACACTGAAGACTCTAGGTAGAGACTCAGGCATTGGCTATTCCTCTGTTGAAATCACATCAGTTTGGGAAGGAAAAAACTAAGCAGGACTCAAGGAAGAAAGGTGCCCAGAAAGCAAGCCAAGTGAAGTAACCCATAGACCAGGACATGGTGCCCTCTTAAAGATATTTGCCTTGTACCTGTATCTTCTGTGCCTTCGACACACGTTCCAGTGTCTGAACGCCATGCTGAAGAAAAGTGAAATTTGGTAACAATGTCCCTCTCTCCTTCTGTGACCAAAAGAAATCAGTGGCCTTTTGGTTTGTTCTTCACTAGAACAACCTGCTTCACATCTGTGCTCTAGATGGAGACAACCCCAAGCTGCTTGTGCAAACCCAGAGGAGCGCACGAACCGCTGCAGAAAGGGGCAATCCTTATTCGCAGAGGTGCAACACTGAGCAAACAGGTAAACTTTCAGAAAACTCAACACTGCTACATTTACCAGTTTGGATTAACACTGTTTGAGGGATTTCTATGTTAAATTCTATTACATGAAACATACATGTCATTCAGTACCTGTGAAAATGGCTTATAACTTCCCTGCAGCCCAGCGGGAGGCATACAAACCTCCAGTGAAAGGGCCTGATGACAAAACTCTATTTTCAGCATTTCCTACTGGTTCCACGCAGGTGCTATGTACCTCATTCTGTGCCTAAATCTGCCACCCATTGCCCTGAAAGCTAACTCGGTACAAAACCTTCACTGGGAGCCAGGTATCCCTTTAAAGGCTCTGACCACAAGTGTGTGATAAATGAAGTGTTGAGGGGAAGTTTTCTATTGCAGACCATGTGAAAGTACAGTGGTTCAGTCATGACTGAGTTCTGATTTTCAGAAGTGCTATAAATTACAAAACTAACAGAAGATGAGTAAAATCTTGAGATAAGAGTGGAGGTATTTTATTGAAATAAAAATTTAAACAACTGAAGAATAACCTTTAAAGTCCTGATTTGAAAGCTTCTCCCAAAGTAAACACATATACTTTATTTTCTATAAAAGCACAGTTTTTTGGGTTTGGTTTGGTTTGTTTTAAATTTTGCTTTGATAACAACTCCTCCATAGTCAGAATGCTGTAAGTGGTACTGTGGGTGGACTAATAAAAAGTTGCAGCTGAATTTCTGGTGGACAGGAAGGGCTTTTTTTCAAGACAATTACACAAATTATACCTGACAGCTTTGACTATCTAAAGGAACCAGCATCCTGACTCTTGGCCTTCTCCTAATCTCCTCACTACACTCAAAACAGCTGAGTTTCAACAGCTCATATGGTTCCCACAGAACGAATGCCTTTAGCAACAGAAAACTTTTTCAATATTATCTGTTTCCCGTAGAGACAGATCGAAAAGTCATTTCTCATATTTGATAAGAACTTGAAGGGGAATATCTCGGTATACACTAATTCAAAACAGCAGCCAGCAAACAAAGAACCTATGCCTAAATCTGATACCAGTTAAACCTATAGAAATGAAAGCCAATATGCTGAAGTCAATGGAATTAGAGTGGTAGGATCAGCCAAGAACCTCAACTCAGTCTAGCCCCTACCCTGTATCAGCTAACAGAAAATTAACCTTATTCTGCAGGTTGCTGAAAACCATGCCGTGTCTCAGGGAAACGTCTGTTTCCGCAATGAGAACAAATGAGGGGAACAAGGTGGAACGTAACAGAGAGCGATCTGAAAAAGCTAGAAGGGAAAAGCAGGACAAGGAGCATACAGCTGTCTCTGGCTGAGAACGACCAGTTCAGGAGTCATATTTTTATCAGATATTAGAGTCAAGCTGCTGCAAGCGGAACAACTCTTTCCTCAGATGGAAGAGCTTGCTGAGGTAAAGGTTTCTAGCACCTGAAAACAGTGACGATACTGGATATCTTCCAAATACCTCATGTATTATCCATTAAAATAGCAATACTAAAGCTAAGCAAGAGATCCAGATTTTAACACTATATTACACTGGTATATTTCCCAATGCCACCATGTCATGAGAGTTCATGAATAATATTCCCAGACACTGTATCTTTCTCATTGTGCAACCACATAGCTAAATTTGTGATTGTAACCATGTTTTTAAATTATTTGCAACGAGAACGTTGCCTGAACAAGGATGAAAAAATGAAAAAAAGGCTCATAATTAGGCCCAGAAAGAACAAAGCAAATACACTTTTTGGTTCTGGGTATTTTCATAGGGAGAACTTTATCACTCCCATTGCCCCAATCCAAATGCAAATTAAGCATCTCATTTATTTAAATTAGCCAGAGAAATAGATACACAGAAGCAAAAGCTGCTCCCACTAAAGTCAATGTTGTGAGATCTGGGCTATGGTGCATATCTGATGGCACAGCAAGGTTCAAAGTATTATGTTAACAGGACTGCAGCTTTAAAATATTTGCTTTAAGTGTTAGCAAAATCTTGGTCTTGAAATCTGTGCTGCAGGCTTTCTGAGGAAGCGCTAAATGGAGTAAGGAAGTTGCTAAAAGCTTTTTTCTCCCTCCGCCTCTCCCCCCAAAAATAGAAGCAAACATAAAAAGCAAAGAAATCTTTTTATTCCAGGCATGATTTTCCTTTCTTAGAACAAACCTGTTCCTATATTTCAGATGATGTATGCATTGCAGCATCCATACCCAGGGTACTAGTTTTTCAGGCGGACACCACCTGAGACACTACAGTGAAGAATAAAACGCATACTTTCCAAGGGGGAGACACATTCCTTTTAATAAAAAAAGTATAGGAATTCTATTTTTTACATTGTATTTTTGGTGCCACCAATTAGAAAACCCCTTAGTGCCTGGAATGAAATTTGTATAAGACCTATCGATGGAAACTTGAGTATCCAGTTTTGACATTAATGTAATAAAATTAAAAGTTTAAAAATTAAAACTGATAAATACTGATAAATAGATCATATTCTACTGCTTTGCCTGCAGTGAGAAATCTCTTACATGCTCTCCAAAATGGCGCAAAAAATTTCCAGTTGGGGCCTTCATATTATCCTCAGTGTCTTACAATAACACTACCTTTATTACACTCCAAGCAAGATCTCTCATATGCATTATTTGTTTGTGATTTATTATGATCTCCAGATCTCATTTTACTTTGCTTAGTCACTCATACCCTTAACCACACCTACTGTTCTCCCCCTGATATATTGCCTACATGGATGCTGTGAGGCGTAGCAGTCTGGTAACTTGAAGATTTCTTAAGGTGAAAAGAAAGGGTGGCTACATATAATCAGCTGTGTACCACCAGAGTAGCCAAAATTATAGCACACAGAGGGCCAAGCCTTAACTTCATTGTGTTTCACCAGCAAGTAGTTTGCATGTGGAGAGCAACAGAATTTGCACTGATTGAAGAAATTACAGAATCATATTTTTCTGCTCGGATATGTGACACATAAGCTTAAAGAGAAATTTTATCAGTGTTGAAGTGGTCTTTGCAAAACAGTGGCTTCATGTCAGGTATCTGGAGTTTTCTGAGCTCTTTTTTAAAAAATCGGTTTCTAATACTTTAACATTTTAAAAGTGTTTCCCTTAAAAAAAAAGGAAAAAAAAACAACAAAAAATCCCCAAAGCCATAAAATATTTAACTTAGTGCTAGAGAGAACTTAGAAATAACCATTCTGACAGATACAGAATTAATATCTCTAGGTGCTTTGCAGGATTCATTGCAGTGTAATATTTATTATACATTTATAGCATCTAAATATTTTAGAGACTATCCATGAAGGTGGTAAAATAGCTTTCCAGACAGAAGTGCAAAACCATACTTTTGGAAAAAGCCAAAAATAAGATCAGGCTGTAAGCTCAACAGAGAAGCCCTTTCGCCAGGTAGGAGTCTAAAGCCTCAGAGAACACACCACCAAGTGGTGCCTTGGCCCATCCATGGGGAGGTACATTGCCTGCAGCTGTCCAGGGAAGGTCACCGGGCCTCACATTGAGATGAGCCAGTGGTAAGAGGCTGTTAAGGAGCAGTTCCTGCCTAGGAAGCCCACTAGAAGATGATCAGTGCGTGATAACCCAGATACAATACTCTTCACTGAGACACTGGTGGGACTTTGTGAAATGACTCTGTTTCAGTTAAACTGGGATTTGTTCTAATGAGGTTGTTGGGACATTTGCTTATTACTGCCATTGCCCAAGAGACGACAAAACTGAGGGGTGAAAGTTAATGTTTTTGTAGCAGTAAATGCCAAGAGTCCCAGGGTATATAAGGAGAATTTCCTGAACGCAGCCTCAGCTGAGGGAAAAGGGAGAAGGATAAGCTGCGAGAGGGGAGTGCGGCCAGCAGCCCCACAGGGGAATAAGGATGCAGCCCATCCTCATCAATGGGACTGCAATGAATGCTTTGAAATCAGCTATCATTTGTGGCCTATATAAGATGACAATGTGTCTTCATAGCTTCTTCCTGCCAGAGACACTCTTCTTTCTTTTTTTATTATTATTATTATCTGGATTTGTTTTTCTGTTAGCAGTATTTGACCAATTTGTGCACCGTGAGCTTTCTTTGTATATTCTCCCCTACAGCTGCAGTCTTTTCTTTGAGAGGTTGGCACTCTATGAGGAGTTCAGAAGCAGGTCACAGACCTGGTTTACAAAGGGAGGGAGAAATAAACAGCCAACTAGAAGAATAAAAAGACTCCACAAAGCTTTCAGTAACCTATGGACAAACTGGACAGATGTATTTATTGGACTTTTTTTCTTCTTTTCCTCTTCCTGACCTAGCATGCTCACCTCATCTGAGGTCAGGCCCTTGTAACATACTTGTCATTTTTCCTTTAGACTTATAGCTATTAGGTGGTATTTAGATTGATGATAATGGGGTGAAGAGAGAAGAAAGAAATCAAAGGAGACAAGAATAGGGCATACTGCAGTTTGAATGCACGTCATGGAACCTTTGGTCACAAGTGTTTGCATCATTTCCCTCACCAAATATTTCTTCTGTCGGGAAACTCTATGTCACCATTACATACTCTTTGTTTATGAAAGAGATATGCATGTTCTTTTCCTCTCACAGACAACTTACATATTCTAAATTATTCGTATGTTTTTTAATCGTGTCTCTAGTACCTAATAGCATAAAGAAAACTAGTAAGGCTTACCCCTTCCTGTTAATTTATCACTGGCTTTGTTTCCTTTCCTGCTTCAGTGAACACATAATACATTTAGGCTAAAGGTAAATACAAGTAGAATTAAAAGACAGAATGCAAGGAACTGGAAAGAAAAGGGAGAAAAAGGGGTGCTTGATACTGGTATGGTATCTGAGATAGCAAAAGAAATACATCTCTACAGTAAAGCGAGAATGACCCATGTGGGAAGATGTGGAGTATCAGCTGTTGCACTAGCGGGCAATACACCTTCGACAGCGTACAAGTACCTAGTGATGCCAGGCTCCTGTACAAGGTATATTGTTCCCCCATCATATGTGGGTACAACCCCTAGAAATAATAATAATCCTTAAACAAAAAAAGGAGGAGCTTAAAATGCAGAGTCAATCTGGAACACTCAATGAAGACAGAATGAAAGCTGGGGTAGAAACTAAACATTGGATCAAAATTAAGCAGTCCAAAACCATCTCTCCACTGACAAACACCTCGTCTGCTGTCCAAAAGAGCATAAGCCTGTAAACTAGCTGTACAATATTTCCAAAGGTACTTTTTAACCTGACGGCATTTCAGGGCCTATCTGTTTCAATGTATAGTAAGGAATAATCAGCTCACTCGAGGGAATGCCTCTGTTGAAGAATTTGCCTAATTTGCAAAACCAGGATGAACGTTCTTGTCTACTCCTCTACACAGTCTATCTATCCCTTTCCTATCCAGATCCTCAATGTCCCAAACATTGACCCACTCTTAAAAATCTCGTTGTTTTCTACTTTTCCCATTATTTTTTTTCATTTTAACCCTCTTTTTCAGATTGACCTGAAATTCTTCCTTTTCACCAATCTCTTCCTTTTCTCTACAAACAGCACTAAATAATTTTATAAGAATAAACGAAAAAGGAAATAGAGGGACTTATACATGTGGTTTTATATATTTACATAGATATATACATAAATACACACATGTCCATATATATGTGCGTGTGTATGGTGGAAAGAAGAACTTACCTATGTCCCAGGTAAGGGGGTTATTCTGTTCCATCTCCCTTTTCCCTATGACATACCAAATGCAGGCCATCCAGTGAGCAAGCAAGGCAAACATGGACATGAGAAGCGTGAGAACAATTGTGCTGTGCTGGGAGTAACGATCCAACTTCTGAAGGAGACGCAAGAGGCGTAGCAAACGCACTGTCTTTAGGAGGTGGACAAGAGAAACCTGGGAGCAGAGGGAGAGAAAACAGCTTGTCAGCAGCTGACTTCTATCACACAGTTCTCTTGTTTCAATGAAAAGAAATTTTATCTTCTAAAGCTCTATGAATTTTTGCCCACTCTTCGTTCAGTTATATAGCTGCATGTTATGTTTAGGCTAAATCTTAAGACAGCAGAGAATAGCAAAGAAGACAGCTAAAAAAAATGTTTACATTTGCTGTGTACATACATATTTATGGTTTCTGATTTAAACCAAACAAACTTGAAATACTGGAAGATCTTTCATTTTGTCTTTTTTTTTCATGCAAAGTCTTCTTTTGGATTTAACTTAAAAATTTATGTTTGTGCAAAAAATGGATCCTTCCCTGCTCTAGAACAGAAACATAATTGTCAAACTGACCAATGTTCATGTGATTCCAATATGATACCATACAACAAACAACTTCAAGTACGCGCTGATTTTCAGTTTCTTCTAATAACCAAACAGTAGGCCTAACTCAGCTATGTATGAGATGAAACCAGCTGAATAATTAAGCCTGGAAGAGGCAATAACATAGAACAGATATTTTGCAAAACAAGGAAGCAGAGAAATGAGGGGATACTCAGATTTGTTCTTCAAATTTAGACCTGTGTTTGGGGGCCTGGGCACACTTGACTGCTCTGCACTAGGTTGGAGTCCAAAAAAAGCTTGTATTAAAACTTCTAACGCTACTTAAATTCCTCACCTAAAATATTATTTCCTTTCAAGTGCACTTGGCAAAAAGAGCACCTGATCTGCTCAGCACCCTAAGTATACATCAGTTTATGAAGTATATGGGCTGTGGCCTTAGAGGAGATGCCGCAATACACAAAGTGAGGAGTCCCTGGATGACCCCATCCCTTCCAGAACATCCTACATTCACACCAGAGTGTGTGCACAGCTCCCAGTTTTGCATGGAATATACTTGTCTCATGTTTCAGCTGTTGGGTAGACTTACAAAACAATATGCAGATTAACATCCTAAATATTTTTAATTTAATTTTTTGAAGATTAAATAGGTATAATTTTCATTAACAGAAAGCTTTTTTCCCCCCTTTCATTAATGAGACATTAGGATTAATACCTACTTGGTACCTGGGTGATACAGGATACATGCATCAGCTAGAAAAATAACATCAAACTTGACATGTCTGCCCACAGCCTTCCCAGAACACAGTAATGAGCTTTCTGAAAGTCTAAAAGCACAGCTCAATCGACATCCTTTAGCTTTTGCTAATCCAGAATAACCTGAAGCTAAGCCTTTCTGTTTCTGTTACCAAAACTGATAATCTGAAATCTGAATTTTACTGGTGCGCATTCACTAACAGCTAGGTCCAGGTTGACTGACAAATTCTGTAACATGGGGTATTTTAGATTTATTCATGAAGACTTAACAATTCATTGATTTTATTTCAGTCTCAGGAATGCAGTAGGTGGGAAACCTGTAAAAAAGGAAATAAAAAATCTACAAATAATCTTTTTTTTTTTCCACTATAGTTTTGATAGTGTGTGAGCAATTCTCCCACAAGCTTCTTCATACAGTATTTACTGCCCATTATTTCTTTTTTTTTTTTTTTTCTGCAAGAACCTTTACATTTTTTCTCATGTCTGTAGTAGGGGAAAAAAGAAAATCAACAAAAACATGACACCTTTTTAAAATACTTTGAAGTTCACTGCTGTCAGGAATAAGATTTGACATTAGAGCACACAAACAATTACAAGGTCTTCTCTTCTTGCACTTCTTTTATCCATCTTATGTCATCTACAATAAGTCATTGAAATTAGTTATGTCTGTGGCCTTAAGCACAAGAATATCTTCAAGTCTGAGGCAGAAGGCTGTAAAATATTTGAATCAATTGCTATATTTGTATTAATATCATTATATAACTATTAAAATAGAATTATTTTAATTGAATGCCATGCCACTATACCAACTGCCTCTTTTTTCTGTGGTAATTAATTTCCCAAAGTCTCCTTTTCTTCTCTCTCATCAGCTTGTTTTTACCAAGTGTAGTTTTGTTGCAGTCTTAACGTAAAGGGATCCCTATTCATGACTGACTCTTCAAGATCTTGTAGTAATATAAACTTAGAGATGATTGTATATATAATGATTATACACGTGCTATGGCCTTCACATTGGAGCCTTTATCTTTACATGGGTGCTTATGTTCAACCACATCACAACCAAATAATGATAACTTAGGTGAAATTATTTTTTATTAGATTCTTACAAATAAGGAATTTCAAAAGGGCTGTTACAATAATAAGTGTGCCCTGCCAGTTATCACTTGTGACTAAATTCTGACCATTTTTATTAAGTTACAGAACACTGACAGGTATAAAAACAGTGACATTCTTTTTAATGTGGAGACATGTTTTGTTTTAAGACCTAAAGATCATCTCATTTCAAAATAATTTCTGCATAAATTTGGACACAGATGTAATTAATCATATGTAATTGCACTGATTTTTCTCATTAGTCATGCCAAACACTCTTCTTGTATTGTGTCCAATATGTCATTGGAAGAACTGAAATGCCACCAAGCAGCTTTCTTTCCTATGTCACAAATTTAGAAAGACAAAATGAGGAGTCAGCACTCGTACTTGTGCCTGCATAGATTTTGCTTTGCCCCCAGATACAAAACCATCTAAATTTTCCATTTGGTTAATCATTTCAGACTAGCTGTGTTAACCTTTTTCTGTCAAAATGACAGAGACAGAATTTTATCTAAAACTAACGCAAACTCAATCATAGCATAGTGCTGAGAAATACTGAGAAATAAAGTTGCTACAAACTGAAGTGATGAAATTCTCTGCTTGGAAGAATCATCAACTACAGCAAAAAAAGAATTAATAAGGAATCATGGTAAATTTTAAGAGATTACTATTGGCAGGGATCTTTAATCCTTTTTGTCTGCTTGGTTAGTTGGTTTTCCTCAAAAAATGATACTCTTGCTCTATAACCACCAATAGTTACTCAGAGAGAAGCAGATTTGGTCATTATAATTAGTGCTTAATGGCCTGTTTTTTTTGCTTTGACAGCATTTTGCACCACATTTCCACAGACTAAGGGATCATTTATGTCAGATGAATATAAGCATGGAAGGATCTGGGGTCTCATCAGGCACTGAGGTTAGGCAGGAACGTGCCTGAGGTCTCAGACCTCTGAAGAGTGACACAGTAGAGCCAACTCATACAGTTTCACTTTTTTTTCTTCAAAATATCTCCAGGGATGGTGACAGACCACAGCTTTTTCACGCACTCTAACTCCACAAATCTCCAACTGGAGGATGACAGTTATGTGCCATACATACATAGGTATGTATGGCACTATACCTATAGCTTCCAGAATTTAGAGCATCCCTAAAGGTTTGGCCTTTGTGCCGGGGCCTGAACAGCAAAGGAGTGAGATGCTCCCTGATGCCCCTTCTCACCGTTCTGTTGAGGCAACATCTGAGAGTCGATGGAGTGAAAATCTGAGAACAGACATGAGGAAATGGCTTATTAAATCATAAAGTCTGAAAACAGTGGAATGTGATTAACACCTCCCCCCACCTCTTGAAACAGTTGATAGTCATTGTTATCTTGAGGATCACATTAACAGTTGCCAAGTCTTGGCACGATAAGGAATATGATATAGTAAGGCACTGTGTTGTCACTGAGGAATCATATAGAGAACAAACTGACTGAGTTTGCTGGGGTGTAGACTCCCGAATTCTGGATTTGCTCTCAATTACCAGAGAGAAGAGAGGGTTGGCCCTCGACTCTACTGTGTAGTGGTCTTGACTATGTAGCAGCTAGCCACCAAAGTCAGGCCAAAGCCAATGAAGGAAGCGGACTGGACCTTGCAAAAACTTTTAACAAGGCATTTAACTCCTGGAGCATCCAGGGAGCTGTGCCGGTAGTCAACGTTAATTATGAGATCAACACAGCTATACATTGTTTATTACTTGGGCCTTATTGTTAGGGCTTAATATATAATTAATTATCGCATTAAGGATCCACTGGTAACAGAGAGACATTTCAATGCCCCTGGATATTCTTAGTCACCATATTAGCAATCTTATTAAGGGAAAAATGGTTTAAAAGTACAATAGATAGGAGATGTGTATCAATCATACTGTAGTAGCATTTTTTAATATTGTGACATTTTAACTGTAAAGATAATTATTGGATAATACTTAATTTTCCAGAATTCAGTAGGGAAATCATAAAAGTCTTCCCAGTTAAAAAAAAAAAAAAAAGAAAAAAAAAAGAAGAAAGAAATATCAATTTTGTTTTTTTAATTTTCTCTTGAAGGAAAAGATCAGACCTGGTTCGGTCAATGAAAAATTCTTAATGGAAATTAAAGCAACACAGTTATGCTGGCTGTTTGGTTTTATTGTAAGCGATAAACTGAGACAGTAGTGTTTTTAAATAGATTACCCGCTGGTTATAAAAAAACAGTGACTGAAGAATGTGAACTATTAACTGTCTGGTTTTAAAAGGTACTGCACTAGCATCGGATTGACAGTTCTTAATGTAACAAATGGAGTGAAAAGGGAGATCGCCGAAGGAAATGGAACTAAATGATAAAACCAAAGAAGACACATAGAAGGCTTCCTGTCTAGTGTTTTTCTATGCTTTTTTCTAATATGTGTCTGTCCTATCATCTATATACTTGTCTGTAACTCATATTTAATGAAAATGAGATTGAGTGCATCTGTTCATAAAAGATCAAAATTCTGAGAATTAGAAAGTGGACAGCTTAAAAGCCTAAGTCTCTTATGTGAAAAATCCACAAAATTGAGAAACCTCTGCCAACATTTTTTTCCAAAATAAAACTTTCTGATTTTGGGGATGTGGGGGTGTGTGGTGGTTTTTTTGTTGTTGTTTATTTGTTTTGATTGTTTGTTTGTTTTCTTAGTAGATTTTTATTTTATTAAATCTAATAGGACTATCAACAGAAAAACCTTTGTCCTAGCGCAAGTAAACCAATACAAATGTAAACCATGATGATTGTGACATCACCAAACATTAGATCCACACCTTTTTCAAAGCTGCTTAAGTACTTTGTCATTATATTCCTAAAAAAGATGATTTGAAACCAAAGCCAAAGTTAATGACAATTGTAAGTACTAGATATTAGAACACACAAAAATTGGTGATCATGCTGTAATTTCTGCACCAGCATACAGAGGTAAAGAGAAAGAGATCCCCAGTTCAGTGAAGAATGCTACTATACCAACCATAGCAATGATTTACTTTACCACAGTAACAATTAATGAATCTTGAAAAATTTAATTGAACTTATGCAGCATGAGAGAGCAAAAGCTATAGGGACATGTATTTGAGTACAGTAAGTAAAAATGAAGCTAACATAAGCGCAACTGTTTACAAAGTAAGGATAATTGAATTAAAAAACATGGTACATATGTGTCTTTCATAACAACGAATGGCCACTTTCACACCCAATCCTGTAATAATTTTAATCAACATGTACAATTACATTGTATTCCTTCTTTCAGCATCCAATGTGAAAATACTCTACAAAGCTGAAAAAGACACCAAGGTATTTTAGCTCATTCAGTTTTAGCCTGGAGAAAAAAAACCCAAACAAAAAAACCCCTCTTATAAAAAGAACAATTAAAAAACACAGGTTAGTACTTACCACAGTGACGTTGAAAGCATAAAGAAGATCAAAAGGAAGTGCAGCAATTAAATCAATGATAAACCAGGTAGTCACGTAGTGGATACAAATAGATCTTGCTTCAAATATAACTTGGCCAGACTTGCTGACATATGTTGTTCGGAAATTTAAAATAATATCTGCTTGACAAAAAATGAAAAGAATCAGAGATAGTGATTTCTTGATTCCTGGGGATAACACCATAACACTGATTGTTTTTCTTATGCATGACAAAAACCAGATGAAGAATCCTATACAGAAACAAATAAAACATAGTGGTAAGAGATCCACATACACAGAGTTAAAGCAATTGATGCACAAAGTTTTTCTTTGTAAGGTATAAAAAGAATGTTTAAAACACTTAAAATTCACTGATTTCAAAGGTAGCTTGAATTAAAAAAAAAAACAAACCACCAACAAAAAAACCCAAACCACATTACTCTTTAATCGTACCAAATATTGATAGAGTATTTTTCTTAACGACAAATGAAGGTATGTTGTGCATAAAACACATTTATGTTTCGAGATAAAAAAAAAATAAATCATTAATTACTTTATTTAAAAGGAGTAATTGAAACTTTCTTTTTGTGATAACTGTCCAGCACAGAGAACTAATGTCATCCTCAAGGATAACCACTTGTTTATCAACAGAAAATTGCTGAACTCTATTGAAAAACAGCTTTTGGGCTATGGTGAAGATATGAATTGCTTGGTGGCTTGTGCATTTTGCGTGTTCCTATCTAACATTCCAGGATAAGCGTCTTTCAATATGAGTATAGTTTTGACATGTCCTGCCAAAACACATTAACACTTAAAGAAAAGCTCAGGTCTTGACAACAGTCTCAATTATTTTCATGTCCTATAAGACAAAGACTATAATCTGTCCTCGAGCTATGCACCCGGTTTCTACCAACATTAGCAGGAACTACTTGTGCAAGTTTTACAATGTCAGAAAAGAGTGCAGCCAACCATCAAGGCTGGTGTTTTACAGCAAGATAATTAGCTGGCTGCCTTGCAAACTCTAATGCCTCACGTTGAAGCCCATCTCATAAAAGAGAAAGACGTGATCCCAAGTGTTAGGAAGACATTCAGAGTGTGATTGACTTTTTTCTCATTAGAAAATAACAACCGCAGGGGGATGGTCTTGGCAGCCTGAAAGCCAGTGGACTTGCTTTAATGTCCAGGTTATGAGAGGCAGCTTTCTAGATGCTAGTCCAGTCTGTAACAGACTTGTCAGCTGTGTTATCTGTAATCTAGGTAGCCCATTCTTAAGTGTTACAAGGCGGGAACCACATTCCCTGTGCGCTCTACCTCTGTCTATGGCAGCAATGGCAGCACTGACTCCCTTCTCTCTGCCACATGATGCACAAGAGGATACGCCTTCATTTGCCTCTTCTACACATTGCTCTTTTAGGGAGGTGCCAGCAGGAGCTGCTCGGGGCTGGCTTCGCACCGTCTACAGTACAGAGCGTGCAGATGTCTGGGAAGTGTTTCCTGCCCAAACAGATGTTTCTTACAGCCTCTGTGGAAGAGGAGGTTGAAATGTCAAATGGAAGCACCTGCAAGTGAAATTCAGGCTCTTGGCCTCCTCTTTGCCTCTCGCAAATGGAAATAAACACAGAATGTATGTATTATTTCAGTCTATTAAAGGGATTTGTTTTCTCTTTGGATGCAGATATTTCCTTTCCTCACAGCTAGTTGCTTGTGTGCTATGTAAGCCTGCTCCAAATCAGCACATTCCTTGGGAAAAAAAAAAAAAAAAGCTTTGAAGTCCTAAAAATGAAGCATATCTCAACTTTTGTCTCTCCATAGTTAAAAACATATTGAACACTAACAGTACTAGCATTGTAATTTGGTTTTAATGCAAATCAAGTTAGAAGTAAAAAAAGGGTAGTAGTAGTCAGAATACTAGTAGGAGTAGTAGATGTATCTGCTCTTGGTTTTGTAGGCAGTATCTGGGGCCAGAGAACTTTTCTTCCTGCTATACCCACATGAGAATGACTGCCTAATTTCCAATATACATTTTATCCTGCAATTTTCAATCGGCATATGAGAAATGTCTGCAAAAAACAGCATGCATGAAAAAATAGACTCCCCTCAGACAGTAAAATTGAAGGATAGTTTTTGTAGAATACGGCACGCAAAGCATTGCTACCACTAGAGTCATAAAAAGATTAGTGGGTGAGCTTTGACCTATTTGCAAGCTTTTGTACAATCTAGACAGGAAAATGCAAAAATGAGCATGAAAAGGTTTTTTTTCCCCTGTGGTTTATGAGAAAATCAAGAATTTTAAAAACAAAAGTTTATGCTTATATGGAACATGTACACTGAAAATGGAATAAGTAAACATTTATGCAGGTCTCTTTAAATGAGCCAGATTTTATTACATTTTGGTTGTTAGGTATATTTCCCCTTTCCCTATTTTTCCTATTTACTAAGATTTTTTTTTTTTCCACTTTTCCCCATGTTTTCTCTCTTTTTATTGAAGTTTTTTGTTTTCTGTGCCATTACTTCTGAATAAAACATGCTTTGGAAATGACACTTTTCAACAATGCTGTTAGTATAATGGGGACAGTCAGTAAAGGAGACTACTGTAAAGCAGAGCAAGAGAAAAAGTATCTGACCAGGTTCATCTTAACTGAGTAAATGAACTTGATAAAAAACAATCCAATACATTATAAAAGCTCAATGGAAAATGCTGCCTCATTGATAGAGCATGGATTGCCACTAGTCTATATTAAAGCAATTTTTCATTTCCAGAATTTTAGTTTAGAATCTTTTGGTACTTAAAGAACATTAAAAATGGAAGTTGCTTGACTCTCAGTATACCAGGACAGCATTGGAGAGTGGTACCTACAGGATTCAAATGCTCAGGGCTAGCGTTGCATATGTTCTGCATATGCAGATCCAGTATTTTGTAACAACTTCTTTCTCATGCCTTATGAACACAAGTACTCAAACAGAGCAGGCACACAATCCATGCAGAAATTACTGTTGAAGTTCTACAACAGAGTTTACACTATTGTTCTTGCAAAGGAGCTTGAAAATTAAAGCCAACCACCAACTAACTTCACCCAGTTGCTTACACTTCGTTTTAAATATAACGGAGTAGCTGACACTCAGATGAATTTCTAACTCTTATCCAGGTGTGAGCAGGAGATCTGCTGCAGTCACTCAGTATCTATAACTATTTCTATTTTAAGAACAGCAGTATCAAACTTTGATTCCTTTAGCAGATTGATAGAGATGTTTTCCTCCATGTTTGCTGTGATGTGCTGCTTGACCATTGCAATGATGGAAGCTATGAAGAATTGGAGCTAAATATCTCTAATTTTCTAGGGCACATGGTACAAGAATGTTTGCCTAAAGCACTACCGAATGTTGGTATAATGTGTTACAGAAGTGTCAATTTTAACATCTTGTTTAATTCTATTCAGATTTGCATTGAGATACCCATTTTGAAATTTGTATTATGTTTGATGATGCTCTGAACCACAAAAGGATCTGATGAAATTCATAGCTGCTATGAAACAGTCATGTTTCATTATATAGACTCAATTTCTTTCTTCCTCTTAACTGAAAAAAACCTCAACCAGGTTTCAAAGTTTCATCGCCCTAGAGTTTTTCTTAAAGTTTTTGTAACATAATCAGAGAAGCGTTTCTATGACAGGTCAGCTTCTATAAAATATCAATTAGGTTTTCATTTAACATGTAGTAAGATAAATGGATAAATGCACATTTAATAAATTTTGTTGCCATATGCATATTTTTCATATACATAATCCTCACCCTTAAAGAAAGGATAATTCTGTCTCATATATTCACAATTTTATAACAAATAAATGTTAATACCTCCAGTTCTAAAACATTTTGGTATTTTGTGTACTATTTTCAAGTTCTTCAGTGTACACAGCAGAAATGGTTTTTCTGCTATATTTCATCTTGTCTTTCACTTTTATGGCTGTTCTACTTTGCCAGTGAAACATGGGCACAAACAATGAATGTATGCTTTTTTGCAAGGACAACTTATGCCCACAAAAAGAGAGGCAGTTACTGAAAAATATCATCTATTTGTATTATGTAGGATGATAAACACAGCATAAACACACATCCTTCAGTTTCGGATATATACTGGTTGTTCTATATGCTTAGTAATAAAAATTCCTAACAGTTCATAAAAACAATAACTACCTAACATGGGATTAGATATTCTGTGGTAATTTGGGATAAATTAGTGTTGCAATCTATTTTAATGGTGGGGGGAAGTTATTTTTGACTAAAAATAAGTTACTGTTTGGATCTGGAAAACACGATCCTACCATACATACATTGACACTGTGAAAATATGACATAATCCAAAATGTGCACTTGAAAGTGTAAAAGAAACTTTTTTGAAAACCACAAGTGCTTTAGCAACACATAAGTTGGGAACAAATTTTAAGCACGAATCAACATTCAGGACATTAAGGAAAAACAATAAGCCTTCCTAGTTAAAAAAACCAAATCAAACAAAAAATGTCACAAAACTGTAAGACACAAAATAACCCATAAAATGTAAACAAAATGCAGAAAGTATCAGTGACTATCAAAATTACAAGTTTGAAAGCGCAAACAAAAGATAATTAAGTTTAAATGGCTAATAAAACTGACGACATCTGTAGAATATTACAGTCCACGTACTTTCTAAAAAGAAGAAAACTAAAACTCTGGCTTTGGAATGAAGTAGGGAGATTTATTACTCTAAATGATGCTACAGATGGCACAGAAGCTTATCATATAACAAAGGAAGCATTAGACATTTCAAGGAGATTTTTGAAGACAGAGTTCCACCTAATATTCTAAGTGGAACTTGCTGCGAGCCGCTTTCTGAATCACCAGTATTAACTTCTAATAAAATCTCAGAAAATTGGAAAAATGTCAAGGAAATAGATTTTGCCATGATAATTTTAATAATTCAGGGGGGGGAAAAAAAAAACAACCAACACTAAAAGTGATGATCCAGAAAACAAGCTGTTTCAAAATGTTGTTGCTATGGGTTTATTTGTAAACAAAACTGTTTCTGGAGGATTCGTCTTGGCTGATTAAGTTCAGAGTGATACAGTAGTTTTTAAGAAAGAAGATGGATGACTGTGGCCAATACAAATCCAAACATGAAATGGGCCATATATCTCCATATAATAGGCAAAACACATCTAAGACCCAAGAAGGAATATCTGTAGATATCTGTAGAAGGGGAGATTCTGGCTTGGAAAACAGATGCACCAAATGAGATTTTTATAGCTGAGGGCAACAGTATGGGCGTAGTAGAAAGCTATAGCAAAGCAGAGAAAATCACCTGGGAACAGAAAACAGGTCATGCTGTTGGTGAAACAACTACAGCCACACAACTCGCAGCACCCACACCTCAAGACAAATGAAAAGAGAAAAAGAAGAACTACAAAAAAATACCTGGAGTTCACTTTACATGATGTACTACAGTCAACTTTCTTGGTTTACTCAGCTCCAGAATACTAACAGGAGAACTGACTTTTACTTGTTTTCATCCACTGATAGGCTCATTAGGCAAAACAGGATACACAGGGCAGACATTAGGTAAATATATTTTGGAAATCAAATGTGGCTCAGCAAATGAGGTGTTGAACTCACATCATTTGGATTCAGGTTCAACACTGTCATACTAAAGATACCTACGTTGCGTGCAAGCACACAACACTTAGATACATGGACTCATGTAACTTACACGCATGAGGTGAATTTATATCTATATCTGCTAGGGAGAAGAAAGGCAGGTTTGACTGTGATGATCATCCTTTGCAGCAATGAGTTACTCTGTTTTTCCCTTAATTTCATAGCCTTGGGGGCAGGGGTATGTGTTTGATTTGCATATCTTCCTACGTGTTCTTTAGGTAGCTATACACCAAGCTGGGTAAAGTCAGATCTTCTCTTCATTAATTTCATAGCCTTGGGGGCAGGGGTGTGTGTTTGATTTGCATATCTTCCTATGTGTTCTTTAGGTAGCTATACACCAAGACTGGGTAAAGTCAGATCTTCTCTTCCAGCCTGTTAGCTTTCACACTCAAAAAGCCAGGAAGCAATTTTTTTTTTCCACACTGATACACTGCTGAGGGCAGACAGAGAATCAGCACAGAGAGAGGATCATGTTGGATCATTCCTTTGAGGTATTGGAAAAGATTTCTTTAGGATGCGTTTTGATCAAATGCCCAGTTCTAATGCCAGATCTGGGTCTAGAAAAGAGTTACTTGCTGTCTTATGCAGTTTGAGGCTAGACAGCATGCTAAGATCATTTGACATACACTAGTTAACTTACACCCTGCTAGTAGTGGATCTATGGTATTTCTGACAGTTTGGTCTCCGTCATTCCCTCCCTTTTACCCAGTAGAGTTGAGTCTCCTAAATTAATGAAATTTTGAGGGAAGTTCTCATTGTTTTGGCACAGTGTTGATCCTTCAAATTTTGCAAGATTTAGTGCAAAGCCTTAACAGAAAGTGACCTAGATTCATATCGGAGGTTATCTTGTTCCATGGATTGAGGTCTTGCAGGTTATAATTGGTTCATGCTTTAAGAACTACTGTTTTCATTCAACAAAATCCTCAGGCTGAACAGAACATATAAGCAAAATCTGAGATCCAAAAATTTTAGATTAGATCCCCAAGTAGCCTCAGCTGGCCCTGCATTCTTCAAGCTACAAAAATATTCTGGAATTTTAATTAATACAATTAAGACGTGAAATTAGCATGATTTCATATGGTTCGTAATGAGCAAGGGGGTCACCAGCTCCACAGGTGCTTAGTAGAGTTAGTTGGTTACTATTCACATTTACAGATCAGTATGGTAGCACCAGCCACATAGATAACTGCTTCATGCAGATTTGCTTGATATAGGTAAGAAAGAAAGATCAGGATATTTACATCACTACTATTTTGAAACTTCTCATTCTCATTTGTCTCAGAAACCTCCAGTATGTAGTTATCGAAGTTAGAAAAAGGATTTGCTTACTTATTGCACATTAGCATCGGAGAAACAACTAAAGCTTTATCAGAAAAGGCGATAAATGCTTGCTTTAAATTCCTTTAAGCCATCCAGTACACCAAAGGCTTATCAATGTGTGTATGGAATTCAGCGTTAAAGATTGAAGAGATTAGAAGTTTTTCTGCACAGCACCCCTTTCTGCCTTCCTATCAAAGCAATTTAGGACAACAGCCTCAGATAACATTTATATATAAGATTGAATAGCAAATGGTAAGTGCTTCTTTCTGCAACCGACTCATTAGATAAAAATCCAGAGGGAGGTAGGTGAGTGTGATCCATCTTTTATTTCTTGAAAGCTTTCTGAGCTATACTTGGGTGTAAACAGTTTCTTCATCTGGGCAATCTTATTTACAGCTTAACTACTAAAGTACTTACTGAGAAAGCTGTAAAGGAAAAAAAAAAACAAAACTAAAACAAAACTCCTGAGGCAAGAAACTTCTAAAAGCACAACAAAATATTTAACGCAAATTGAGAAATGACCATTTCTCCTGAAAGAGTTTAATATTTTTAGGAATTATGTGTTCCATGGCTTGCTGTTTAAAAAAAATAATCATGTTTTCTTGTCACCAATACTTTGATCAACTAAAATGGTAAGCAAATTGAGGCAACAGAGTAGTTAAACATCAAAAAACAGTACAAGAATCTATTCTGAAAGTAGTCATGAAATATTTAATATGCTATAAACTGTTTGTGTATCTTACTGAGCACTAGCTTCTACCCACCAGTGACATTAACTTATCAAATAACCATTTGAAAATTGAACACAAGCATCAATATTGTAAAGCTTTTGAGATTCCAGACAACTGCACAGCGTCAAAACTATTGGTTTTCTTTAGTGGTGAATTTGTGTTCCAAATGCCCTGGGATGAAGTGGGCTTTAAGATTTTGTACAGCAGGAAGGGCAAAAATTTTACAAATTACAGTTGCAAAGCAGGCAAGAGGGATATATAAGAAAGATGAGGGACAAACTGTTGCAATAGGACAATGGGTAATGGTTTTAAACTAAAAGAGGGTAGATTTAGATCAGATAGAAGGAAGAAATTTTTTACAATGAGGGTGGTGAAACACTGGAACATCTTGCCCAGAGAGGTGGTAGATGCCCCATCCCTGGCAACATTCAAGGTCAGGTTGGATGGGGCTCTGAGCAACCTGATCTGGTTGAAGATGTCCCTGCTCATTGCATGGAAATTGCACTGGATGACCTTTAAAGGTCCCTTCCAACCCAAACCCAAATTCTATGATTAATCTTTGAGCTGATTAAGCATACGTGAAGTGACTTTAATATCTTTGGACAAGCAGTGAGTCAAAAGTTTTCTACAAGAGGTATATTTGAATATATTATCTTTAAGTATGCTGTAACAACAAACTTCAACCCGTGCAAGCTTTACACTTAAAGCTCTATTGATATGTTTGTTTCAGACTGGGACAAGAACAACAATCTCTTTGCTGTTGCAGCAGCTCTCATAACACAAATCATTAATAATAAGTATTATTACTACAGAAAAAAATAATCTGAAGTTACCTGCAATTTTTTTTCTCATGTAAGCTAGAAAAGCATCATTTTAAATGATCTTGCAAGCTACATAGATCATGCCACTTGCTCAGGAAAGCAGAATAGGGGATTTAAAAAATATCTCTGACACAAGAAATGTCATTAAAAGTTACCTAAAACTAAAGCAGGAATAACAGCAGATAATATCAAATTGGTTGACTCACTACACTCTGTGCTCAAACACAGCACACACGTATCTAAAATATCATCTTTATACTTGATGTAGAGAGGAAGGAGAGGGTGAAACCTCTGTATTCTTGCCTTCACTATGAAAATAGCTGGGTTCTTATTTCAAGTTAGATAACTGAGTTTAAGTTAAAATTAGACAGCAAAAAGTCAGAGTTCAAGCAAATTAAAGATCAAAATAAAGTCTAGACTATCCTACTGATTTTAAAAAAGGCCCTTAAGTCATGTATAAACAACAAGGTGCCTTTTTTCCACAGATTTCTGCCCTGTTTCAGCATAGATACACCTGTTTTGTTAACAACGCCCATGCATTTTAAGCCAGCTGTGACCTGTGTTGTAGACTTTTTCTCCTTCCCCGCTTATTGCTGTGCCAATGAACCTGTGAGCTTAACAGAAGCAAAGTGCATCGGTCCTCAAAGCAGTAAGTAATTTTGCTGCTGTCAAACACAGGTAAACCTGACCTGGCAGCACTCAATAGGGAGAACCCAACATCTCCAATTTCAACAGGTTTGGAACAAGCAATCATATCACCTATGCATGCACACCCCGCTGCCAAGATTCAAATAGAGTATTTTTTTTTTCAGTTATTTCAGCTCTAATTTCCACACCCACATAGTGCAGAATCACTTCTTACAAAGAAAAGTTCAATGGCAAATCAATGGCCAATCACCCTCAGAAAGATTGCTCTGCCTAGTCCCCTCAGCCAAACTTCTTACCTCCCTATCCCCTCACCTTCTCGTTTACACGCCTGCTGCTTTCACTCCACATCCTCTAACACTACCGAGCTGTTGTGTCTGAACACGGGCTTCTGCTCCTCACACCCTCTGACCACGTGTGCTTGCTGATGCAGCTCCTTTCTGCTTGTCCAGTGCTGCTCCCCCTTCTCTCTAGCCTGCAGACTGCTCACCTTCCCCTGCCAACCCCACACACGGTAAACCAGAAGCCCTGATAGGCGCTAAGTCCCTAAGATGCACGCAGAGCAAATAAACAGAGGATGACAAATCTCATAAAACCATTTGGTACTATCAACCCCAAACTTAAAGCTTGACTCTGATTTATCTTCTGGTTGGATCCCATGGTGAACTAGTTCAATCTGCATAGATTCTCTCAGTCTATTATTTCCGCTACTGATAAGACATCGGCACACAAGCCTTTTAAAAAAAATATAAATTCTTGTAAGAAATGTGATATCTCTAAAACACTTACGAAGTTACACTGAAAGATTAGAGAAAATGAATTTGTACACAAACAAAACCCAGCTGCTTCAGCTATGAAAGTGTCTACATTAAAAAATGTTAATCTACACGAGTTGCGGTTCCTAATTTATTTATATATTTTGCTCCAATTAAGCTCTTACACAGTATCCACAGCAGTAAACATCAGAAGGCTGGGACCAACATTACCCTAATGTCTTCCAAGTCTGCCGTTACCATGGCTACATGCTTTTGTAATATTTTCACTCAAAATTTCTAAAGCCAATATCGTGATCTAACTGAAAAACTCTAACTTATTCTTTTCCTTATTTGAGTTAACAAATGGCTTTTAATCACCCGCTGGTGACCCTTTTCACAAGTTTCCAGTGTGAAAATCCATGCCCTAGCTATGCTCAGTTCCTATGAAAAGACATCTTTTTTCATAGTTGGGCATAAATGAGCTGGGAACCCTGAGCAAGTCCATAGGGTTTTGGAAACCTTTGGTGGCCTCTCTTGAATTAAAGCTCTGTAGGACATGCCACATCCTTTACCAAACCATCCCTTTCTAGATATCTGCCATGCTCACACTCACACACAGACAAATCCACTCAGTGAATGGTATGAAAATACCAATTTAAACTGGTACTCAACAAAGGGAAAAAAAACTACGTTAAAACATGGAAATTCAACTTAGTGCATGACACAGGTTGCAATCCTAAATGATATAAAGAGTGAAAACCATAAATTGACATTCATCAGAATATCCTATTAATCCTTAAGATGTTTTCCAGAATAATACCTCTTTTCCGATTTCAAAAGCACAATATGTGTTTTGAATAATCTCAATTTATAATCCTTGTTTAAAAAAAAAAGAGATAATCCAGAGGTAAAAATGTATCTGGTAGCCAGCTGAACCTCTTTACCCATAAACAGGATTATTTTACCTGAAGCAGTTGGTTTTCCTCTGCCAACATTTTTTTTTTCTCTTTAGACTATATTTTTTTAAAAATAAATCCTGCTGGGATTAGACATATGATCAAGCTACAGAAGAATAACAATTTAGGATTAGTCAGATTAATCAGTAACTGCCCATGGCACATTTTGGATTGCAGCAAATGCTAGGTAATATAACTCAGTTTACCTCTCTGTGTACTGCAAACTAAATGAAGTTGAAAAATCCTGCACCTTCAGTGCGAGTAGTATACATATAAGCAGTAACCAGGGAATTGGGTGATGCATAATTTCTTACTAGACTACAGTAATTCAACCTTGTGCTTGAGACCTAGATGATTTAGATATATTAACCCCATTGATTTTCAGAGCAGTTTCCTACACCACCTCCCTCTCCTAGATGTTATGACAGGCTCTTCTCATTTCTTTTTTTTTTCCATTTTCCTTTATGTGATTTTACGTTGGTTTTCCTCAGCTAGCAATACTTTCTTCAAAGTCCAAACTCTTTGGTCTATCTGATTACTTGAGCCAATGTTATATAATTATATATGGATAATGGTATTAGGACCTGGCCAGAGAGCTTTTAGGAAAGATTCCAGGAAACATTTGTGCTATATTGCTTGAAAAACAATTTATCTGTCCCTATATAAACTCTTATTTTTTCTATTCTACTGCTGCTGTAAACCTAGATGTTCCTAGCAAGTCTCCTGAGCACAATTTATTCAAATGGAAGTGTGATTTTTTCAAAGCAGCATGTCCTCTCAAAATGTCTATTCCCACAATTAGCTTGATGATTTTCTTTTAGATGCTGACATGACAAGATGAGGGAGATGATATCAGTTTTAAAATAGGAAAGAAAAGTAATGCTTATTGTACAACAATTGCTTAGGAATCAGGGCTACTATGAAGTCAAATAAAGTTTACAAGAAAAAAAAACAGTGATTAAGTTATAGAAACCTTAAAAGTAGGGTTCTTATATGATAAATAGGTAATATACAATAAAAAATATAGTATATAAATAATAACATATAAAAAGTAACAAGTCTTTATAACAGCCTGTTGTAGCTGCTGAAGGAAAAGCAATTTTTTTTTTCCCCGAAAGATATAACAAATGCTGAACAGATACCAAGTAATAATCAATATAAACCACAGAAAATTTGTCATGAAAATCCAGACCTGTTTGGGAAATGAAAGAAATCACTGGTAGACAAGATTAAGGAAAATTACAGTTTTAGATGTATTCGAAAGAAACACTCATCTGCAACTTCAGTTCCTTTGTGCTAGTGGCACTGCATTGCGAGAGAAGCTATTAATAATCTTGTAGAAAAATGTCCTGTTTTGAGCTATATTCAATAAATCTTATCTCATTTTGGAATGGAGCAGAAAAGTATGTTTGTATTATATTAGATGATAAATTGCAATCCAGTGTATCCTAACTAAGAATCAGCGGGTAGTGATGTTTTAAATCAGCAGTATCAAAGACTTAACAAGCCATCACTTCTGCAGGTGACACCTGCAGCCATAGATGAGGGGAGTTGCGGATTCTCCTTTCTCTGAGGTCTTTGAACAAGAGAAGATGTCCTTCAGGAAAGCATGCTTTAGCAAACACAGTTTATTAGAATTAATATTAATACCTGGATTAAATATACATTTAAAATGGAAAATCTGGATATCAAGTATACCTCTCCCTCCTATTTTTCCTTGGGTGCAACCCTCGGTACCGTTCTCCTGGCCATTAGCACTCCAGCGTATTATGGAAACAACCCCAATTTGGTCTATGCAGGCAGTCACAGAGTTTGGGAACTGCATTTCAGGGGTAGGTTGCACCTGCATTCAAAGAAGCAGAGGTCTTGTGGCTTTAGTTGGATGACTAGTATGCAGATGAATGATGGAAACATAGTTTAAAGCTAAAAATTCTTGAAATCTTCAGCACAAGGATATTGCATTCATGTAATATGATGGACCTCTGAAAAAAAGCTTCTGCTAATGTGGAATGAATGTAATACACAGGCTTTGTTCTGTTAAAGTCACCACTGAATACACTAAGCTGTTTTACCAGTCAAATTTCTCCAATCAAAAGAGTTTATTTATGACTGGACACCATGATGCTTGTCACTGTACAGCGCATAAGGAGTGCTTCTAAGGCAGCACTATGACATATGTTCTCAGCCTTGTTCCGTTACTGTTTGAAAAACTGACATTTTTAGTGATTTTAATGGGGCAAGATCTATTCTCAGATATGACAGATCATAGCAGAACTGATTCCCAAAATCTATCTGTAACCGACAGGCTGATTTGCTCTTCCTTGCTGTTTGTTCTTACAGTGGAAGGTAAGGGGATATTGAAGACATACCCAGGTGGAAATACTGTTTTACTTGGGTAAATTACCCATTAATATAAAAAACTGAAATGTGAAGGCATTAGTGGTTTGAATGGCTATTGTGGTAACAAATGTCACTCCCTCCAGGAGTAGAGTATGGTCAGCGTTAATGCATTAGCATGGTATGCTCTACCAAACACTATACTTAGGCTGCTGTACCCATTACCATGGGCATGCCGGGGCACAGAGAATGATCAGCATGCCAATGTTAAAACAGGGGTTTTAATTGCAACTCTTTACTATGCTGACAGCCCATGAATTCAAATCCCAATATCATGAAACTGAACAAAAGACCACAAACTTAAAAAATAAAAAGTCCCATTCTTTTACCCGCTTCCTTGATTTTCAGCCTTTTGGGTTCACCTTTTCAAGTTGCCCTCCTTAACGACGAGGGTGTTAATTAGGGATTAGCTAATCTCAGTTCTACAGTAGCTGATACACCAGAAAAACATCACCTTTACAATAACATACTGAACACTGGAAATATTCTCTTTTTCATAAACTATGCTCTACCTTTTAAAAACAGACTCAATCCATGAACACGTTGAGTAACTAAAATATATTGGCTTTTCTGCAAAGGAAGATACAGACTTTGGAGTCTTGAAATAAAAGCAGAGAACCAAAAATATTTCTGAAAAATTGACTGCCAGATCTGCTTTTAAAAGAAGTTAGTAGTTGTGACTGCAGAGTGTGAAAGTTTCTACATGGATAATTTTCTGAATAGAACCTGCAGAAATATGGCAGAAAGAACCAATTACAAAGACTGAAGAAACTTCAATCTTATGACTTAACTTTTCATTAAATTCAATGTGTGTGAAGCAAATGCAGTTGTTAGGTATTTCATGAATTCAGTTCACTTTGCACAAATGACGGACACCACAATGAAAAGATCAAACAAGTAAAACATTCGGTGGGCAATGGGGCAACTGTTTCAGACACTTAGAATTTTTTGACCAATTCCAAGGAGGGAAACCTGAAACATTTTTCTCAGAAATTCTGCCTCATGCAGCTTGATCACAATTCACATACATTGGGCATTATCCATGAATAACAAAAAAAAATATGAAAAAGACCACATGCAAGCTTGGAAAAATATGGTAAACTATTAAGCATCTAATAATTTCCTTGGAAATGACCTCGATGGTTAATTAAAATATTTTAATCTTATTGAAAAATATAGCGTTGTTTTACCATTAAACCTAAGTACAAACATCGTCTGATTGTAGCTACAATGCAAGTCAGTCATACTCTGTATAACAGGGTAGTTTTAGCTTTGTATACCTTCTGAAAGGAAACATAGCAGAGGGAAAATTACTTATAAAACTATTACTACAGCATTTCCCAGTGTGTGGATTGACTACTGGTGAAACAAATGATCTGTCACACAGCTTTTTCTTTTCTTTTTTAACAGTATCACCACATCTTAGACAAAAAAAGATGAAGAGTCAGTTCTTAAGTGCTCTTAGCACTCTTACGTGCTCAGAAGCCCATCACTCCGACGTTACAAGTCTCATTGTGAAACAGGGAGTAGGAAAGAAAAATAATCTGTCTGAAGAGATTAATTTAGGATAGCTGAGAAGTGGAAGAGTGACTATATTTGCCAGAAGCACATATGCAGAATATCTTGACCCAGCTATAAGCTGCCTACAGAGCTCTCCCCAGAATAGTAAGGAATTACATATGGTAAATGCTGCGTATTTCAGCTTGCGCTCATGAGGTTCCCATCATCTTACACGTGTTTTTTAGAAGGCCTTTATCCTGCATTTGCAAGCATCCCTTGCTTTGTTTTAGGTAATTCTTCACAAAATCAGATTTCAGAATAGAGCCTGTTTGGTACTTAGTTAAGTACTGCTTTCTTGGATTTTACCTTTAACTTTGATGGTACATGGCACAATACATGAGGACCCCTTCTTGTAACCATTTCATTCGTTGTTTAAGTCAATGTCATTCATTTTGGCCTCAGGAAAAGCTGGAATGCTCAGATGATCAGGTTCTGTGTCTTATCTGTATCTCCTGACTTCAGGAGCAGTAAGCAACAATTTGGGGCAGTGATGTCTTAAAACTTTGGTTAGATCTACAAGCATACTGGTTTTCATTCTATTAGAAGCTGGCTAACGATGTGTAACAATGACATCACATCTCTACAAATGAAAAGGATTCAGCAGAGCCAAGACAAGTCAAATTTTCAGGATGCCTCCATTATCATAATGTTTATCTGTGTCTACCTGAAAATACAAAAATGTTTCCATGGAAATGATTGCTTCTAAATTATTGTGGCTTATGCTTATATCTTTTATGTCCAGGTGTATGTTTTTGTGCATAGAAACAGCATCTTGTGTGCAGACCAGCATCTGTCCTCCTTACAAGGATATGTAAGTAAGGCTATTGTAAAAATTTCTAACAATATAGTGGTCTTGTCAACTTCAGTTTGGCACTTTGAGTGAGAATCTTTAGCAAATTTATTAGTGCTTTTCAACATAAACATTTTGTACAGTTTATTCACATTACTAAGTAATCCATAGCCCATGAACAAGTTCTTACAGCCTCACCTCCCTAATAATAGATGTATCAACAATGTCACTGTCCGGTTTCATGTTTTGTTCACGTATATTCACGGATGAGACCATTTGATGCTCAGAGGTAAACTCCCAGAGATAAATTCAAACCACTCCGTTGCTGTCTGCCTGAATTTTAGCGTATTAGGGTCTGAAAGAACACTTTCTAAAATACAGATCAAAACACCAACATTTCCTTTCGAAATGCACACGTCCTCTTAGATGTGAGGTCCCCTAGACACAGATATTGTTTTACACAACCTTCTGTGCACTTGCAAAGATATGAAGTGGTAATCATTATAATAATGAAAAAGAACATGAGAGAAAAAAGAAAACAAACCTTCTAATGTAAGGCAACATAATAAAATCTATTGCATTTAACACTATCTCATCTGATTCCAACAAATTTTGTTTAACTTGTATTGTTTTCAATAAGTAATACGCACACTTGAACAACTGTGTAAGTCATGAATGATTATATGAATTCCTACTGGGTTTGTACCACATTTTTAAATCTCCGCATACTAAAGATCTGAGACTCAAGGGCTTCATATGATTTAAGACGGTTTTGGAAAGATTTTGAGTCATTTACATTTGTGACAGACACTAATGGGCCAACAAGTCTCTTTACTCTGCAGTATCATGCAATACAAATCACAGCTTTAGGGCTTCTAAACACGCTGCTTTTAAAAATTGAAATTGCTGATAAAACACTTTGTTAAATAGCATTTAACAAGAGAGAGATATACGTACAGAAAGAAGACATCTTAGTAATCATGATTAATTTTCGATCTTGAAATTACAAGGCATAGATAAAGTCTTCAGACAAGCATGTGCGTGGGGAGAGTGGGGGAAGGGATGGGTATGTTGTCATTTTTTTTTCCACAGGTAGGCAAGGGAATACTTTGCAGAAAATCATTTAAAATTACTGTTGCCAGTATGTTTATAAATAGTGTAATTTTATAGCTATAATTAGCATCCAGGGTTCTCCATCTTCCACTAGAAACTGGATGATCCACAAATAGAAAACTAAAATTAAAAGTTAAAGGTCATTTATTTTTATAGCTCTTCTCTCTATAGTTGTTCCTGGCCACCTTAGGAGACAAAATACTTAGATACCTTTGATCTTATTCAGCAAATAATGTATTACCATTACCCTGAAAGCCTACACATATTTTCTCTGAACCCTCGCATTGATCTCAACTTCTGCTGAAGATGTACTATTCAAATAGTCCTGTCAGTGAGTCTGAGTGTTTAGCAATAAAGTATTGATAATTTTTCCGGTAATATTACTGTCTTCAGTTAAGGTGTTCAATAATGTTTTAAAAAAGAAAAAAAGAGAAAAAAGAAAAAAGAAAGACCATATCTCAAATCTAGGATGAAACAGTTGCAGAAAGAAAAGCACTATACTGCATAGTTATGGAAGAGTAAAAGTTATGCAATCAAGAGGCTATTACTAATAAAATGGAATGAACTGGGAGAAAGATTCTCCCAGATTTTCTCTCCAAAAGAGAGAAAATTTTACAAATATTATTGAAAAGTAATCAAGATCCACTATGCTTCTTAGAAATATTGAAACTTTAGCCACCCAAACATACCTACCTACAAATGAAGGACCCAGATATTGTCTATGCAAATTAAGGGTCATAAATTTTGAAGCAAATAGTGCAACAAAGCAGGTAATCTCATTCACCAGATGTAACACTTCCTAAGATAAATTTTATGTATTTGCTTAAATACACTAGTGTTAAAAAGTTTTCCTGTCCACCTCTTTATTATTTTAAGATACATAAAACATCAAAAAAAATTCTAAAACTAAATGTCTAAAGTCTAGTTTTAGTTTTAAACTATCATTGAACAGAAGAAGCAAAAGATTTACTTAGAGAGGAGTGTTAGAGAAAGCTTGCACACGTTGCAGAGGAAGAGATCTGAATGCACACTCAAACATCACATCACACAAGTTATCAAAGCACTAGCATATAAAGGAAACATCAAGTGAAAAATCATTTTAACTTGATTTGAGAAGCCTTAATTATGTTCCCTCTCCAACCCCAAAGACATCACAAAATGGGTTGTTATTATTATTGTTTATCTTCTGTTTATATTTTAGAATACTTTAAAGGCTAAAGCAGTTAAACGTCCAGCTAGATGTGCTTTTTTCTCATAATTTAATTCAGATCAATGCTCCTACTTATAAGCCCCCCAAGTCAGTAGGAGACTTCCATATGTGCTTTTATCATGCTTAAGCATATGCTGAATCACAAATTGGATAAGCCTAAAAGTTTTTTTAGCCCCTAGATTTATTCAAACTCTTCTGCTTAAAGGAAACCCTTAACCTCTACCCTATTATTTCCCTTGAACTGGTGAGCAGACATCTGTCCCTTTTGTTGCCACGTCTCTGCTCCCTTTGATAACACAGCTAAAAAGGAAGACCTTGTTAAGTCCAAATAAGAGTTTATGCAAGTTATGTGCGTAAAAGGAATATTATTCTGCCTTCTGAGAAATCCGAATAAAATCAAAGCAAATAGACTTTTTTCTCCAATCCATGATTACAGAACTGTAATACCTCAATCCGCGATTACAGAGCTGTAATACAGCTGAAGGTCCTGTCTTACACGGTTCTCCCCACTGACTTTCTGAGGTAGCAGCATCATAAAAAGAATTTTACACAACGCTTCTCATTGACTTTTCTCAAAGCACATAAATCATCCATCAAAGATGTGTTTGTCGGAGCCACAGTGCAACAATGCCCTGAAACTCACGCTTAAATTTATGTATCCTGTCAATCTTACACATGTTCTGAGACATATTCATTCAATATTTTAATGGACAAGGGACTGTTGAGAGGTGACTATAAACACAGTCTTCTTTAAATTCACTGCAGAGATTTAAATGCAGTATGAAAATGTCCCGAAAATATTCTATAAACCTTTCCCCAGATCCACAAAATTACAAACAGATAATAACTTTAGGAACAATTATCTCTGGGGAAAAGGGAGCCATTATTGAAACTGTGTGGGAGGAATACTGGTATGCTACAGCACACTGTTTGTGGTTACCAGTAACTTAACTATGCAAAGAAGTCTTTTCTAGTACTTTACACACTTTTCTTTGAATGTATTTAGTTACAACCATAGTTTGATTTCCTGGATGACAGATCTAAATTTCTAACCAGAAAATATGAAGTAAAATTTACGGAAAATCTTCTTCCTTTTATTTTTCTTACCCAGCTACTCTATTGATCATAGAGATACCATTGCTTTTGACTTACTGATATAAGAATTCTGTATTTCCAGCAAATGATATAAACAGAAAAGTAGCACCAAGCAGTACACCATCTGTCTTGCTTCAAATGAATACTACAGCACATAAATCAGTTAGATACAGATGATACTGTCTTGTGCTCAGATTCTAATAAACGCATTCATAGCACAAACCAGTTATCTGCACCGGCGTGGGCTGAAAAACACAACCATTATCAAAATGTCTTAGCCTGGAGTCTACTGTTTTTATAGAGATACCCAGGTGAATCACGTGGAATTATTTCATTTTATATTCCTTAAAATGGAATGGGGAGTAATTTATGACTGACTACAGTCATAACCGTGCTTTTTACACAAGAGAAAAGATAATCCTCCATGACCTGCATTGCAGAATGAAGGTTTCTTACTGCAGTGCTTGACTATCATTCAGTGTAGATTCCATGTATTACCATGATAAGAGTCCACCAAGGTCTAACAGTGAGCATAAAAGGGGAAAATTAGATCTTAAACCTAATGACAAATCAATGGCAAAAGGAAGAAACTCATATACTTATCCATCATGAATCTGATTCTTCCATCAGCCACATCACCTAGTAGTCTTACTGCCTACAGTAAAGCTGTCAGAGAAATGGCATAAACTTTTCAAAGTTTTTTGTGAGAAAAACTTCTGTTAAACTAAAGACATTCTGACATGTTACTTAGCATTTGAGAAGTTTTAGTCTTCTTTAGTTCTCCTAGAGAAGATCATAGCATTGCTTTTAATGTATGAGTTAAGCTACATTTTTTCAGGAAAAAAATAGAGAAACTTTAAGTAGAAAAAGAAGTTTCAAATCTGAGGATGGTTTTATTCTTTTGTTCATTCTCTTTTTCTCTTAAAACCCATCCTAAGTCTTTTTGTATTCAAGAAAGACATACTCAACTTTGCTCATTTCTTTAAAAAAATAACGTCTCCACCTGCATATTATCAACAGATCTGAGCTATGGTTTGTCAGTGTGACAGCACTGAATTGTGTTATAACAATAAAAACTTGGGGGAAAATCTGTGTCACTCTAGTCAGGGATTGTTTTCAGTATTCACAAAGAAATGAAAAAAAAATAATACAAAAAATAAATTCTTTTGCTAAAAGGCGACTATTAGACATGACCTTGTCTTCTCTTTAATTCTTTAAAGGTATAAGAATTAAATGGATCATTGAAATAAAAAGTTTAGAGAACAAACCAGCTGACAAGCTGCAACCTCAGCCTCTTAAATTTTATGCCAGTTGTCAGTATAGCACATTGATACTGTCCATTTACATTACTGCAATATGAGTTTTAATCTTATGCCATTATTTTTTTAAAATCTAGTGATTTTTATCTTGTGGTTCATGGGTCTTCTAAGTATTTGTGAAAGGTAATTAAAAAAAAAAAAAGTACATTATGAACAACACTATAGTAATTTCAGGGCATACCCCTGCATTGGGAAGGGTTTAGGCATCCATAGGGTGAAACAATGGTTTTCAATCTTGCTACAGTCAAAGGTCCCTTTTGAGTAACAGCAGGACTATGCAAATCAATTTAAAAGAAAAAAGAAAAAAAAAAGGTGATCTAAAGTTCAGACAAAATGTTAAGCTATACAGCGAAAATGGATTTTCTTTAAAATCATTAAAGCGATGATTATTGCCTTTTCTACATTATGCATCCTGTGAAAAACTGAAATGTCAAAAAGAAGATCCCAAACAAACCCCAAACATATCTTACCGATGATAAAAAGAATTTCCACTGCAATGTCACTGACAGTTGTGCTTCGAGTTGTAGACAGCTCATCATGGCCAATAAAGCAGACATTGTAAGGTACAGTCACAGCAACATAAAACGTTGCCAGTAAAATAAGCCAGTCCCAGCCAGCTTTAAAAGTGCTAAAATGCAACAATATGAATTTGGATTTTTTTGCATCTGAAACTTTGTATTCTGGAAATGCTGGTTTATCTACAAAAACATTCTGAAAAAGAAAGAAAAAAATGAAATGAGACAAAACACTAATTTGCTCACACAGGCACATTTCTTCCAATGCAGCCTTTTTTCTTTTTTTTTTTTTAAAGCATAAAGAAGTATGATATATGCAGGCAAGAACTAATGCAGTCCTCACACTTATTTAGGCAGACAATACTGCTGATGAAATAACTTTTGTGAATGTTGGGGCAGGAAGAGGATTAATAAGGAATAGATTAAATAGAATCAGGAGGGGACTGAATCTGGCAAACTATTTCTTCCTCTGTTGGGTGAATTCTAACTTAAGAGCAACATTTTTCTGCTGGACAGATAGGCTAAAGCTTTGTACACATAAGGACCGCAAATAGGAATAAACCTATAGAATTGGGATAGATGGTGCTGAAGACAAAACATCCTTTCTATACGTATTTTGGAGCCGTGAGGAGGTTTTTTCCTCAGACTAACTCTAGCCTTGTCCTGGGGACTGAACAACTGTTAGCAGTTGGAGCACCTCTCCAAAGCACAATTAGCAGGAATAACTTTTTTGATTCTCTTTGAAATTGCACTCCTTATCTAAACTAAATTACTAATGCAGACCCAGTGGAATACGGCTCCAGAAACAACTACCCTCATCATTAGATTGTACCTAGCTTTGTGATGTGTCTTGAGTTTTTTCATCTAACCAGTAAAAGTCTTTGCAACAAAGACTTCAGTCTTAAGCATCAGCTTTACAAATTCTTGGCTTTCATCTTTCAGAGTTTTAACAAAAACACCTACCCTCCTGAAAAGCGGAATGTGATACATGAACTGTCTTGTATTATTTACTAACAAAATTCTTGCTCAGTGTCATTGTGTCCCTGGTTAACGCTGTTCCAGTAATGAAGAGCCTCACAAAACAATATTGTGTATTCAGCAAGCCAAGATTACTTCTGATCTTGAAGTTATTCACTATGCATATAAAAAGACAATGCTGTGTGACTGCAGACTTAATTACATTTGCCTTGCCTGTCACAGCCTTTCTCTTTGTGTGTTTCTTTTGAAATATAAACGTCCTTGCCGTTTCCTTTCTTGGTTCTCATTCATGAAACTTATGGGCTGAATTATCACTGTTGTTACTATCAGCCCATTTTTAATCACAGAGAAGAAAACATTCCTCTTAGGACTTCCAGTTCGTAGCTCTAAAATTCTGTGCACTAAAGGGAGTAAATTGGGCTGACAATAAGTGTTTTAAACCAGTATGATAACAGCTGCACTAGGATTTTGACAGCACAGGAAAGTCACCAAAATCTATTTAAAAGTCACGTCCCTAAAATATATTACTGTGCTATGAAAATATCACCGGAAGACCTGGTCATATTTTGCAGTTTGTTTTTTTTTTTTTTTTTTAAATTTTCACACTTTTCAACATTTAACATTTTTAGCTTTTTAACTTTTTTTTTAACATTTAACATTTTCTAACATCTAACATTTACATTCAGTGCAAGTGACTGTATGCCCTTTGAGGTATATACCAGCTCTGTATTTTCATGTCCTTAACCTATACCAAGATTTTTCTGCTTTTCATCTCTCATGTAATATTATCTAGGAGGATGTATCTGCACTGCTGCTTAATTTTGGTAACCAATAAAAAGAACATGCCCAGTAGCAGATCATCTTTTCAAGGTGTTGATGATCTACATCCTTTGGCTACTTTTTCCATTGTCTGTCTTCCATCCTCCCCGTAACCACTGGAGGAAGAAAAAAAAAAGATAACATTTTCTTCTGGTTGGCTCTGTCAAAGATTTTAGCTTTTTGATGTTAATGATACACAAACAAGAAACTTCATACTGTTCTCAGATTTTACAAAAAAATGTTTCTTTTTGCTACACCTGCTTCTAATAACTATAGGCTCTCACTGTTGGAACAGGCTCAGATATTATCCCAGCAAATTTTTATATATACATACTGATTTCACATGCATCTCTGGTTTTCCTCTGCATTAACTTTTCTCCTGAAACATTTTTCCATAGAGCAGGAGAGTTATTCTTTCTCCTGAGCATATTTCTTTAGAATATGCTGCTTTATTTTTGGTTTTGTCTATTTGTGCTGCTATATTTTTTGTTTTGTCTATTGTTTGATTTGTTTTTTGCAACATTCACGGGGTATTTTATGAACTTACTTATTAGTTACAGTTACTAGGGGAAAACAGAAGTAATTTACAGAAAGAAACATTACTACTTCAATTAGGAAATGAGAACACATATTTACCCTGCACGAAGATGGAGGCATTCACATGAAAAGCTGTCTAAATGAAGTGTGACCTTCTGGAGCTTACACAGCATAGAGATTTTCAGTTAGAGCAATACCTTGAATTTCTTCATTATTTTTTTGGCAAATAGTAATTATTGGAATGAAATAATTGGGATGGTAATGCAAATTGGAACATAAAATTAAGTTCTGAGAAATTTTATAATGTGGCTTTCCTGGGGTTAAATAAATGTCTGTTTGCAGTACGGATAGATGCACTGTCTGCTCTATGAAGTGTAACAAAAACTATAGCGGGCAAAACTGCACTTAGGTGAACTGCACTTTACTCCTTTTGTTACTGTAAAATTATGACTAGGACATTTCTCAGGTACCCACTGATATTTTACAGCACTTGTTAAAAAGCAAATGACAGTATAAAGATTACATTTTTGAAAAAGGGAAGAATTACACCTACATTATTAATTTTTAATTTGTTCTTCTCTCTTCTTTGTAAATGTCCAGAGATATGATAAAGGACAGCTCTACTC